>NW_024070187.1:52504524-52831706 GCF_014754425.2 Oryx dammah
GGGGGGTAGTAAATTTTTATTTTCATGGACTTAACTTTATTTAGCACCAATGACACCACAGGTGCTCTGTAGATGTTGTGTAATAATCATAACCACACTGAGGTAGGTACCATTTCTTTCATTTAATAGTTGAGGAAGAAGATGTTCAGAACATTGCACAAAGATCACCCATCTGGTGACAGTCACTCAGCTAGTAAGCATGGTGCTTGGATTCAGTCTAAAAGAGACAGGTATCCTAGTTGCAAGGAACAGAAACTAAGGCTACCTGATTTCAGCAGAGAATGACTGAATTATGCTGTCAGGTAGACTCATAGAACCCGAGGCAAGTCTAAAGACCTGGATTGAGGGCTATATAGTTAGCGGTGATCTCATTCATACAGAGGTGCATGAATGAGGACGCTTGGCGACTTTGCACATTGTAGCTTTCACTCTTTACACTGCCAACGCTGCCAAATGGATACTGGATGCCTGCATCAGCACCAGTCTTGTTGCTTCCCTAGGAACTTAATATTTCTGCAACTACTGCTACACTAGGGACAATTTCTTATGGTCCCCTGATATGAGCTATGTTTTCCTGACTGGCAAAACTTAGATCATGGGCCTGTATCCTAGCTACAAGTTTTCTTGGGAAAGTACATTTCTGGAATTTTCCATGTTTGTCATGGAAGATAGGTTTTGTATCCCTTCAAGAATCATAGTTTGTGTGTGTGTGTGTGTGTGTGTTGTGGGATAGGGGGATTCTTAAATAAAGGAAGTTGTGTTCATACAATGGATGGTCAAAAAGAAAAACAGGTTCCATTACCAGAGCTCAAATGTGTCTGATTCTGTCTTTCCTTTATACAATGAAACAAGTCACTGATGGACTCCTATTTGCCAATTTTAATGACTTTCTCATTCTTTATGTTAACTGCTCTAAAGATTTGACATTATTGAGTATATCTCCTTCTTTCTTTCTTTATTCCTAAAAAGAAATCAAGTTATTGTTTTTGCAAGACAAAAAAGTAGAAGGAAGAAAATAATAATAGAAGAGCAAAATTCAGTGGAATAAAATATATGAAAAAATAGGCAAAATAAAGAAAACCAATAAAAAGGAAAGTTTGTTCTTTAAAGTATTAATAAAATGAATAATCCCACAGGATGACTGACCCCTCAAAAAAGGGAGAAATACAAATTTGATAATATCTGTATAGACCCTATAGACATTAAGAGAGTGATAAAGGGGATATTATTAGTAATTTTATTATGATACATTTGACAACTTAGAACAATGGGCAGTTTGCTTACAAAAATCAACTTACTGAAATTATTAAAAGTAAATGTAGAAAATTTGAATGGGCAGAAGACCTTAATTGACATTTTTCCAAGAAAACATCCAGATAGCCAATAGGCACATGAAAAGTTGCTTAGTTATTAGAGAAATGCAAATCAAAACCACAATGAGGCACCACCTCACACCAGTCAGAATGGCCAACATTAAAAAGTCTACAAAAAACAAATGCTGGAGATGGTGTGGGGGAAAGGGAACCCCTCTACGCTGCTGCTGGGAATGCAAGTTGATACAGCCACTATGGAAAACAGTATGGAGGTCCCCCAGAAAACTAAAAATAGAATTACTGTATGATCCAGCAATCCCACTCCTAGAAATATATATCCAGATAAAAGTATAATTCGAAAAAATACATACAACCTTATGTTTAGGGCAGCAGTTTTCAAAATAGCCAAAACATGGAAGCAACCTAAATGTCCACTGACAGATGAATGGGTAAGGAAGATGTGGTGTGCACAAACGACGCACTACTGCTCGGTCATACAAAGAAACATAAGGCCGTTTGCAGTCACATGAACGCAACTATTCGTAGAGATTATTACGCTAAGTGAAATGAGTCAGAAATGGAAAGACAAATGCCATACGATATCACTGATGTGTGGAATCTAGAATATGGCAGAAATGAACCTATCTGCAAACCAGAAACAGACTCAAGGAAGAACAATTCTTTCCATTGCCAAAAATGTCAGTAATGAAACCAAGCATATAATAGTATAAATTTGGAAAAAAAAAATTCAATGACATAAATTTGTTACCCAGGCAAAACTTATATAGAATTGTAGTGAAACATACTTATTTTGAAAATAAGTCCCGGAATGATGAATCTTAATAGTATCTATCAGCATGCATTTTCAAAATACAAATCCACCTGCAAGTAAAGATCATAGCTATTTTAAAGACTAGAACTATTTCAATAGATACAATATTTTTTTCTGAAAATTTAAATAGGAATTTGTTTCAATGGAAACTTGATTTCCTAAGAAGCAGTAATAAGTATTCTTATCATTTCTCACATAACTTTCCAGAATATGTAGATGTTGCTTAATTTTGTGAGAAACTGAACTTGAATTAGCCTTCTAAACATCAAGAGGTATATTTAAAGGCCAAATCACTTTTATAGTTCAGTAAAAAAAAAGCTTTGAATTTCAGATATCTATGTGGATATTTTTCTTTCACTCCTGTGAATATTTTATTGTCTACTTATGTTAGATATTAGGAAATATTTTATAATATTGTTGAGTTGATATATTAATATTTTGTAATTCGATATAATAGTAAAAATGTGTGCATGCTCAGTCACTCAGTCGTGTCTGACTCTTGCGACCCTAAGGACTGTAGTTAACTAGAGTTCTCTGTCCATGGGATTTTCCAGGCAAGAATACAGGAGCAGGTTGCCATTTCCCCTTCCATGGGATCTTCTTGATCCAGAGGCCAAACACATCTTCTACTTTGGTAGGTGGATTCTTTACCACTGAGCCACCTGGGAAGCCCAATGGTCCCTTAAAATATCTTCCAAATATTCTCTTATAATTTATTAATACATCTTTATTAGTATTATCAATAACTTGGAAGAATTGTGCTGAAATAAACTCCTGTTGTTGTGATGGTCATAGAATAATAAGATTGTTGCAATGTAGATAGTGCTTTATCACAGATTTGGCTACCTGTTCTAAATTATCCTAAGGGAAAGAAAGATTTTAAACATTTAAATCTCTAAAAATTTGTTTGTCTGTCTATCTGGCTATCACTCTCATGAAGTCTCATTAAGCCAATTTTGCTTTTGTTAAAAAAAAGAACAGTGGAGTTGTTTATGTGCTGTTACTTCTATTAACAGGAGGGTAGGATCAGGCTGTCAGAACTTAAATTCCTCCTTAGCTTTCTGATAGCAGTGGGTTTTGTGCAATACTTTCAACAACCCTCAGTTGTTGTTGTTGTTGTTGTTGTTTTTAATCTTCAAAATGGGGGAGATACTAAAGCTTTTATTACACGATGAATGTAAGACAAATGAGATAATGCATGTAAAATATGTGCCATATGCCTCCTATTCAGCAAATGGCAGTTATTGCAAATGAGCATGATGGCTACCCTAAAAATATAAGTAGGCCAACCAGGATTCACAACAGGGCTTGCCTGATTCTCACCCCCATTATCCCTACACTATATAATATTGCCTCTTGATCACAAATATCTCACCAATGAAAGAGTCTCCTAAAAGAGGTTTGCTTAAAGTGGTAACATTAAAGTTCAAAATATAAATAACTCGGCCATAAAATTGAACAGTTAACTTTCTAGTAATGGAATTTGTTAACAAAATCCCATTTAGTCAGTTTCCTTTGCAGCCAAGCCAGGTGGGTTTGCTGGAGGACAGAAGTGCTGATGAGATAATGCACTACCCATTTGGTCTCCCTGCAGATGATCCCAGGTGGCATACTGTGCATTCATTTTTCACATAAGACCATATATATATATATATATATATATATTTTACTTTTTTATTATATCTCCCTTAGGAAAAAAATATAAATGTTTTTGTGTTATCTACAAAGGGAAAAAAATGTTTGGCTCTGATATTTGAAAGAGCCATGTCCTACATGAAATTATCCTCATGTTAAAATAGCTTCCCAGGTGGCTCAGTGGGTAAAGAATCTGCGTACTAATGCAGGAGACATAAGAGATGTGGGTTCAATTCCCTGGTCAGTAAGATCCCTTGGAGAAGGAAATAGCAACACACTCTAGTATTCTTGCCTGGAAAATCCCATGGACAGAAAATCCCTCTTGTCTCATGGGTTACAGTCCATGGGGTCTCAAAAGAGTCATTCATGACTTAGCAACTAAACAGCAACATCGAAATAAAAGCAATGGTTTATAATTGCAAATATAAACCAGATATCTGGCATAATTTTTATTCTAATCTCATCCCAGAAATGTGAAACTTTGAAGTACATTTTAAATAAATGAAACAAGAAAAAATCTTAAATTTATTTGTATAATACATTGTTCCAAGGAATGTCTTTTAAAGAGTGACAGAATTGAAAATGACACATAAAACAATAAGCTATTTTGTTGATATTTTTCACATGTTTAAAATATCTGGCTTTCAGATGCCAGAGAATAAGTTGGCTTAAAAGAAGAAATGAGACTAGTGTATACATACAGGGTTATTCTAAAGGAAGCACTGGTGAGACCAAATACTATATCCATACTGTTACTTGAGAACTTGGCCAAAGAGTGAGTAAAAGTTAAGAGGATATTACAACTAAACAATATGTTTTCACATCAATGATGAGAACCATCAGTCAATTTTCGTAATGTTTTGGTAAGCTCTCACACCATGATGTCGAGAAAAGAACATGTCATTGATAATCTTTAAGAAGAGGATCTGAATCACAGTAGCCCATATGGGCTACTTTCTGTAAGGTATTTTAAGGGCTTCTCTCATAGTTCAGCAGGTAAAGAATCCGCCTGCAATGCAGGGGACCCCAGTTCCATTCCTTGGTCAGGAAGATCCACTGGAGAAGGGATAAGCTTCCCACTCTAGTATTCTTGGGCTTCCCTGGTGTCTTCCCTGATTCTGGTAAATCTGCCTACAATGCAGGATACCTGGGTTCGATCCCTGGGTTGGGAAGATCTCCTGGAGAAGGGAAAGGCTATCCACTCCAGTATTATGTCCTGGAGAATTCCTTGGATTGAATAGTCCATGGGGTCACAAAGAGGCGGACATGGCTGAGTGACTTTCACTTCACTTCACTCCACCGTATTTTAACTCCCTCATCTGTCCAGGAATTGAGAGGAAGTAAATGAGAAAGATGTAATTTGCAATTACAAAGATTACAAACTTGTAATTTCAGCACAAATTTGACTCTTAAGTGGAGAGAAAATGAGACAAGGCACAAGAAAGGAGTGCCATACAACATTCTTGGATCCAGGAAAATGTGCTGTTTATCATCATGGCTTGCACTCTATACCTCCATGTTTATTCCAACTGGTCTTCTGAGGGAACGCAAGTTAACTCTAGTAGTTTTAAAGTGTTAAACCAACAAACTTACTGAGTCTACATTTGTTCCAGATTTGGACTGGAAAATTTACCCTTTGTTATTACCCTACATTCAAACCTATAATTATGTGGCTTTAGGACTCTTACATAAGCATACCAAAGCTCAATTTCATTATTGAAAAAATAGGCAAAGTGGTATTTCTTTGCAGTATTGTATAAACACAAGAGATACCCATGTAAAGCACTATCATCAACAAACTTCATGCAAATAATGTGTTATTAGTATTTGATATGATGATGATGATAATGATGGTATGAAAGAGGAGCCTATAATAATCTGAGTCATTTATGTGCATGTATGTTTGTATATATATACACAACATGAGGTTCCAAACCTCAAGGTCATAATTCAATGGGTTGCACGCACATGCAAAGACAAATACAGTGAATACAAAATCCAATTCTACATGTTTATGTGTGAACTCTTAGATGAAAATAGAAAATGAGGTGCCTAACTCTGTCAGACTGAAATTTGACAATTGGTTTCACAGATGCAGTTATATTGGGACCATACATATAAGACAGAAAGATAAATATACTTCTACACATTTGGTAAATTTGTTATGACTCCTCAGGAATATCCTTTTCTTCAGTTTACTATCCTTTTCCATCAGTCATTTCTCACTTGGGAAAATTTTAAATTATCTTAAAAATCTTATCAGTTTGCTCTGAATATGTGCATTTACTTACATCACTTTCAAATTATAATCCTTATAATAGAATGCAATATTTAAGTATCACTCTGGAGAACAGAAGAAATAACTATAAGCCATTTTCTTCTTTGTATCACTCTTCTATTATTGCATCCAAAGAAACTAATGCATGTTAAATATGACAGATGATTAAACTCCATCAAAAAATAGGATATTTTGGGCTTAATTCACATGGTGTGAAAATGAATAAAACAGGGAAATGTATGTGGGATCTGGATCCTTTTCATGCAATGAACTGGAGGGAGAAAATCTCAAACTTGAAATTAAAATAAAAACTAACACAGTACTTTAAAAGAGCAGTCTACAAATTCTACTGGTAGACTTTGAAGGCATTAAGGTTTGCACTGTGTACAAACAGGAAAAACTTCAATCTTGCCTTGACAGGTTTGTAGAGTTTCAAGATCTCAAATATAGATCATATTTCTATTTATATGTAATATTACCAATAGAATGTAACCAATCTTCACATGATAAGGATTTTTACCTTAGCAAAAATAGATGAAGACTCCATGTGGCTTCTCCCACAGATGCTCCCTCAAGCCATCAGGACAAGTTTTCTGTTCCTAGTACTTTCATGAGAGCATTACTCCACTGTATACAGTTGTCACCACATCTCTGATGCTATTACTTTTCTTCTAAACTGAAGAAAGGAATCCTATATCTCCCCTACTACAACTCCCACAAATGTCTCAGACATTTTTATGCTTCAATCCCTCTTCATACAACAACAACAACAACAAAGCTTGGAAGGAAATAAAAAGAAAAATTGACCTGGCTCTATTCTCAGAGATGACAGAAGAAAACAACAACACAAAAATAGTTTACAAGTACTAAATGTATTTGCAAAAGTTCAGACACATCCTCAGTGTAACTTTGGAAACCTCCAGGTTTAGCCAGAGTACCTCCATGTTGCAGGGACTAGAACTATCTATAATACTCCCCGACTGGCAGCAGTGTCCTGAGCTGGTCAACCTTTGTATTCTCCAAGAAGCCTCTGTATATATTGTTTCTTCCCTCTAATCTGATAATTGATTTTTATGGCTCCCTTCCTTTGGCAGTGGAGATGTCCTCTACCATCATAAAAACCCTAACCTGGGCAGTTTATACTATGAATTTGTTTGCCTTTTCAATTCAATTCACCTACCAAAGGATTTAGTAACATTTTTTAGTAAAATATGTCATACTTTTAGTAAACACTGGGAGATAGACAGCTTTTAGAACTATCTAGAGTATTGTATCTTAAAACTTTTGAAGAATTTGCTTTGAGATTAGATTATTATTCACACATCTCATATCAGAGTTAGGATATGGTGGATAAAGACTCTCCTGGCAATGCAGGAGATATGTATTCAATCCCTGGGTCAGGAAGATCCCCTGGAAGAGGAAATGACAACCCACTCCAGTGTTCTTGCCTGAAAAAGCCCATGGACAGAGACGCCTGGGAGGCTAGAGTCCATAAGGGTCGGATCTAATTTAGGTGACACATTTTAAAATTTTAGTAAAGAGCTAGCTTCAGTCATGTATTTTCAAGTTTAAGTCTATGGCTGAGTATGCAAGACAACACTGATAGATCTTATTAGTGCCACCTGCATTTCATTAGTCATTTTCTTATGTAACTGAAGTTCAATCTTATTAACACAAAATGGATAAACACAGGTTATTCAGACAACAACATTTGCCACATTTATTTCAGTTTTCCAAATTACTTTTGCCACATATATGTGTGTGTATAAAAACAATAAAAAGCTAAAAGCTTTTATAAAAGTTCAAGTCATTGTATTGGGATGAAAATATGGGTACAGTAGTTATTCAGTTAACTAGATTCTCTGAGCTAATATCGGGGAATATGAGCTTCATTTTCACGAGTACAATTTTGCATTTGGTCAGAAGAAATGAAATAAATTGTACTTGTGACCACATATTTAAGTGGAGAAAATTGTTTTGTAGGAAATAATGCATACATAGGACAATGCCCTACTCTTCCAGCCTTGACTATCAGCAGGACAGGGAGAGATGAATAATTATGGTTTTGAGTGGGTGCAATCAACTTGGCATTTTTCAACTGAGTAGAGTTATTACAAAAGTTTCATCAGTCTTTAAAATTCTGTACAATAAAAGTCTTACTTAATACCATTTTTGCCTTCACTGGATGTCCCATGTCATAGTTGTTTTTGTGTTCTTACCACATTTCCTCTTCCAATAATGTCAGAATGTTTGTTTGTAATTTGAAACAGAAATGAAAGTTTCTTCCCACTTACTGTGGCAAAACTAATACAAGTTAAAGAATAATTAAATTAACAAAGGCATTTTTAATAAAAAATATTAGCTATGAAAACCACAAAGCAAAAATAAAACATGAAATATAGAAAGTTAATTATAATGCAGTATATGCAAAAGGATGAACTTCCCTGGTTGGCTCAGTTTTAAAGAATCTGCCTTTCCAATGCAGGAGATGCAGATTCCATCCTTGGGCTGGGAAGGTCCCCTGGAGAAGGAAATGGCAACCCACTCCAGTATTCTTGTTTGGGAAATATCATGGACAGAGAGGCCTGGCCGGCTGTAGTTGATGGGGTCTCAAAGAGACGGACACGACTTAGTGACTAAACAACAACAATGTGCAGAAGGTATTTAAAAAATTTTGACAAATTCAAATTGAACTGTCTGTTAAGTTTTTTCTCTTCATATGTTTGATTACTAACATCAATATTTCTTACTATAAAGGTAAGAAGATGATATCGCTCAGGTACATAGCTCTACTGGGATCTCCATCATGTTTTTCATATATTATCTCGCTTTGTATTTAAATCAAATTTAAGTCAGTCTAATTCTTTAAAGTAAAGTGAAATGAAATAGGGCTTCCTTGATAGCTCAGTTGGTAAAGAATCTACCTGCAATGCAGCAGACCCCAATTCAATTGCTGGGTCAGGAAGATCCGCTGGAGAAGGGATATGCTACCTACTGCAGTATTCTTGGGTTTCCTATGTGTCTCAGCTAGTAAAGAATCCACTTGCAGTGCAGGAGACCTTGCTTGGATCCATGAGTTGGGAAGATCCCCTAGAGAAGGGAAAGGCTACCCCACTCCATTATTCTGGCCTGTAGAATTTCATGGAGTGTATATTATCATGTATATATCATGTTTTTCATATATTATCTTGATTTCTATTTAAATCAAATTTAAATGAGTCTAATTCTTTAAAGGGAACATAATTGTTATTTAGTTTAGAGACAGAGTGTACAGTGCTGTGCTTAGTTGCTCAGTCATGTCAGACTTTTTGTGACCCCATCGACTGTAGCCCACCAAGCTCCTCTGTTCATACGGATTTTCTAGGCAAGAATATTGCAGTAGGTTGCAATGCCCTCCTCCAGGGGATCTTCCCAACCCAGGGATTGAACCCAACTCTCCCACACTGCAGGTAGATTCTTTACCATCTTAGCCACTAGGGAAGCTCAGAAGCAAGAATACAGAAACTCAAAGTGTAATGAAACTAGTAACTCGAGGAGCTGGTATTCAAGTTTAGAGCCTTCTGGCTCATAATTTTGTGCTCTTTGTGATGTTTCATAATGTTTATCAAAATAACAAAAATAACTTTACTTGGCAAAGTCAGTGTGACAGGTGTCTTTCATATTTTATCGATAATCCTCAAAAAGACCCTGGAAGGCAAAATATCTGAGTTTTCTTTGACTAACCTGATTCACCACAAAATTTCCATTAATTGTGGGGAGAGACAGATTTAGGAGATTCTACAATTTTCAGAAAAAAGCAAAGGAAAAAACCTCATACATCTACTCTTGGCAGATACCAATAAAAAATACATATTTTTCAGAATAACCAGGCAGAGACAATATGTGATTATGTGAAAAGTATTTGTCTGGGTAAAGATACAGAAAAAAAATCAGCTTCGCCAGAATTTATAGTAGTTATCAGCTACATTCTCCAACATTAAGGCACAAGCTAGCTGCCCCCTAAAGCCTTATCAATAGGCAATGTCAGAGTGAGAATGAATTTTAAAATCACATGCAAACTTCTAGAATTATTACCTTTCCTTTTATTGTCCCACATATATCATATAACTTGTTTTAGATGCATATTGGCAAACACCTCATCTTAGCTAGATAGCTCCTTAATCTACAAATCAAAACAAAAGAGAGTAAGATTGAGAGAGAGGAGAGAAAATGGGGTAACAGTTTGATTTCTGGGATATGATTACGGAAAAAGAAAGACCATCACTCATCCCTCAATCAATCATTCTCAGATAGTACTGGCTGCAACAGGCTGATTCAGGTCTCTTGATCCTGATGCTGAGAAAGAACAAAAGATATGCTTCCCCAATACCTCTGGGAGGGAGGCTAATTATTAAAAATAAGGTTTTAGAAAGATAGTAGGTATCATCCAGGAAAGGAAAATAGAGAAGATAGATTATGGATAAAACTATGGGAAAAATATTTTGTGTGTCCATATTCACTTGAGGCATAACCCCTAAACCATGGTGCCATTGCTCCTTTTTTGATAGATTTTCTTCAACTTGACATCTGGTGTCCTCCTGTTGATCCTCCACTCATCATAACCTGTTACTTCTTCGTATCTACCCACTCTGTGGCTCACTACCTTTTCCTTGTAATTATACCTGCAAGTAAAGGGAATTTGACAAACATTTACTTTTGCAATTGAAATTTCCCATATTTTTAAAAATCATTTAATAAATTATCTAGCAGGTCAAATGTTTGTTACCTTTTTTTTTGGTCAGGCTTAGTGACATGTAATATACCTACAGTGAAATTCAACAGTTTTAGAGATATTTATGAATTTGTGCAAATGAACACAATCATATAAACACCATCACAACCAAGATAAACAATAGATTCATCACCCACATGATACTCCCTTTTCTCTTTTAACCAATCCTTTCAGTTGTTATCAAAACCTAGCAACCTCTGATCCATTTTCTCTTTATAATTTTGCCTTTTCTGGACTGTTGTATGAGGTATTATATAGTATGTATTTTTTTGAATCTGACTTCTTCCAATCAATGTATTTACATGCATCCATGCTGTTGCATGGATCAGTACTTTCTTTCCTTTTATGGCTGAGAAATATTGCATTTTATAACCAGAGCTAGTTTAATTACTCAATAATTGCATGACATTTGGATTGTTCCCAGATACTGGTTATCATATATAATGTGACAATAAACATTTGTGTAGAGATTTTTGTGTGAACTTAATTTTTCATTTATCTTGGTTATGGACCTGGGACTAGGTTTGACTGGCTCTATGGAAAGTGCATGTATAGCTTTATAAGAAACTGCCAAACAATTTTTCAAAGTGATTGACTGTTTTGCTGTCCTCCAAAAATGTATGGGCTTCCCTGTATGAGAGTCTTAGCTGATTAGCATTCTTGTCAGCTTTGGTAGTACTTTTTTTTTTTTTTTCTGACTAGCAAATAGGTATGCATCTAATTTTAGTTTGAATATTTATTTCTCTAATGACTAATTATTTAGCTTAGAAACTATGCTTTCAAGTTCTTTACTGCCATCTATATATACTCTTTGTGAAGGCAACTGTTTAAAACTTTTGTCCAATTTTATTTAACTTTGCTTATTATTGAGTGAATAATCATATGCAGATAATTTATAATCTATATATAAGTCCTTTACTGGGTTTTGTTATGCAATTTTTTTCTCTCACCATGTATCTTCTATTTTCATTGTTTTAACAGTATCATTTAAAGAGCATAAATTTTTTAATCTTGATGAATTTCAGTTTGTCAACGTTTTTTCTTTTATGGCTCATGCTTATGGTGTCAGGCTACAGAAATGTTTGAATAACCCAACGTTGAAAAGATATTTTCATATGTTTCCTCAAGAAGTTGCATAGTTTTAGATTTTTACTTGAATCTATAATTCACTTGAATTAATATGAGGTATGAATTGAAGTTTGTTATTCTGCATATTGGAGAAGGCAATGGCACCCCACTCCAGTACTCTTGCCTGGAAAATCCCATGGACGGAGGAGTCTGGTGGGCTGTAGTCCATGGGGTCGCTAAAAGTCAGACACGACTGAGCGACTTCACTTTCACTTTTCACTTTCACTTTTCACTTTCATGCATTGGAGAAGGAAATGGCAACCCACTCCAATGTTCTTGCCTGGAAACTCCCAGGGATGGGGGAGCCTGATGGGCTGTCGTCTATGGGTCGCACAGAGTCGGACACGACTGAAGCAACTTAGCAGCAGTAGCAGCAGCATTCTGCATATTAATATTCCTAATTTTTCAGCATCAATTGTTGAAAAGGCTGTTCTTCTCCCAACATTGTTGATATTAAATTAACCATATATGTGTGGGGGTCTACTTTTGGCTTTCTTTCCTGTTCTACTGACCTATGTATCTCTTTTTTCCTAGTACTAGATTTTTAAAAGTTTTCAATTTTCATTGGGATATAGTTGATTTACAATATTGTGTTTCAGGTGTACAGCAAAGTGAATCGATTATATACACACATATATCCATTTTTTTAGATTTGTTTCCATATAGGGCATTACAAAGTATTGAGTAGAGTTCCCTGTGCTATACAGTTGGTCCTTATTAGCACAATGCCTTGTTTCAGTTCAGTTCAGTTGCTCAGTCATGTCCAACTCTTTGCGACCCCATGAATTGCAGCACGCCAGGCCTCCCTGTCCATCATCAACTCCCAGAGTTCACTCAAACTCATGTCCATCGAGTTGGTGATGCCATCCAGCCATCTCATCCTCGGTCATCCCCTTCTCCTCCTGTCCCCAATCCCTCCCAGCATCAGAGTCTTTCCAATGAGTCAATTCTTCACATGAGGGTTAGACTCTCCTGTAACTTTAAAGTAAGTCTTGAAATTAGGTAGCATGCATTCTAAAATTTTATTCTACATATTTAAAGCCAAAAATTCATTTTAAAAAATCCAGGTATATTGTAATCCTATTGCTAATAAACCAATTAAGAGAAGAAAATCCAAAATACAGCCCAATAAAAGACACATAATGTACAAAGGAACAAAGATATATATGGATGATGGCACACTTCTCATCAGAAACTATTCAATCTGGAACCCACTAGGAAAAAACCTTTTATGTGCAGGAAGAAGCTCTTTGTTTTTCAGATAAACATGAGTTAAGAGAATTTATCATCAGCAAACATAAAACAGGAAATTAAAAAATGTTTCTTCAGGAAGATAGAAAGTGATATTAAATAGCAATCTTGGTCTACGTAATAGTAGGCTGAGCTCTGGAAATGCAAATATTTAGGTGAATAGAAAATATTTATATATTTAAGATCTTTATAAAATGTAATTGACTATTTAACTATATATGTCTGTGAAATATATATATATGTGTCTGCTATAACATATATATATATATATATATATACATGTCCACATGTTAAATGTAAAATAACTTCAGCATTGTAGATAATAATAACCTTGAGATATGATAATACATTTTTACTGCAACATTTGGTACAATGCAAACATATTTTATACCTTTTAACAATCACTTGTTTTTATCACCATATGCTAAAAGGTCTTACAATTATCTATAATCATTTTAATGAATTTTAACTAAGTTCCATATGCATGTCATTACCTTTTTAAAATATCTGCAATTTTTCTAGGCAGTTAATAAGTGAATGTCATTAAATCAGTAGGGATTTATGCATATTGAATCTAATAGAGCATCAATTTTAGCCTAATAAACTATTTTGATAACCAATGCTATATGTATGAAAATACATAGAAAATTATTCAAGACATATTTCCTAAGTATGGATATACTCAGAAGTTGAATAATCAGAAAACCATTATAATTATTTTTAAATCATGTAGTTGCATATGAATATCCATTCAAGGTTTACAAAGACTTAGAAAAAGCCCAAAGAAAATCAAATATATCAAAGCTTAGATTAATTTATGAATATGAAAATATGATTCCCAGGTTTAATGTTTTTAGCATTTGAGTTCTGTATTTAATCTAGATGAATTTCAGAATCAGTCTTTAGAATACTAAACATTAATTCCCTATGTTTCAACTATGTCAGTAAATTGCTTTGACAATACATCTAATTGAATTGCTTTTGATTACTAAGTCAATGTTAATTAAGTCTAAAAATTAGGAAGAAAGAAAGAAAGATTAAAAAAGGACAGAAATATACTGAATTTAAAGGAAATCATTAGTACCCTCACTCACTGTTCCACTTGCACTACCTCTGCATCACGGTATATTTGCAGCAGCATTGGTTCCTAGGCTTTGCACACTTCTCTCACTTTCAAAGACATTGAGTTGTTAGAAGCCTAGTTGATAAGATGAGGATTAAAAGAACTTTCAAGTTGGAGAGAAGGGCATGTATTAGTGTCAGAAATGAGACAACCCAGGGTTTCAAGAAGTCATTGTAGTTGGGCTTAACATGAACATAACATGCAAGAATTCCCTGATGGCTCAGATGGTAAAGAATCTCCCTGTAATGCAGGAGACCCAGATTCAATCCCTGGATCAGGAAGATCCCCTGGAAAGGGAATGGCTACCCACTTTACTGTTCTTGCCTGGGAAATCCCGTGGACAGAGGATCCTGTCGAGTTACAGTTCATGGGGTCTCAAAGAGTTGAACACAACTGAGCTACTAACACAATGTACAAGAAAGGAATCCAAATCCTTCTATTCTCACAAACAGAGCCTTCATATAGTTTCCAGAGCTCATCTTCTCTTACTAGTCTTCTTTGTGGCAGAAAATTATCTCTAACTCCTATAGCTCAATATGCAATAAACATTCACAGGGAGATTTAATGTAAGCACTTATTATATACATCTGGGACTCACACATTAAAAATTTGGATTACAAAAGTATAAATGGTATTTGATTTCAAAGGATTGAATAAGATACAGAAAAGAGCTTACAATTAACCCCAGTGCTTTGCAACACAGTCAGAAGTGAGAGGACAAGTCTGCAAATGGCATTTGGAATGAGACGCAGTAGCTTAGAAGGGTATGTAATCATAAAGGAGCAGTTATGAAATGAATCAAAAAGGAATCAAATGTGCTAACTGCTGATAGTTTAAGTAAGATTAGAACTGAGAATAGGCATTGGATTTTACAAGAGAAGATAGACTGGGTTCAGTGGACCAATAGGCAATAATGGGTAAATGAAGACATGGAGAAAGTAAATTTAGATAATTGTCTCAAGGTGTATTTTTGTAAGGGGAAGAAGGGATTTGGGAATAAAGTTTTGATCTGGACATTTGGCACTGTTTCACAGCCCTTAACATCAAAAGAGAAAAGATAAGTATGCTTATTATGTGTATTTACAAGAGTTGACAAAATTTAGTAAATAGTAAATCATGGATTTAAAAAATCTGATTTATTTAGTTGATTGTGATAGTTTCTTCAGAGCTGTTATATACTATTATGCAAATACCTAATCACTGACACACTGCATTGCTACTCTATCCTATGTAAAGACTTCAGTGGAGTCATCATAGATTATTGTGTGAATGTCTAATTGCAGGCAGTTTAAGAGGGTTATTACTTACTTGATAGTTTGTAATGAATTTTTCAAAATAGGTATATAGCTGAATTATTCATGTATTTAGTGTTCAATACCTAAATTGGAAATGAATATATGATTATCTTTATGTATGTGTATATAATATAGATACCATAAATCAACATTATCATAAAAATATTTTGAAGTTTAATGATGCTGTATTTCATAAATTGTAACTAGATGCCTTTCTGAAATTACATAGATATGAAAATAATTGATTCTCCTACCTAGTAGCTAATTTTAGTTTTTGAACCTCACTCTACATTGCTGATTTAAATGGAAATTTTCCATTATGGACATGTTCTTATTTCTTTGCACCTTGCATGAGTGTCTTTTTTCCTTCTGAGTAATGAATGAGTTAGTCACTCCTATGAGTCTGCTTAAGTTTTTATGAAGA
Organism: Oryx dammah; assembly: GCF_014754425.2. NCBI lineage: Eukaryota > Metazoa > Chordata > Mammalia > Artiodactyla > Bovidae > Oryx > Oryx dammah. The sequence continues at coordinate 52,520,575 of NW_024070187.1, forward strand.
GCTTTCCAGGTTAGATCACTCTGTAGCATTCCAGAATTACCATACTTTTGGTATGCATTCCAATTAATTGAATTATAATTTTTCTCTAAGGTAACAACCTCCTTGGTAAGATTTGTTTCTGTATGTTTGCAGTATTTAATACAACATTTTAGTAAAGGCTGCCTATGTGGAAACTAAGGCAGCAGATAGCAGTATAAAACATCATGGCCAGGATAAAAATTATTAACAAGGTAAGATCTGACAAAAGATTTGAAAGAGGTAAGAAATTTAGCAATGTAGATATTGTGAGGGTATTATTCCAGGAAGAAAAACTGACAGTCTGAACAAAATCCCTAAGGCAGAAGCATGCTGTGTGCCCAACAAAGGCCAAGGAGATCAGTGGGGCTGAATTAGAATAAGTAGAGGCATAGTAGGAGATAAGCTCAGAGAAATAAGGATATAGGAAGCAAAGCACATTTTTGACACTTTTTTGTCTACTATGACTTTTACGCTGACAGAGAGGGAAGGCATTACAGAATGTGAGACCCAGGGTTCTTGCTGCTGAGAATAAACTGTAACAACAAAGAGTAGAGATGGAAAGGCCAGTTTTTACAAACAATAATGGAGAGAAAAGTTGATGAACTGAACAAAGGTGATAAAGAACTGAGAAGTGGTATTCTATCAGATGTGAGAGACACAGAAGACATAAGGGTAATTGAAGATCTTTGGCCTGAGCAAGGGATTGGTTAGATATGCTTTCAATATACCAGGAGGGCTACCAGGAGGTCCACCTAGGGAACGGGAAGATCAGTTCAGATTAATACATATTAAATCTGAGATAACTGCTCTAGATTTAAGCAGGAAATTATATAAATGAAGCTGGAATCTAAAGGGCAGATAAGTGCTGGAATCTGAGGAGAGCCAAAAAGTCATGTGTCATAGACATAGGTAAACTCTGAAGCCAGTAGACTAAATAAAATAATGATCAAATTGAGGGAAATTATATAGAGAAGTTCAATGAACTTCCAGCTGGTTTTACAAAAGGCAGAGATCAAATTGCCAACATCCGCTGCTGCTGCTTCAGTCACTTCAGTCGTGTCCAACTCTTAGCGACCCCAGGGACTGCAGCCTACCAGGCTCCTCCATCCACGGGATTTTCCAGGCAAAGTACTGGAGTGGGGTGCCATCGCCTTCTCTGCAACATCCTCTAGATCATCGAAAAAGCAAGAGAGTTCCAGAAAAACATCTATTTCTGCTTTATTGATTATGCAAAAGCCTTTGACTGTGTGGATCACAATAAACTGTGGAAAATTCTTAAAAAAGATGGGAATACCAGACCACCTGACTTGCCTCCTAAGAAATCTGTATGCAGGTCAGGAAGCAACAGTTAGAACTGGACATGGAACAACAGACTTGTTCCCAGTAGGAAAAGGGATACATCGAGGCTGTATATTGTCACCCTGATTATTTATCTTATATGCAGAGTACATCATGCAAAAGAGTACATATGTGAATGTAAATGGTTAAAACTGAATCTATAACTGAATCATTGTGCTCTATACCTTCTGTTCTTCAATTTAAAAAAAAAGTGAATGGGAGGAGATAAATTGAAGACAGAAAGTAATAATTTTTTGAGAAGTTCTTGCTATAGCTGGAATTAAGAACAATAGAAATTGGGTGGTAGATAGTAGGGGGAAATTAGGCTACATAAACCTTTTGCTTTTATGATGTGATGTGAAGTGAAAGTGTTAGTAACTCACTTATGTCTGATTCTTTGAGACCCCAAGGATTATAGCCCACCAGGTTCCTCTGTCCATGGAATTCTTCAAGCAAGAATACTAGAGTGGGTAACCATTCCCTTCTCTAGGGGATCTTCCCAACTCTTGGGTCAAATGTGGGTCTCCTGGATTGCAGGCAGATTCTTTACCATCTGAACCAGCAGGGAAGCCCTGAGAGCGGATCTTCCCGACCCAGGGATTGAACCTAGGTCTCTTCCATCTCAGGCAGATTCTTTTACTGTCTGAGCTACCAGGGAAGTCCTTTACTTATCTGCTTGTTCTTAAACATGAATTGATAATAGCATGCTTGAGTACTACATTAGTTTTTCTATTGCTTCTGTAACGAATTGCTACAATTTAGTAGCCAAAAATGACTCATAGATGTGGAGCTCAGAAGTCTGAAATGAGTCTTACAAGGTTAAACCAGGCCTGGTTCTTTCTAAAGTCTCTAAGGGAAAATTCATTTGCTCTTATTCTCTAGCTTTTAGAGATGTATCCCTTACATTCCTTGGATCCTGGCCTTTTCTTCTTCCTTCAAAACTAGTAGCATAGCATCTCCAGTTTGCCCTCTGTATTCTTCATCACAACTCCTCTCCAATTTTTTCTCAAGATCCTTAACTCAATTATATCCACAAAGTCTCTTTTGCCCTCTAAGGCACCACATTCACAGTTTCTGGGCATTAAAACTTAGACATCTTGTCATGGCCATTATTCAGCCTATCTCAAACACTGATGAAAGTGATTCAGTAGGTGAGATAATTGTTGGTAAAGGAAAAAAGAGAAGAGAATTTCTGAGAAATGTATGGAATTGGCTAGAGGTTCTGGCATATAATATTCATGTGAAATATTTGGCATTAAATATAAATTGAAATATTTCATCTCTCATAATAAGTAGTTAGTATGAGTTAGCTCATGTGAGTATTGGTAGCAGTAGACAAATTGATGTGGCAGAATGAAATGTATCTTCTTAGATTAGTAAGATCTTATTGACTACTGAGCTGACTCTAACCTAGGTTGATGTGAACTGAACAAATTATAAGCATTCTAATCAATACTTTTTTTTTTTCTTGAACATATATTTTTTCATTTTTTATTTAAATATAGTTCTTTTTTTTAATTTATTTATTTTTTATTTTACTTTACAATTCTGTATTGGTTTTGCCATACATTGACATGAATCCACCATGGGTGTACATGCAGTCCCAAACCTGAACCCCCCTCCCACCCCCCCTCCCCACAACATCTCTCTGGGTCATCCCCGCGTACCAGCCCCAAGCGTGCCATATCCTGCATCGGACATAGACTGGCAATTCGATTCTTATATGATATTATACATGTTTCAATACCATTCTCCCAAGTCATCTCACCCTCTCCCTCTCCCACTGAGTCCAAAAGTCCGTTATACACATCTGTGTCTTTTTTGCTGTCCTGCATACAGGATCATCATTGCCATCTTTCTAAATTCCATATATATGTGTTAGTATACTGTATTGGTGTTTTCCTTTCTGGCTTACTTCACTCTGTATAATCGGCTCCAGTTTCATCCATCTCAGCAGAACTGATTCAAATGTATTCTTTTTAACGGCTGAGTAATACTCCATTGTGTATATGTACCACAGCTTTCTTATCCATTCATCTGCTGATGGACATCTAGGTTGTTTCCATGTCCTGGCTATTATAAACAATGCTGCGATGAACATTGGGGTACATGTGTCTCTTTCAATTCTGGTTTCCTCAGTGTGTATGCCCAGTAGTGGGATTGCTGGGTCATAAGGTAGTTCTATTTGCAATTTTTTAAGGAATCTCCACACTGTTCTCCATAGTGGCTGTACTAGTTTGCATTCCCACCAACAGTGTAGGAGGGTTCCCTTCTTTCCACACCCTCTCCAGCATTTATTGCTTGCAGATTTTTGGATCGCAGACATTCTGACTGGTGTGAAGTGGTACCTCATTGTGGTTTTGATTTGCATTTCTCTAATAATGAGTGATGTTGAGCATCTTTTCATGTGTTCAAATGAATAGGTCCATTGATGTTAAGAATAAACTGATTGAGTGTTACATAATAATTCCTTTAGAATTATAACACCAAAAAGTCCTGCTTGGTTCCCCTGCATATTTTAAGATCTCTCTTCTGGATTCCCTTAGCATACCACTTTCCATGAACTTAATATTAAATAGTGGATTCATCAATAACAGTGCAGAGAAGGCATTTCATTCAGATTATAGCACAGGTGAAATACTCAATAAGTGAAACAGGAAAAATCTGTTTCTTATGTTTAGTAGGTGTTTTCTTTTCAGTACTTGGCATGAGTTTCCTTTTCCTAACAGCATATGGAACTGGGGGGATGTAATTTTCTCCCCAGTATTGTATGCAAACTTGGTGGCTCTACTCTACTCTTTCAGAAATCCAGAAGGATCTGGAGGCTACATTGACCCACAGTGTCTTCTCATAATCCTGGTATAAGATCCTATACAGAAACAGAGAGAAAGTAATCTTTCAACTAAATTAATCTAGTCCCACACCCCATACCCCTCCCCTGTCCCCAGAATGCTGACTCTTTTAGCCTAGAGGTTGAAGGGCAGGTTAAAAAAAAAAAGAACTAGGAAGTACTGCTGCTGCATTTATACTAGAAAGGAAGTAAAGCAGTGCATGTTCTGTTTTCTAAACTGTTTCCAAGTTAGAAACCTATGCAGTAAATCCTATATGCTTTCCAATAAGTTATTTTTTTACTAAAATTAAGTAGGGTTTATTTCTTGTTGCTTGAGACTAAAAGACTAACTCATAGGTGAATTTCAAGGGAATTATATTTCAGTCCTAGAGAAGTAGGGCATATAATCAGAATATGTCTAAATGAACATCTCTATCAGTAGGTACTAGTAGTCAATCAAAACAGAATTTGAGCTGTACCCTGAGGCCAGGTAGAGCTGAATTCCTTTGAGTAGAGGTAGGTGAATATTACAGGTATGGAAAACAAGGGATGCGCAGAGAGAATTGAGAGTTGCAGGTTTGAGGACTAAAATGACCAGATAAAGCAGAGGGTTCCATTTCAGAAGTTGACAAGCCAATAGGATAAATACTCTTTGGAGTTTCAAAAATGACATTTGAATGCCAAGAAAGACTATAGCCAAAAACTTGTCTGTGTTGAAATCACTGGCTCATTATAAGCCCAGGCAGCAGTGTAGAACTTTAGGCTTGTCATAAAAAATAAGGTTAGATATGAAATACATCCAAATATATCTAAATATATTGTCTGTGTTGCTGTGGTATGTATTTGGGTGGGGGACGTGATCAGAGAGGAAATAAAGAAAGAGATTGAGAAAGAGAAGGGTTCTAGTTCAAATGTCTTATTTTTCACAAAACAGAACCATCTCACAAAGAAAGGAGAGTAGTAGAGATGATATTGATCAACTACAGAAACATAAGATATTTTAATTATTTATCTTGTTTTATAAGTTGATTAATCCTTTAATGTAAATACATTATTCAGTTTGTATTGATGAAGAAAACAAAATACAGAAAGATTAACCAACTTGCTAGATTTCATGTAGCTAGCTGGTAAGTAAAACAGCTATTTTTCACAAGGTCAAACATTGATTAAGCTGCTTAATTAGATTCTATTATTGGAAACTCTGAAGGACATTCACATTTAGTCACATAACCTTGTGTCAGACCAAGACTCAGAAATAAGATTGTAATATAACTTTGGATATTGTCTAATCCCTTTTGCCTCAAGTTTTCCTCAGTGTAAAATATAGAGATAATTAAGGCTAATGCTGGAATATAAAATTTCTAGACCCATTAGTAAAATAATTAGGCTTGAATTAAAAAGAAACAATTGTGTATGTTTTAATAAAAATATTCCCATGGTATATACAAAATATCAAATGTTTGTTTTATCCATAGATTTGCAAAATCGCTGCTTTCTTCTTATATAACTTAACCTGCAGCTTATTTTACTATAGGCATATGTGAGTTATTATTCACTGTGATGTTTAATTAATTTTAAACTCTTTTCTACTGATATTTTTTTTATGTGTCACTTGAAGGACACCATGAGAATTTGATTTTAATTAAGTCATGATTCTGTTACAGTCCTAAAGTTGGATATTCCCATTCAATTAATCTTGATCTTGTTCCCTAGATGAAGTAAGTATATTGTTTTTTTAAAAGTCACAAGTCTTACAGGATTTCCTATAGGAATACTTTATATAGAAATCATGTTTATGATTAATTTCTCCTGCATTGTATCAAAAATTTTTTCTTTCACTGAAATGCCCATAAGTCTTCCATTCAGTGAAATAAACAGTATGCCTGGCTCATGAGATGAAACTTTCATTCCTGAACAAGGCTATGGGTTTAAGTAAATACAACATTTTAAAAAGGTTATGTATGTGATTATCAGTATTGGTGTTGATTATTTATGGTGGAATAGAAAATAGTTTGAAAATTGAATTTTCATTATATGTGTGTGTTCTCCATTTGCTGATATTTTACTAAAAGCCATTTAGAAAAATAGCATATGTATATATATATAAATTGCCTAATTGAAAAAAATAACACAACTTTCTGGACTTATTTAAGTGCTTTTTTTAGATGGGGAATTTGACAGGTAAATATTTGGCATTGATCATTTGCTTCAAGGATTGAAAGATAATCACATAAACCACTGATACTGTTCCTCAGTGAATGACAAAATAATTCATTGAAAATAAATTTATATGAATCTATTTTTATAATCATGTTGAATTTACTAGTTGGCAAATTATATTAGGACAGGAAGCATATCTGTGCTGTTCACCACTATATCTCCATATGCTTAATACTCAGCTTTATCATGGTAGATATAAATAAATATTTGTTTATAATTTACAGAAAATATTTTCAAAAATGAATAAATTGGCTTGCTGCGATTCATGGAGTCACAAAGAGTCGGACACGACTGAGTGACTGAACTGAACTGAGCAAATTCTGGCAGGGACATAGCCTCACTGCCATAAACAACTATAATACTTGAAGAAATATATAAGGCAACTGTTTTTTGTCATTGGACAAAGGCAGATTAGGACCATGATCCCTGAAACAAAGAAATCTCATGGAATAAAATCTAAATTTACCTGCTTCTGGGAATAGTTCTCGACTTTAGTGCAGTGAGCTAGAGTACAACAGCGAAAGATAGGTCCACTGACCAAAGGAGGCAGAGATCAGCTGTCATGGCTGCTCTGAGAAGTCTGACACTGGAGAGAAGGGTTGTCTCAGAAAGAAGTATGTGGGACTGGAGAGTAGTCTGCCATTTCTTACCTAAAGCCTGGGCTTAGTGCTTGCAGTTCTTAGCAAAGGCTGGCTAGTGTTAGACTGAGAGTGATAAAGCATTCCTAGACATTACTGGAATTATAGCTCACACATAGAATAGAGATCTTGTTAACACCCTTGAAATTCAGCTGTGACACAAAGTCTTGTCTTAGGAGGGAAAACCACACCCTAGAGAAGGACTACTTTTAGACCTGCCCCAACAAAACAAAGCCTTTATGAGACATGCAAGCAAGAGAGAGTTTGGAGTCTTTATAATAATTACAGTGTCCAAAATCTATACATTTCTGATATATAATTTAAAATGCTACATAGGCATAGAATCAGGAATTGTGCACAATAGTCTCAGCCAAAAACAAAGCAAAAAATTACTTCCAAGTGTATTTTGACCACAGCATAAAGTAGAAATATAGGTGTTAAAAAGGATATGGAAAAACAGTTTTAACAGGATAATACATCACAATCAGGTGATGTATTATTCTATGAAAACAAGTTTGGTTCAATTGAAGCAATAATATCTATCAACTTAATATCATAGAGTATTAATTATTTTGTCATAGCTTTAAAGTTGACTTTCCTGATTAGATTTGAGTTTAAACAACGTTTTATGTTTATTGGCAATTTGTTTTATTTTAACTGAAAATGTCCTATTCATATTTTTGGTTCAATTTTATTGGCACTTTTATAGTGTGAAAAGTAATCATTTGTTAATTTTGCTTACCATTTTTATTTTAGTTCATTTGAGGTTTTTGTATATGTTTCTAAAAAGTGGCTTTTGACATACAGATGCTTTATAAACATCTTTATATAAGATACATATACATCTTTATATAAGATACATATATTTTATGATAATTAAATTTAAAAAAAATTCTGACAAGTTGCTCTTCACAAAGAAGTATTTAACATATTGAATGCCTCATCCCATTTCCACTGACTTATACTGTCTTTTAACCATATACTATTCTAGTGTTCCTATTGCTTTTGTTATGTATGTGTATGGTCAGTTGCTCAGTCGTGTCAGACTCTTTGTGACCCTCATAGATTGTAGTCCACCAGGCTCCTCTCTCCATAGGATTTTCCAGGCAAAAATACTGAGGGGGGTTGATAGTTTCTATTCCAGGATATCTTCTTGACCTAGGGATCAAAACCCCTATCTCTTGCATCTCCTGCTTTGGCAGACAGATTCTTTACCACTGCACCACTTGGGAAAAGTGAAAAACTGAAAGTTACTCAGTCGTGTCCAACTCTGTGACTCTATGGACTACACAGTCCATGGAATTCTCCAGGCCAGTATACTGGAGTAGGTAGCCTTTCCCTTCTCCAGGAAATCATCCCAACCCAGGGATTGACCCCAGTTCTCCTCCACTGCAGGCAGATTCTTTACCAACTGAGTCACCAGGGAACCCCAGGAATACTGGAGTGGGTAGCCTATCCTGTCTCCAGCAGATCTTCCTGACCCAGGAATCGCACCAGGGGCCCCTGTATTGCAGGCAGATTCTTTACCAGCTGAGCTATCAGGGAAGCCCTCCACTTGGAAAGCCCTGATTCTATTAAAATTTACCATAAGCTTAGTGGTTTAAAACAATATGAGTTTATTATCTTACACTTCTGGAGTTCATGAGTCCAAAATAAGTCTCAGTGGGTCAAAATCAACATGTTAGCAGAGCTGTGTTCCTCTAGAGACTTTAGGGAGAAAATCTACTCCCTTGTTGTTTCCAGGTTCTTCAGTCTGACGGTTTCCCTTGGCTTGTGGCCTCCTTCCAGCCAGCAATTGCATCTTCTGGGCCTCAGTTTGCATTATCACATGTACTACTCTAATGCTTCTGTTTCCCTCTTTAACTTATAAGAACCCTTGTCATTATATTGAGCCTACCCAGATAGTCCAGGACAATATCTCCATCTCAAGATCCTTAACATTTTTTATTTTGCTTTTACATATTTATTTTTATTCTTTATTATATAAAATGTTGCTATTTTATATTGCTATTATATCTGTGTTATGACTGTGTTTAATGGTTAGTATGTTTATACATTTTTTGCATAGTTAGAGTTTCCATGTGAATTTGTTGAGTACATTGAATACAAGTTATTTTAGGTTTTGTCTTGGTGCTCCCAAACAGCAGACAGCTGGGAAGGGAAAAAAAAAAACAAACCTCTGCCTTTATTAAATTTAAATTCTGGGTGGCAGAAAATAAGAAAAATAAGTAAGTATAAAATATAGTGTTAGATAGTGATACATATGGGGAGAAAATTATTAAATTTCAAGAGAGAAGGAAAGAGTTGAGAGTTGGGTTATAGTTTTAGAAAGGATAGCAAAAAAATCCTGACCTAGAAGAGGATGTTTAAGTAAATGCTTGAAGGAATTAAGAGAGATTCTGTCCTCTGAGGGATACAAATAAGGAACAGCAAGGAGGCCAAGGTGGCTTGAGGGATGCAAGTGAAGGGAAGACAAACAGGAAATAAGATCAGGCAAGCAAAAGATGTAGGACATATCGTCTTCGACATCCTGAGTCAGTATAAAGATTGTGTGCTTTACTGTTTGTGAACTGGAAAACTGAGAGGTTCTGAGCAAAGGGGCTCAGTCAGGTCAGTTCAGTTGCTCAGTCATGTCCTACTCTTCACAACCCCATGAGCTGCAGCACGCCAGGCATCCCTATCCATCACCAATTCACAGAGTCCACCCAAACCCATGTCCATTGAGTCAGTGATGCAATCCAACCATCTCATCCTCTGTCGTCCCCTTCTCCTCCTGCCCTCAATCTTTCCCAGCATCAGGGTCTTTTCCAATGAGTCAGCTCTTTGCATCAGGTGGCCAAAGTATTGGAGTTTCAGCTTCAGCATCAGTCCCTCCAATGAACACTCAGGACTGATCTCCTTTAGAATGGACAGGTTGGATCTCCTTGCAGTCCAAGGGACTCTCAAGAGTCTTCTCCAACACCACAATTCAAAAGCATCAATTCTTCGGCACTCAGCTTTCTTTCATAGTCCAACTTTCACATCCATACATGACTACTGGAAAAACCATAGCCTTGACTAGATGGACCTTTGTTGACAATGTAATATCTCTGCTTTTTAATATGCTGTCTAGGTTGGTCATAACTTTCTTTCCAAGGAGTAAGCATCTTTTAATTTCATGGCTGCAATCACCATCTGCAGTAATTTTGGAGCCCAGAAAAATATAATAAGCCTGTTCCCCATCTATTTCCCATGAAGTGATGGGACCAGATGCCATGATCTTCGTTTTCTGAATGTTGAGCTTTAAGCCAATTTTATCACTCTCCTCTTTCACTTTCATCAAGAGCCTTTTTAGTTCCTCTTCACTTTCTGCCATAAGGGTGGTGTCATCTGCATAGCTGAAGTTATTGATATTTCTCCCAGCAATCTTGATTCCAGCTTGTGCTTCCTCCAGCCCAATGTTTCTTGTGATGTGCTCTGCATATAAGTTAAATAAGCAGAATGACAATACACAACCTTGATGTATTCCTTTTCCTATTTGGAACCAGTCTGTTGTTCCATGTCCAGTTCTAACTGTTGCTTCCTGACCTGCATACAGATTTCTCAGGAGGCAGGTCAGGTGGTCTGGTATTCCCATCTTTTTCAGAATTTTTCACAGTTAATTGTGATCCACACAGTCAAGGCTTCGGCATAGTCTTAATTACTTGAATTTTGGCATGTTCCCTTTGCCTACTATGGTGAGAACACTTCACAGTGAAAAGTGGCAAATGAAGTAGCATGATTTAAGTTTTATTTCTAAAACTGAGATAGAAGATGGTAGTCATACAGAACAGATTGTCCTAGTGATGATGATTAAAGTCATAAGATATCAAATACAATTGACAATCATTTTTGTATTGTTCTATTACCTTATGTTTTTGAGAACTGTAGCGCTAATTTTCCTAAGTCGTTCCCCTTAGTGATTCTGGTTCATGTTGGTTTGTAAGTTTTTAGTGTGAACTCATTTTTAAGAGACAATTTCTTTTCCTCAATGGAACCAAATGTGGCTCAGACTGTGGATATGTCCTTTCATAATTTTTGATGCTGTTTGCTTTATTATTATTATGTTTGCTTTATTATTATTCAGCCAAATGCCCTAGAGGTATCATTATCCGGTTGAATTTTAAGTTAATTTTTCTCTGGTATTTTCCTACATCAAGATAATTTATAACTTAGATTTAAACCCCACATTTAGCATAAGGAAAAAAAAAAACTTTTTTTACTTTGTTTCTCACAACAGACTTATCATGTATATCCAGATTTTGAGCAGAGACAAATGTTGTGCCACCTCCCTGAACCAACAAGTAAACCTTTGCCAATTCTCCTTTTCTTGAAGGTGCGATATTTCAAAAGTCCCATTACAGTGCCAAGGTCTTGATTTCCGCTATACATCACAGTCACAGATTCTGATCTGCTTGTTTAGAGATTAAATTTACATTCCATTCCAGTCTCCCCACACTTTCCCACACTGACCAGTGGCCCTGCATTGTCAGCACATAACTTCACAGATGTGTTGTTGTGTTCACTCTTTTTTTTTTTTTTATGACACCTAGGTATTTCTTTTGCTTTTCTATGTTAATTCTTTTTCTTAGGATAACTTAATAGCTTGGATATACTATTATTTACTCAATTTTCCACTGTTTCTATGGAAAGGTTAGGTTTTAACATGTGTTCAGACCAGACTATCATCAGAATAGTTTAATTTTGTGCATTTCTATTCTTTGAATACAGTATAACTATGATTAAATTAATGTTGTTCCTGTTTTTATGCCTTGATCATTAACACACTCACACACACACACACATACACACACACACACTTTGCCCCAGAGATATAGACTACACACATGAAAATTTCTACATGACAGCTAATATTATATCTGACCTCAAAAAAGGGCTCAAAACCCAGTGGCCCCAAACCCAGTGGTTTTGGACTCAAAACTTAGTGGATCCTTGCAAAAAATTAGAAAGGAAATTGCTTAATACTTATACCTTATATATATTCTTGTCCCTTTTAATAAAACAAAGATGAGTAACTGCATATATGTGTACATGTTACCTGGCACATTTGTTTTTTTAAATAAATATTTATATAGATGCAAGTCTATGGCAGAAAATTTGAGGAGAGATACATCTTCATGTTTTTAAGATGATTCAGCTGATTATTGCTTTTGCTAAAGCAAGGTAGGATGTAAACACTGAAAAATAACAAAATGCTATCAGCAGAATCAGGTTTTGGAGAAAGAGATGAAAAATGAAGTAAAGTCATTTGCACAAAACAAAACAAGTTAAGTAATTATCTAGACTGAAAACTTCTGAACAGAAATAAAACCATATGAAGGCCAGAATATTTGTTGAAACTCCACTCTATCCATTCAATAAATACTTGATAATGAATGGATCCTTGTATTCTTTAGATGTCATATCATAGGATTCTGGGTGTTAATCATATCTTAAAAGTTGAAAATAAATACCCCTTAAGTTGTCTGCAATACTCAGAAACATAGATGCTAAAAAGTAAAAAGCAGAGAATAAATAATATAATGCAATGTTCATAATTACCAGCTTGTTTTTGCTTACAAACAGATGCTTAATTTACATAGTAATACTTTTATATCTACATTTTGACCAAGGGCAATTATAACAGAGCATTTCATATTGGGAAATAAATTAAAGGAATAAAGTATTTAAATATTTCCTTTTTATTGAAATCTTCAGGTAGAAATAATTCCAAATTAAAAAGCATAGAAATAAAAAATTCTTTAACTCCCTCCCACTTTTTACCCTCTCAGCTTTTGTTTTAAAAGTCTACATGATTATAATTGCATATATATTAGATTTACAGTCAAACTATTGGATTGGTTTGGAAATTTTTATTTCTATCATTTATGTGGAGATTAAATGATTAAATGATTAAAATATGCCTTGCATTTTTCAGAAGATAAACTCTTACATACATAGTGGTCCATTTGTCTTACCAGGAGGTAGGATAAAGCATTGACCCAGTAGTGTCTGAGTAAATGTTTAACTGCCTTTCCGAAAATACAAGCCTTTCAGTAAGATGTTTTCCTATCTCCATACTGTAAATTCTCACAATATTCCCTTTCAACTGAGCATGTCATCCAAGAACATGGAGATGGGAAAATTTGTGCTCAATAGGTTCTTGAAAGCTTATGTTAAAATCATTTCACCAATAGTGACTCTAGAATCAGAGGCAGGAAGAATACAAAAAGCAGTGCCTACAAAAAAAAAAAAAAAAGGAAAAAAGAAAACTGACTTTTCACTTACTACATCTGAGTTAAATATCATTTCTAAGCAACAGAAGTATCGGTAGATGAAATTTCATTTTCTGCTATCAAAATTGCAGAACTTCATGAGAAGAATGTTTCCCGGTCACTGGAAATTGGGAGTGAAGCTCTACAAATTGCTTTACTCGCTAGCTGGATATGTGAAAGTGAAAATACTACAATTCCCAAATGCATCATGAAAAGACATAAGTAATTTTCATCTTATCTCTTAAAAAGGCATCAGGTTTAGAGAAGACTCTTCAATAAAGGAAACAAATATAGGAAATGGGATATATAAAATTTAGTAAACACAAGATAAAAGAGTATCAAAAAGAGAATATGCTTCTGATTATGATTGGAAATAAAAAAGGAAAAAAAAATATATACCTGGACCTCTTAATAGTCATAAGGACCCATGACTTCAACTAAAATTTATTTGGAGGAAATATTCCTGAAAATTTAAAGATGTGTAATTAATACAGAATAATTGAAAATATAGTCTTCTTTCCACTTCTGTTTTAAAATTCAAAATAACCATAATTTGTTAACATATTAAATGCTTGTTATATAACATTTTTAATCACATAAGTACAGAAAAATTATTTTTTAAAGACTTAACCACCCAGGAAACCCTAGTATTGATATTTTATCTCTTTATTTCCAGTGCTGTATATTAGAGGATTAAAAGAAGGGCTTTGTGATCATGTAAAATTCAACTATAACCCAAATTCTTCCATGCATTACATGTATAAACTTGTTACTTAAACTCTTTAGGGCTCACTTTTTCATCACAAAATAGAAATAATAATACCTACCTCATGCAGTTATAGTAAGAGTAAAATATATTTTAAAAATGTGTTCCAATATCCCTTTTATAAGCTTTTGAAATATGTTCCTCATAATACTGCATACATACTAATCTGGTCAGTGTTTAAAATTTTGAAGTTTTAGTGAATTCACTCCTTCAGTAGGTTATTGTTTTATTTTGAGAAAATAATAGCTGTATTAAAAACAATACAGCTTATTTCATTATTATGAGCCAAATTCTCCTTTTTTATAACTTTCAACCATTGTTCTTAGTATATTACTTAGAAGTGACAGAATGGGTTCCCTTTTATGAGATAGCTATTCAAATATTTGAAAACTTCTATTAATGCCACTTAAATGTGGCCATTTTCAAGATGAATAGTCCCAAAATATCAGTCATTTGTTTTTATGTCCTGTCTTCAAGGCATTCTATATCTTTTGAATTTTTTTCCCCTGAAACACACTCTAATTTGTCAATGTGTCTTTTTAAATTTGTATCCCAGATGTTAAACTTAATATATCACATATTGTCCGACCATCAGAAAATTTGTCAAATTTGTTACTTCCTTTGATAATATTACTAAAATTCTCTTAACTTGTTCAGACATTTTACCATTCCTGTACCACTGTATTACCCACTCCAGTGTTCTTACCTGGAGAATCCCAGGGATGGGGAAGCCTGGTGGGCTACCCCCTATGGGATTGCACAGAGTCGTACACAACTGAAGTGACTTAGCAGTAGCAGCAGTATTACTGTATTATAAATAATACTAATATTAGATGAGGAAATTTACCAATGGATGTATGCAGCAGAGCGAGTTATTAACTGCTTATGCAGATGAGATGTATGGGACTTTGAATGGGAACATGGCTGGGCAGGTGAGTCAGGGTTGTTGAATTGTCAGAAAAATGATCACAAGATGACAATAATTGCTTATCAGCCTCCTAGACCTTATGAGTCCTAATGGAACATTTTAAAGACTGTTGGAGATGATTGTACTTTGTCAGAACAATCGAAGCAATATTCCTGTTTTGAAAGTGCAGAGGAAAGGTGCATATCATATGTACAGCCTCCTTCACCTTGGTTCTTGAGGTCACCTGTGCAATCAACTTCTCTGGACTTCAAATATTCTTTTTCTGCTCTGCAAACATCACTTTCCTGCTTGTCAAACTCAATTGAACTGTGCAAATATATTCATCTCCATTCAATTTAGGAATTTTGTCAATGCCTCTCTTCAAATATGGTGCCTAGATATGAACAAAAGACTGGATAATCTAGTTAGGACTGAGTGGAGTGAAGTGAAATTATTACTTTACTTTTCATATTTAGGAAAATCTACTTCTCTTAAACTACTTTGGGAGTTTGTTCTGTTTTTGTAGTGTGTGATTCTACTGAAATGCTTTATGTAGTTTTTCCAGCAAGATTCTATTTATTGTTACCCCTCAACTGGGCTATCACTACCCTTTTTTAATTACATTCTGTCTACCCCACCTCACTCTTTTCTTTTCCAACCCCAAAACTCAATTTGAAAGGAAAAGAGAAAATATTCAGAGGTAAGAGACAATAAAACAAAAACAAGTAAGTAGTATCATAGACCGATGTGTTAATTAATTTATTAAAACATGTATTCATTAGGTAACTATTATGTGACTAAGGTTGTGTTATACATTGCAGATAAAATGATGCACTCCCCATTTGTGATTCCAGCCATTTTAGGTTTTGTAAACTGGTGATTCTCAATAGTGATTAATTCAGTAATATATGAGCAATAGTTTCTTGGAGATCTACAATTTAATAGGGATGAGGAAAGAAATATAGAATAAAATAAATACTTTGAAAATAGAGTTGATAAGACTCAGTAACAGGACAAATTAGTATTAAAGGAATATAGCAGTAAAGAAAAATTCCAAGTTATATTTTTCTTTGGGCATTTCATAGATTTCAAGAACTCTGGCAGTTTTGTTTTGTTGGGATATTGTTTGACTCCATGATATATCAATCATGTTGTAATTTTAATAATATTAACAACATTAAATTTGAAGCTCACTTCAATTTTGAAAGCATGAGGAGGGAAATATTATTAAATAAAAATTGTCTCATAACAGTTTGCACTGTTACCCTCTTTTCTGCTAAGATGCACATTATGTATAATTTATCAGTTTAGTCAATTTAAGGTGTATTATTAAGTGACATTGATTACATTTATACTGTTTTGCAACTACTACCATCCTCTATTTCCAAAAGTTTTTCCAAGCTGAAGCTCTGTACTCATTACACAATAACATGCCGTTCCTCTCTTCTCCTGAAAACTGGTAAACACTATTCTACTTTCTGTCTCTGGATTTGACTCTTCTAGGGACCTTGTTTGGGAGAAGGCAATGGCAACCCACTCCAGTACTCTTGCCTGGAAAGCCCCATGGATGGAGGGGCCTGGTGGGCTGCAGTCCATGGTGTCGCTATGAGTTGGACCCGACTGAGTGAATTTCCTTTCACTTTTCACTTTCATGCATTGGAGAAGGAAATGGCAACCCACTCCAGTGTTCTTGCCTGTAGAATCCCAGGGATGGGGGAGCTTGGTGGGCTGCCGTCTATGGGGTCACACAGAGTCAGACACGACTGAAGCAAATTAGCAGCAGCAGCAGGAACCTTGTTTAAGTGGAATCATACAATATTTGTGGTTTTGGTTTTGGTTTATTTCATTTAGCACAAAATTTCAAGTTTACTCCATTTGGTAGTATGTATCCAAATTTCTCTCAGTTTTAAGGTTGAATAATATTTCATTGTAGGTATATACCACACATTTTGCTTACCTCTTTATCCACTGATGTGAATTTTAGTTGTTTTCACTTTTTGACAATTGTCAATAATGCTGCTCTGGATATTGGTATACAAATATCTGTCCAAGGCCCTGCTCTCAGCTCATTTAGATATATAAGTAATATGGAATTGGAATTTCCATTCCTAAATTCTCAGCAGATGCTTTCTGATCATATTCATTTGAATATTTAATGGATACTCAAAACCTTCAACATACTCAAAACACTCCATCTCTCTTTCAAACCTTGCTTCAGGATAGTCTACTTTAGGAAATGGCCAGGTCATGAACTCCAGTGATGTAAAGATTGGAATCAATCTCATGTGCTCTGTTTCCTTTAGAGACTGTGCTCTATCAACAAGTCTCCCCATGAAGTTTATCAGGAATCCATCTAGTTCTGCTCAATTCATCCTGAATTCATGCAATTTTTTCTGTAAAAGTAACATTAGTCTAACCTTTCACTTGGATATACACAAATATTTGTCTAATTGATTTCTGTATTCCCACTCTCCTATACTCTTTCACTTAAGACTCATAAATGCTGCCATAACTTTCCTTTATGCTTAAAAAATACATAATATTTACCATGACCTCTTACATAAATGGAAACTGACTTCTCCAATCTTATCTTAAACCACTTTTCCCTTTATTCACTATGCTTTTTCAGACATGATGGCTACAGGGTAATTACTAGAAACAGGGTATTACTAAAAAGTAGTAATTTTTTTAGATTCCATATGTAAGCAATATCATGTGACATTGGTCTTTCTCTTTCTGACTTCACTTGGTATGAAAATCTCTAGGTCCATCCACGTTGCTGCAAATGGCATTATTTCATTATTTTAATGGCTGAATAATATTCCATTGTATATATGAAACACATCTTTTTTTTTAATTTATTTTTTTATGAAGAATAATGGCTTTACAGAATTTTGTTTTCTGTCAAACCTCAACATGAATTAGCCATGGGTGTATATATATCCCCTCACTTTTGAACCTCCCTCCAATTTCTTGCCCCACCCCTCCCCTCTAGATTGCTACGGAGCCCCTTTTTGAGTTTCCTGAGGTATATAGCGAATTCCTGTTGGCTATCTATTTTACGTATGGTAATGTGAGTTTCATGTTACTCTTTCCATACATCTCACCCTCTTCTCCCCTCTCCCCATGCCCATAAGTCTATTCTCTATGTCTATTTCTCCATTGCTGTCCTGTAAATATATACTTCAGTACCATTTTTTCTAGATTCTATATATATATATGTTAGAATATGATATTTATTTTTCTCTTTCTGACTCATTTCACTTGGTATAATAGGTTTTAGGTTCATCCACCTCATCAAAACTGACTCAAATGCATTCCTTTTTATGGCTGAGTAATATTCCATTGTGTATATATACCAAAACTTCTTTATCCACTCATCTGGTGATGGACATCCAGGTTGCTTCCATGTTCTCACTATTGCAAATAGTGCTGCGATAAACAATGGGATACATGTGTATTTTTCAATTTTGGCTTGCTCAGGGTATATGCATAGAAGTGAGATTGCTGGATCATATAGTGGTTTTATTCCTAGCTGTTTTAAGGAATCTCCATACCATCTTCTGTAGTGGCTGTACCAACTTACATTCTCACCAACAGTGCAAGAGTGTTCCCTTTTCTCCACACCCTCTTCAGCATTTATTGTTCATAGACTTTTTAGTGATGGCCATTCTGACCTGTGTGAGGTGATATCTCATTGAGGTTTTGATTTGCATTTCTCTTGTAATGAATGATATTGAGCATCTTTTCATGTGTTTGTTAGCCATCTGTAAGTATCCTTTGGAGAAAAGTCTTGTTAGGTCTTTTTCCCACTTTTTAATTGGATTATTTGTCTTTCTGGCATTGAGTTGTATGAGCTGCCTGCAGATTTGGGAAACTAATCCTTTGTCAGTTGTTTCATTTGTTATTATTTTCTCCCATTCTGAGGGTTGTCTTTTCTCCTTGCTTACAGTTTCCTTTGCTGTGCAAAAGCTTTTAAGTTTAATCAGGTCCCACTTGTTTACTTTCATTTTTATTTCCATTACTCTAGGAGGTGGGTCATAGAGGATCTTATTTTGATTTATGTCATCGAGTATTCTGCCTATGTTTTCCTCTAAGAGGTTTTTAGTTTCTGGTCTTATATTTAGGTCTTTAATCCACTTTGAGTTAATCTTTGTGTATGGTGTTAGGAAGTGCTCTGATTTCTTTTACATGTAGCTGTCCAGTTTTCCCAGTACCATTTATTGAAGAGGATGTCTTTGCCCCATTGTATAATCTTGCCTCCTTTGTTAAAAATAAGATACCCAAAGGTGCATGGGTTTATTTCTGGGCTTTCTATCTTATTCCATTGATCTATATTTCTGTTTTTGTGCCAGTACCATACTGTCTTGATGACTGTAGCTTTGTAGTATAATCTGAAGTCAGGAATGTTGATTCCTCCAGTTCTGTTCTTCATTCTCAAGACTGCTTTGGCTATATGGGGTCTTTTGTGTTTCCATATGAATTGTGAAATTTTTTGTTCTAGTTCTGTGAAAAATGCCATTGGTAATTTTATTGGTATCACATTGAATCTGTAGATTTCATTTGGTAGCATAGTCATTTTCACAATATTGATGCTTCCTACCCAGGAACATGGAATATCTCTCCATTTGTTTATGTCATCTTTGATTTCTTTCATTAGTGTCTTTTAATTTTCTGTGTACAGTTCTTTTGTCTCCTTAGGTAAGTTTATTCCTAGATATTTAATTCCTTTTTTCCAATGGTGAATGGGATTGATTCCTTAATTTCTCTTTCTGATTTTTTATTTTTAGTATACAGAAATGCAAATGATTTCTGTGTATTGAGTTTGTATCCCACAACTTTGCTAAACTGGTCAGCTATAGTAATTTTCTAATACTATCTTTAGGGCTTTCTATGTACAGTGTCATGTCATCTGCAAACAGTGAGAACTTTACTTCTTCTTTTCTAATCTATATTACTTTTTATTTCTTTCTCTTCTCTGATTGCTGTAGCTAGGACTTCCAGAACTACATTGAATAATAGTGGTGAAGGTTGACACACTTGTCTTTTTCCAGATCTTAGGGGGAATGCTTTCAGTTTTTCACCATTAAGAAGAATGTTTGCTGTAGGCTTATCATATATGGCCTTTACTATGTTGATGTAGGTTCCTTCTATGCCCTTTTTTTTTTTAGGAATTTTAATTATAAATGTGTGCTGAATTTTATCAAATGATTTTTCTGCATCTGTTAAGATTATCATATAGCTTTTATCTTTTAATTTGTTAATATAGTGTATCACATTGATTAATTTGCGTATATTGAAGAATCCTTGAATTCCTGGAATAAACCTAACTTGATCATAGTATATGAACTTTCTGATATGTTGATGAGTTCTGTTTGCTAAAACTTTGTTGAGGATTTTTGCATCTATTTTCATCAGTGATATTGGCCTGTGGTTTTCTTTTGTTGTTTTTGCTGTTTTTTTTTTGTTTGTTTGTTTGTTTGTTTGTTTTGTTTTCTCTGTCTTTTTTTTGGTATCAGGGTGATGGTGGCCTCATAGAATGAGTTTGGAAATGTTCTTTCCTCTGCAATCATTTGACAGAGTTTTAGGAAGATAGGCATTAGCTCTTCTCTAAATGTTTGATAGAATTCTCCTGTGAAGACAACTGGTTCTGGGATTTTGATTTTTGAGAGGTTTTTGATCATTTTCAATTTCAGTGCTTGTAATTAGGTTGTTCATAATTTCTATTTCTTCCTGATTCAGTCTTTGAAGATTGAACTTTTCTAAGAATCTGTTCATTTCTTCCAGGTTATCAATTTTATTGCCATATAGTTGCTCATGATAGTCTCTTTTAATCCTTTGTATTTCTAAATTGTCAGTTTTAACTTCTCCTTTTTCATTTCTAATTTTGTTGATTTGATTCTTCTCTTTTTTTTTTTTGATGAGTCTGGCTGAAAGTTTGTCAATTTTGTTTATCTTCTCAAAAAGCTAGCTTTTAATTTCTTTCATTTCTTCTTGGATCTTTATGATTTCTTTCCTTCTACTAATTTTGGGATTTTTTTTTGTTCATCTTTTCCCATTTGTTTTAGGTATAAAGTTAGGTTGTCTATTCCATGTTTCTCTTGCTTCTCAAGGGAGTATTGTGTTGCTATAAACTTCCCTCTTAGAACTGCTCTTGTTGCATCCCATAGGTTTTGAGTTGTTATGTTTTCATTGTCCTTTATTTCTAGAAATTTTTTTAAATTTTCCTTTTGATTTCTTTAGTAACCTGTTGGTTATTTAGAAACGTGTGCAACTCCATGTGCTTTACTGAGGTGTGATTTGTGACCCAAGATGTGGTCTATTCTGGAGAATGTTCCATGCGTACTTGAGAAGAAGGTATATTCTTCATTTCAATGGAATGTCCTGAAGATTTCAATGATATCCATCTCAAGTAATGTATCATTCAAGACTTGTATTTCTTTATTAATTTTATGTTTTGATGATCTGTCCATTGGTGTGAGTAGGGTGTTAAAGTCTCCTACTATTATTGTGTTCTGGTCAATTTCTCCTTTTTTGTCTGTTAGTGTTTGTCTTATATATTGAGGTGATACAATATTGAGTATGTAGATATTTTCAGTTGTTATATCTTCCTCTTGGATTGATCCCTTGATCATTATGTAATGTCTTTCCTTATCTCTTGTGATCTTCTCTATTTTAGGTCTATTTGTCTGATACAAGGATTGTTACTCCAGCTTTCTTTTGGTGCCCATTTGGATGGAATAGATTTTCCCATTCTCTCAATCTATGTGTGTCTTTAGGTCTGAAGCGGGTTTCTTGCAGACAGCCTATATATGGGTCTAGTTTTTGTGTCCACTCATCCAGTCTGTGTCTTTATTTGAAGAATTTAATCCATTTATATCTAAAGTAATTATTGATATATATGTTCCTGTTGTCATTTTCTTGTTTGGTATTGATTTTGTAGATCTTTATTCTTCTATTGTATTTTTTGACTCTATGCTGCTGCTGCTGCTCAGTTGCTTCAGTAGTATCTGACTCTGTGCAACCCCATAGATGGCGGCCCACCAGGCTCAGCCGTCCCTGAGATTCTCCAGGCAAGAACACTGGAGTAGCTTGCCATTTCCTTCCCCAATGCATGAAAGTGAAAAGTGAAAGTGAAGTCGCTCAGTCGTGTCCGACCCTCAGCGACCCCATGGACTGCAGCCTTCCAGGTTCCTCCATCCATGGGATTTTCCAGGCAAGAGTACTAGAGTTGGGTGCCATTACCTTCTCCGTTTTGACTCAATAAGTCCCTTCAAAATCTGTTGTAAAGCTGGTTAGGTGGTATTGAATCTCAACTGTTCCTTTCCTGAGAAGCTTTTTATTTCTCCATCAATTTTGAATGAGATCCTTGCTGAATACGGTAGTATTGGTTGTACATTTTTCTATTTCAATACTTTAAATATATCCTACCCTTCCTATCTGGCCTGCAGAGTTTCTACTGAAAGATCAGCTGTTAGGCATATGGGATTTCCCTTGTATGTCATTTGTTGCTTCTCTCTTGCTTAATTTACTATTCTTTCTTTGCGTTTAGTCTTTGTTAGTTTGATTAGTATGTCTTGGTGTATTTCTCCTGCATGGGACTCTTTGGGCTTCTTAGACTTAATTGGCTATTTCCTTTACCACAGTGTGGAAATTTTCACTATAATCTCTTTAAAAATGTTCCCTTATCCTTTCTTTTTCTCTTCTTACTTTGCAACCACTATAATTCGAATATTGGTGTGTTTGATATTGTCCCAGAGGTCTCTGAGACTATCCTCAGTTCTTTTTATTATTATTTTTATTTCTACTTTATTTTGCTCTTCAGAAGTTATTTCCACCACTTTATTTTCCAGCTCACTGATTTGTTTTCTGCTTCAGATATTCTGCTATGGGTTCCTTCTACAGTATTGTTAATTTCAGTAATTGTGTTGCTTGTCTCTCTATGTTTCTTCTTTAATTCTTCTAGATTTTTGCTAATTGATTCTTGCATTTTCTCTATTTTGTTTTCCAGATTTTTTATCATCTTTACTATCATTATTCTGAATTCTTTTTCAGGTTCAGTTCAGTTCAGTTCAGTCTCTCAGTCATATCCAACTCTTTGTGACCCCATGAATCACAGCACGCCAGGCCTCCCTGTCCCTCACCAACTCCCGGAGTTCACTCAGACTCACGTCCATCGAGTCAGTGATGCCATCCAGCCATCTCATCCTCGGTCATCCCCTTCTCCTCCTGCCCCCAATCCCTCTCAGCATCAGAGTCTTTTCCAATGAGTCAACTCTTCGCATGAGGTGGCCAAAGTACTGGAGTTTCAACTTTAGCATCATTCCCTCCAAAGAAATCCCAGGGCTGATCTCCTTCAGAATGGACTGGTTGGGTCTCCTTGCAGTCCAAGGGACTCTCAAGAGTCTTCTCCAACACCACAGTTCAAAAGCATCAATTCTTCGGCGCTCAGCCTTCTTCACAGTCCAACTCTCACATCCATAAATGACCACAGGAGAAACCATAGCCTTGACTAGACAGAAGATGTCCTTTTCATTATAGGGGACTGGAATGCAAAAGTAAGAAGTCAAGAAACACCTGGAGTAACAGGCAAATTTGGCCTTGGAATGCGGAATGAAGCAGGGCAAAGACTAATAGGGATTTGCCAAGAAAATGCACTGGTCATAGCAAATACCCTCTTCCAACAACACAAAAGAAGACTCTACACATGGATATCACCAGATGGTCAACACCAAAATCATATTGATTATATTCTTTACAGCCAAAGATGGATAAGCTCTATACAGTCAACAAAAACAAGACCAGGAGCTGACTGTGGCTCAGATCATGAACTCCTTATTACCAAATTCAGACTCAAATTGAAGAAAGTAGGGAAAACCGCTAGACCATTCAGGTATGACCTAAATCAAATCCCTTATGATTATTCAGTGGAAGTGAGAAATAGATTGAAGGGCCTATATCTGATAGATAGAGTGCCTGAGGAACTATGGAATGAGATTTGTGACATTGTACAGGAGACAAGAATCAAGACCATCCCCATGGAAAAGGAATGCAAAATAGCAAAATGGCTGTCTGGGGAGGCCTTACAAATAGCTGTGAAAAGAAGAGAAGTGAAAAGTAAAGGAGAAAAGGAAAGATATAAGCATCTGAATGCAGAGTTCCAAAGAATAGTAAAAAGAGATAAGAAAGTCTTCTTCAGCAATCAATGCAAAGAAATAGAGGAAAACAGAATGGGAAAGACTAGAGATCTCTTCAAGAAAATTAAAGATACCAAGGGAACATATCATGTAAAGATGGGCTCGATAAAGGACAGAAATAGTATGGACCTAACAGAAGCAGAAGATATTAAGAAGTGGTGGCAAGAACACACAGAAGAACTGTACAAAAAAGATCTTCACGACCCAGATAATCATGATGATGTGATCACTAATCTAGAGCCAGACATTTTGGAATGTGAAGTCAAGTGGGCCTTAGAAAGTATCACTATGAACAAAGCTAGTGGAGGTGATGGAATTCCAGTTGAGCTATTTCAAATCCTGAAAGATGATGCTGTGAAAGTGTTGCACTCAATATGCCAGCAAATTTGGAAAACTCAGCAGTGGCCACAGGACTGGAAAAGGTCAGTTTTCATTCCAATTCCAAAGAAAGGCAATGCCAAAGAATGCTCAAACTACCACACAGTTACACTCCTCTCACATGCTAGTAAAGTCATGCTCAAAATTCTCCAAGCCAGGCTTCAGCAATATGTGAACTGTGAACTTCCAGATGTTCAAGCTGGTTTTAGAAAAGGCAGAGGAACCAGACATCTTTTTCAGGTAGTTTGCCTATTTCCTCTTCATTTATCTGGACTTCTGTTTTTCTAGTTTGTTCCTTCATTTGGCCATATTTCTCTTCCTTTGCATTATTATTTTTTTTAACTTTTTGTGTTTGAGGTCTCCTTTTCCTAGGCTTCAAGGTTGAATTCTTTCTTCCTTTTGGTTTCTTCTATCCTAAGGTCAGTCCAGCGGTTTTTGTAAGCTTCATATAGGGTGAGATTTGTGCTGAGTTTTTATTTGGTTTTCCTCCAAAGGGCAAGACTGCATGAGGTGGTACTCCTGTCTGCTGATGGTTGGGTTCATATTTTTGTTTTGTTTGTTGTTTCAATGAGGCATCCTGCTCAGGGTGCTACTGGTGATTGGGTGATGCTGGGTCTTATACTCAAGCAGTTTCCTTTGTGTGAGTTCTTATTTTTTGATTTCGTCTAGTGTTAGTTCTCTGGGAGTCTAGGGTCTTGGAGTCAGTGCTTCCACTCCAAAGGCTCAGGGTTTGATATCTGGTCAGGGATGAAGATTACACAAGTTGTTTGTTAGATGAGATTAAAACAAATACTCAAAAATGGGAAATCAAGGATGAACCCCAGACAAATGCCAGTTATAAAATCAGGCAAATGACAATTAAAATAATAGAATATACACATGTACATATACACCCATGAGCGAAGTCTATACTGTACAAAAAAAATAAAGTATGTAGACTGACCTGGCAAACAAAGGAAATAAAAAATTATATTTACCAGTTAAGAACAAAACTAACTAAAGCTCAATGTGGAAAACAAAACTAAAGCAAGATGGCAAGTGGGAAATAAAGCAATGAAAATAAAACTAACAAGTTTAGAGGAAAAGAAATAAAGAAAAGGAAGAAAGAATAGATATACAAATTTAAACAGAGGTAGATGAAGAAGATTTATATACATTAAAGATTAACTGCAAGGAGAAAAGAGCAGTAGGAAAGAAAAAAATGAATAAATGTAGAAAAATAAAGTAAATTTAAAACAATTTAAAGTTAAAATTATAAAAAAGAGAAAAGGAAAAAACAGAAGATGAAAGAAAAAAGGGGAAAAAAAGGAAACAAAATTTATATTTACTAGTTAAGAACAAAATTAACTAAAGAGCAAACTGGAAAACAAAACTAAAGCAAGGTGCCAAGTGGGGAATAAAGCTATGAAAAGAAAACTAACAAATATGTTGAGAGGAAAGGAGAGAATGAACAGATATGCCAAGTTAAATAGAGCTAGACAAAGAAGGCTTATATACATTAAAGATTATCTTCAAGAGGAAAAGAACAGTAGGAAAGGTAAACAAAAAAAATAAATGTAGAAAAATATAATAGGTTTAAAAAATTAAAATTATAAAACAGAAAAGAAAGAAAAAGGAGACGAAAGAATAAAGAGGAGGAGGGAGGAAAACGCCACAGAACTGCAAAAGCCCACCATAGAGGCAGAGGTTTATAGCAACAATAAAAAGTGTGACTGAATATACACATATACATATACATTCATAAGCAAAATCAAAGCAGTCCAACAAAAATAAAGTACAACAGATTGACCTGGTGAAAAAATGAAACCAAAAATTATATCTACCAGAACAAGATTAACTAAAGCACAAACTGGGGGGAAAAAAAAAAAAAAAACTAAAGCAAGGTGCCAATTGGGGAAGAAAGCATTGAAAATAAAACTAACAAATATGTTGAGGGGAAAGGAGAGAAAGAAAAGAAAGAATAGATATGCAAAGTTAAATAGAAGATGAAGAAAATTTATATATATTATAAATTAACTGCAAAGGGAAAAGAACAATAGGAAAAGCAAACAAAGGAATAAATGTAGAAAAATAATAATAGGTTTAAAAAATTAAAGAAAAAGAGAAAAGAAAAAAAGGAAAACTCCACAGAACTTTGAAAGCAAGACATAGAAGCAGAGGTTTATAACAAAAATAAAAAACATTACTGAGCAAAAAACAAAAAAAACCCTCAAAGGCTTAATTAGATTTCATAGTGCCAATAAAATCAACAGCTACAACAGAGGGGGGGCGGGGGGGAAGAAGAAGAAGAAAAAGAAAAAATGGG
Organism: Oryx dammah; assembly: GCF_014754425.2. Classification (NCBI taxonomy): domain Eukaryota; kingdom Metazoa; phylum Chordata; class Mammalia; order Artiodactyla; family Bovidae; genus Oryx; species Oryx dammah. The sequence continues at coordinate 52,547,465 of NW_024070187.1, forward strand.
GAAAAAATCCAAAAGAATCTACAGAATAAATCAAAACAGAAGAATAATAAATGTTTTTCTTGAGTCATTGCTGTCAGAGTCCTTTCCCTTGCAGGGAGTCACAGTCCACCTCACCTCCCTAGGATGCCCTCCAACACTGTGCTGATCTCTGGATCTGCTGTGTGGGCAGTTCAGATTCTAATCTGATCCTACTCTGTGTTCTTGCCTCCAATGTCCACAGCTATCAAAACTACTGCATTTTCTTTGGTGGGAGCTGTCAATGACCTTTTATGTATTCCATGGATACATTGTCTGCCTAGTTGATTGTATGGCTTTAATCTGCAGCTTGAATACGTGGTGGGAAAGTTTTGGGTCTTCTTCCTTAGCCACACCGCCCTTGAATTTCAATTGTGGCTTTATTTCCACCTATGTATGTTGGTCACCCACTGGGGTTTGCTCCTGAGGCTAACCTGAAGGACTTGGTTTGGCCTGTGAGGGCCTGGTGTGGAGGTGGTGCAGCTGCTTGGGTTGCAAGTGTTCTGGCAGCACCAGGTATTTAGGGAGTTGGTGGGTAGGACAGCAGGAAATATAGTGCTCTAGAGGGTTATGGCAACCAGTATTGGCCAATATGCTTCAGTATTCTTGCCTGGAGAACCGCCCTCCCTGACAGAGAAGCCTAGCAGGTGACAGTCTACAGGGAACAAAGAGTCAGACGCAACCAAAGTGACCCTGTGCACACAGATGCAAGGCTTTTTGGCCTGTGGCAGCTCTGCCCCAGTGAGAGTTGAGTATGAAGGTGACAGAGCTGCTTGGCTTGTGGGGACCCTGGTGGCCACCCAGTGTGCAGGGACATGGACTCCTCCACTGTAGGAGTTATGGCCCTGTCAGAGATATTTTTTGAGCCTCTAGTGTCTGGCAATCAGAAGGCCTCTTTGGACAGTCTTTCTCTGTAGCTCCACCCATTCAGGCATTTAGAGGGCTCCCTTGCCTGGATTCCTTCTCTGTTGTTCAACGTGTCAGATATATAGAGCCCCCCCACACACACACCGCATGGTTGGGGTCCTACTCGGTAGTTCAGTGTGTCAGGTGTTTGATGGGCCAGCCTCCGATTTTGGCATGTGGGGAGAGAAGGGCTATGGTGATGGCTCCACCCCTACATGTGACTCAGCCATATTGCCTTGCTTCCATGGCTGCTTGGCTTTCCTCCACAGGCATTTCCCACCACAATCTCCTCCCTCCCCTCTTCTCCCTTCAATCCATCTCTCCACAGTCAACAGCAGCCCTTGCCCTGGGATTGCTCCACAATCCCTAAATTCCAGCTCCCAGCCACTGTGCCTTCCAGGACACCTGTCTCCCTGTCCAGGGTATGTATGGCTGCGGCAAGGACTGTCTGATTCTCATTCCATTTAAGCCGTCACAGATCAGCTGTTTCACTCTTAGCTTTAAATGTTTCTCCTCTGACTCAGACAATTGCCCCGATGTGGCAATCAGACCCCTGCTCCAGTTCCCCTACCTGCCAAGGGCAGGTGGGAAAAACTCCTATTTCCCCCCCGAGTTCCTTCATCCTACTGAGTTTTGCATGGTTCTATATATTCTTTTCCTCTGGTCAGGTACTCCTGTCTGCTCTCAGCTGGTGTTCTCCATGCACTTCTGTGTTTGAAGGTGTATTCCTGATGTATCCTTGGAGAGAATTGTACTCCACATCCACCTACTCCTCTGCCACTTTGTTCTCTGGATCCTCAGCATATTGTGCTACCGAACTGGCATCAACTGCATAGACTCTCCAAGCTCCAGCCTGTACAGCGAAAAAATGACAGTATTCCTGATCCACAACCAACATCCAAAACAACCTTATCTCTGGAGTCAGTGTGGTTCTAGAGGATGGCTCTGTGCTAAGTGGCTGTCCTCACAAAATCTTGCATCATGTTCTGCTGCTGGGAAAGGCAGCCATGAAACTAGAAGTACTGTGAGACAGATGCCTCTTCTGTCCACTGGCTGACCACCAAATGTTCTTTTTTCTCACACAGGTGTCGTCTCAAGGTATTTGAAAATGCACTGAATTCAGCACTGTGGTAATCGAGATGGACTCCTTTCCCATACAGCAATGATCAGTGTCCCTGTTGAGTGAGTATTTGAAGACAGAGTCCATCAGCGTCAGTCACTGTCACATCCACCTGTACCACATCTTTATCCAATCTTTTGTTGACAGACATTTACATTGCCTTAATGTTCTGGCTATTGTAAATACTGCTGCAACAAACATTTGTACAAATGAAATTATCTATAAAACAGAAATAGTTATAGATGTAGAAAAAAAACTCAAGATTACCTGAGGATAAAGTGGGTAGTGATAAATTAGAAGATTGGGATTGACATATACACTACTGTATAAAAAGATAAATCAATATTCATAATAAGGACCTACTGTATAGCACAGAGAACTCTACTCAATATTCTGTAATGACCTTTATGGGGAAAGAATTTAAAAAAAAGTGGATATTTGCATATATGGGCTTCCCAGGTGGTGCTAGAAGTAAAGAACATGCTTGCCAATGCAGGAGACCTAAGAGACATGGGTTTGATCCCTGTATCAGGAAGATCCCCTGGATAGAAAAATGGCAATCCACTCCAGTATTCTTGGCTAGAGAATCCCATGGGCAGAAGAGCCTAGTGGGCTACAGTCCACGGGGTCACAAAGAGTCAGACATGGCTGAGCCCCACACACATTGTTGCCTATGACTTGCCACAAACTATGTTCTTATATTAGAAACTTTTCATTTCTTCCCTGTTTATGGACTATTCTTTGCATAACTGATTCATGACATTTGTATAGGTTTCCACTTAAATGTCCTCAGAACATTTCTTGACTACTCTCTCTGTTGTTTCTCCAGGAGCTCTGTTGTTTTCCTTCCCTTATTATAGTATAAGCTCAATGAAGCTGAGAACTTTATTTTGCTTATGCCAACACTTTATATATTTCTTATATGGAAAATATCCAATGTCTTTTATTTAATTGAACGAATAAAAGAATACATGCATGGTTGTTGTAATGAGTAAAGTTTTACTGATCCAACCTGTTTTATATGTTCACAAAGGTAGAGCTTATAATTATTAATTAGGGAACTAGTAATATGAGGGAGAATATAAATCCCAATCTATTTTCCCAATCTGTTTATGTATATGTGTATGTGTGGGAGGAGGGGGTAGAGAAAGTTTTGTTTTGGGTGGGAACAAATTGGAACTAAAATATCCTATATTTGTCCATTTCTTGGGAAGGTGTTTAAGTATTTTTCCCTACATGGAATATGTATACATCATTCCTACTATTCTGCTTTTCAAAATGTTATCCTCTTTTACTGACCATACTGAATGACATATCTGCCAAGAAAAATTCAGGCAAATATGTTGGCTTCCTCCATTGGATCCTTCTAATGCTCTCTTTGTGTCTATTATGGCACTTGACTTACCATTTTTACAATCAGTCATCCAAACCTGTCCCTGGAAATTCCTGAAACTCAGAGTCTATCTTTACTCTCTTTTATTATAATTTCCAATGTGTATATAACAAGGTATCAATAAATATTTAACTTGAATTAAAGTATGTGATTATTCTGCTTTATAGGATAGATGTCTGATTCAATCTTGAAACTAATTGTAGGATAAAATGCAGTGTTTATTTTTGCTTTATCAAGTTTAATTATGTTACTTATCACTTAATGTCCCTGTGTGATCTATAAACAAGATGCTTACCTTTTGTAATTTTGCAGTAATATTGCTAAGGCACATCAGTACAAAGCCTAGCTTGCTTTCTCCTAGCAATTGTTCAAAGCTTGTTCCATGTCCCTACTTCTGTTGGCTTTGTCACCTTCATTTTAACTTATTTCCCATTATGCTATATTCCAATCACTGAATTCCATTCCCACTGGCTCAGCACTGGGACGTCTTCTTCTCCAAATTCCCAAAACCTTCCAAGATAAACACCTTCAATTACAATCACTCCTCACCTCTCCAACAGAGGCCCCTAACAATAAACAACTTTCTCAATAGGTAGTTGAACAGTGATTCTCAGATGAGCTTAATGTAGCAGAGAACTAGGTTGTAATATGGTTTTCATTCCGTCAACTCCCATTAGTCTCCTCATGGTAGAGGACTAGGCTGCTTAATATTTCCCCATAAGGGTAATTTCAGCAATGTGATATCTAGCAAAATAATGTTCTTCTATATTAAATATACACCATGATATACTAAGAAACTATTCCAGTAGCACAATAAACATCACTATGATTGCAATATATGTTTATAAACAAATAATAAATACTTATAATGTGAGAAATACCAGAAAGTTTTAGATTTTGATATTTAAATCTTAAGTTGCAAGTAAGTTTAGAGAATGAGAAGCTGAAAAGTAGGCTTTAAATATGCATAATTTAAAAAACAAAGGGATTTAGTAATATACTAAATATATACTAGTATACCAAATAATATACTAAATATAGTAATATACTAAATATACTATGTGTATAAATATACCCTGGGGAAAAAGATGAGGGTGAAGATGTACATAGACTTCCCCATTTTATCTCCTGCCTTCCTTATTTATTTTTTTCTTGCATCCTGTGCCTTATATCCCACACACTGTACTGCCTCCTGTTCTTAAGTCTTACACTTTGTTAAATCTAACAAAGATTTGAAGGTATAATAAAAACCCTAATTTTTTCAAGGCTATCCAAATATTAGTCCCCTAAAATTGAAAATCAAACAGGTATTAAACAGTCCTAAAAACAAAAACAAAATAACAACCACGAGTGACATTGCATGGAAGAACTGATAAGTTTCACCAAATATGAATGGAGATCTCTACCTAAACTTTTGTTTAGATTTCTCCACAAAGGTCATTCTCTGTGGTTTATAAACTCAACTGGTTATTTGCATTATACAAGCTATTGGAAACCCTTAAGTATGTTTCCTTCTGTATTACTAAAGTCACGTATATGAGAGAGCAGAGATGGTAGGAGAGAGAAAGAGGGAGAGAGAGACAAGTTTGCAGAGGTTAAGAGGAAGAGACAAAGGAAAGAACAATTTTAACAAAATCTACAATGACACAAGATAAAATTGAAATAATTCTGAAAACTAGTAATGTAATAAACTACATTTTACTATGTTTTACAATATACTGTAAAATTGTCAGAGAATAAAAGAAGTCTATTTTAAAATTATTGTTTCTCCCCACCCCACCCCCCACACATTTCATTCCACTCACAAACTTTCATTCACAAGATAGTAGTCTAGAATGCCCAGAGTAGATGTAATCATTCTGTTACCTTGTTGGCAGTGTTAATGTTTCTTCAAACACCCCCAACAGTATCTCCCTTCTCCATTATTTTCCATAGTTCTGTATTACAACCTCTGGAAAAGTATTCCTTTCCCTTTATCTTTCTTAAAGAAATCTGAAGAGGGCCAGAAGTCATTTTAAGTCTGAAAATATTCTAATCTCCTTTAATTCAGGTTGGTATCTCTATTAGTAGTATAATTTTCCAAAACTGTAATGGACTTTGAAAAAATAATTTTATTATAGTCAATTTACTGTGCCTACAGTTGCATCCATGATTCTGTTCCATATGCAGGGCTATCACTAAATTAAATTATAGGTTCATTACATTATCAGGCTTTCAAGTAAGGGTACATCCTTAGTATCTTCTCTCTGAATCCTTTATCCAAGAGAAAGGAATCACTGGGTGTTGCTTATTTAATGATTAATTTCAACAAAGATATGAAGCCTACCCTAATAATTTTTTTATCAAAGCTGAGTCTTAATTGGCCTTTGCCAAAAGAGACATTCTTTACTTTGGCTCTTAGAAGCTGGATATAAGATAAAGGCATGTAATTTTAATCATGCAAGTTCAGAATTTCTGAATTTTTTTCTCTTTTTAATTCTACTTGTTAACTGACAGTTTTTTCCTACCTCATCTTTTTCTTATAGTACCTTTTCAGATGCAAGTAATGATGGTTGAGGAAGTGAGTAGTATGTTAATAACATGCCCATATGCTCAATCAATTGCCTTTTAAATACTTAATTTTACTAAATGGTTTGTCTCTGCATTTCATTCAGCCTGTAATAATAAATTCATTGCTGCCTAGAGCCTGATCCCAAAACAAAAACCTAATTATAATTAAAAAAAAGTTTGTGGTGCTAATTTCTTCATCAATTAGCTTTTGCTAGGCTAGGCTGTGATGTCAAAGAAACTGAAAGGGGGTGGGAGGTGAGTTTGCTTCTTTTGTTGTTGTTGTTATATATTAGTAGCAAATAGGCTATTGCTCTGTTCCATGTTCTTTTTAATCCAGAGCCCAGAGTGAAGAGGCAGTAGTACACTTTGAACTTCTGAGTACACATTGGCCTCATGGTAGGGAGGAGAGAACTATAGTAGAACCAAGAAATGACTCTTCAATCTTTTACTCATAATTTGCATATGTTACTTTCACTCATGTTCCATTAACACAAATGTTATGGACTGAAGTGTGTCCTCCCCACCTAAATATTGAATCTCTAACTCCCAGTGTAATTGTATTTAGAGACAGGTCTTGAAGGACATAATTAAGGTTATGAGGTAGAAGATGTGGGACTCTAATCCACTATAAGCTGTGCCCTTATAAGCAGAGAATGACACCAAGGATGCACACACATACAGAAGATTCATTACAGAAAGACACAGCAGGAAGTTGTTTCTTTGCAAGCCAGGAGGAGAAGCCTCATTAGTAACCAAACCTTTCTCACAACTTAATCTTGGACTTACAGCCTCCAGTGAGTAAAAGTCTCTCAGTCAAGTCTGACTCTGTGATGTCCAAGGGATTCTCCAAACAAGAATACTGGAATGGGTAGGCATTTCTTTCTCCAAGGGATTTTCCTGACCTAGGGAATAAATCCGAGTCTTCTTCGTTGTAGGTAAATTCTTTACCATCTGAGCTACCAGGTAAGTCCCTCTAGCCTCCAGAACTAAGAGAAGATAAACTTTCATTGTTTTAGATACCGAGCAGTTGCTTCAGTTCAGTTCAATTCAGTTGTCACTCAGTCGTGTCCAACTCTATGCAACCCCATGAATCACAGCACACCAAGCCTCCCTGTCCATCACCAACTCCCAGAGTTCACTCAAACTTATGTCTACATCCTGGAATATGAAGTCAAGTGGGCCATAGAAAGCATCACTATGAACAAAGCTAGTGGAGGTGAGGGAATTCCAATTGAGCTATTTCAAGTCCTGAAAGATGATGCTGTGAAAGTGCTACACTCTGGCATCTGGTCCCATTACTTCATGGGAAATTGATGGGGAAACAGTGGAAACAGTGTCTGACTTAGATACCTTAATATGGCAGCTTGAGAAGATTAATGCACCAACTTTGTAACATGCTTAAGATTGACAGCAGTGGGATGGGAAAGTCTATACTTTCCTCAGGGAGACAGTGAATGTAGCAACATATTTGGCAGAAATATATCAACCACTTTAGTGGAAAACAGTAATCATTATAAACAGTAATACTATCTATCACAAGGTTTTTTATTTGCTTTGTTTGATAATAGTGAACAGACTCGAAGTTTAAAAAAACCTTGAGCTTAGTTTTAGTTTTCATTTGATCTGGTGTTTTATTCTTACTGACCTTTGTTAGCTCAACTAATTTAACAAAATTCCCCAAGTCTTAGTATCAGGGAGCTTTTTGTTGGAGTAAAGATGACTAAAATCAACCCCAAACAGAATAGGCTTTTGAAAATGAAAACTGAAAAATTATAATTTTAATGATTCAAAAGCAAAATGATTAAAAACCCATGTGTATTTATTGCTATGGGACATTAGGTATGAAAAATAAAAGTTGCATGTGCCTCTTTGGACTGATGTGTGCAGTGTCTCTACTATTAAAGAATCTTACATGCTATGTTCATACTTAATATCTGCTGTTACCTATTAGTTAACATAGGTATAAATATTATTCAATTATGATCTTTATCCTTCAAGGGTGTTTTAACCTTGAGGGAGAGACAGATGTGGAAAAAAATAAGTTAAAAAGAGTGAATAATAAAAACAGAAAATACAGGGATATAAAATATGAAAGCAAGATAGCAGAAAGTGAAGAGGAACTAAAAAGCCTCTTGCTGAACGTGAAAGAGGAGAGTGAAAAAGTTGGCTTAAAGCTCAACATTCAGAAAATAAAGATCATGGCATCTGGTCCCATCACTTCATGGGAAATAGATGGGGAAACACTGGAAACAGTGTCAGACTTTATTTTGGGGGGCTCCAAAGTCACTGCAGATGGTGATTGCAGTCATGAAATTAAAAGATGCTTACTGCCTGGAAGAAAAGTTATGACCAACCTCGATAGCATATTCAAAAGCACAGACATTACTTTGCCAACAAAGGTCCATCTAGTCAAGACTATGGTTTTTCCAGTGGTCATGTATGGATGTGAGAGTTGGACTGTGAAGAAAGCTGAGCGCCAAAGAATTGATGCTTTTGAACTGTGGTGTTGGAGAAGACTCTTGAGAGTCCCTTGGACTGCAAGGAGACCCAACCAGTCCATTCTGAAGGAGATGAGCCCTGGGATTTCTTTGGAGGGAATGATGCTGAAGCTGAAACTCCAGTACTTTGGCCACCTCATGCGAAGAATTGACTCATTGGTAAAGACTCTGATGCTGGGAGGGATTGATGGCAGGAGGAGAAGGGGACGACAGAGGATGAGATGGCTGGATGGCATCACATCCTCGATGGACGTGAGTCTGAGTGAACTCCAGAAGTTGGTGATGGACAGGGAGGCCTGGCCGTGCTGCGATTCATGGGGTCGCAAAGAGTCGGACACGACTGAACGACTGAACTGAACTGAAGATAGTAAAAATAATAAAGATGAGTATTTCAAAAAAAAGGATCATGAAAACTAAAATAAATCTTAAAACTTATTTTTCATTGATTTAATAGATGTAACGTGGTATTATGAACTAATCCTCCATCTTACAAAATCTCATACAGGTTGAATTCAGGACTGCCAATATTTGTGGTAGTAATGGTACTTTCTTCTCTTCCTCCCCTCCTTTTAAATTAGGGAAGTGGAATAACACCTCCTTTCTTTTTTTCTTGGAGTTACTGGCATCCTGTGCTGTTGTGAGGGTTGCTGGTTTAAGACAGAGGGCATAATGAGAGCACTGACCATCTATACTCATATGGTATGAACAATCATGTGTTGTTACACATAAAGGTGAGGATATAAATCTGATTGCATTCATTTTCTATTTCTAAACCTGCTTCTGATGTTGAGGGCTAAGGTTTAAAGCTGGTTCTGTGAACATAAATGGCTTCATGAAACTGTTTGGTATCCACCGAGGTTTAGGAGAATCTCCAAATTCCCTACTGCTTCTTCAACTGGAACTTTATTTCTTTGTTTTTCTGATTTCCACTTAAACTTCCTCAAAGCTTTGTTTCAAAGTATATATATATATATGTCCATAGTTAAAAAGAGAGAAATATCCATGAAACTTTTTATCTTATCATACAGAATTTTTGTGGTCTCTTTTCCTTTTTCTTTCTCCTTATAACCCACTAAAAGTCTTGAAATGTTGTTTTTTATTTTATTCAAAATCTCTCTTTTGCCTAGCTGTTCTTTCCCACCCACTATCTCTATACTCTCACACTACTTATGCCATCCTACATTTATTTACTCTGTATGAAGAACAAAAACTCAAATGACCACACAGCAGAGACACAAGGACAAATTCAATAGTTGGGAATGTACCTCAGTGATAGAAAAAAGGGTTTTAGTGTCTAGATAATAAGTAAGAAGCAAATGTCTCTTAAAAACACTTACAACTGGATTGAATTGTGATATGTAACAGTTCTAAAACTTCAGGAGCTCAGCTTTCTTGACTTTGCTTATCCTCTGCAAGACCTTGGCCCAAATAGCTAGAAGTTTAAGTCTTGATCTGTGTGGTATTTTATAATTTCAAACCAGAAAAGCTCAGAAATAGAAAACTGAGGCTCAGAGAAGTCAGGAAAATGTGGTATTAGAAAAAGAGGAACCCTTAAAACATCAATTGATCTTTCCTCCTACCTCCTTAAAGTATCTCATATTCTCTGCATCTAACAAGAAATACAGTTCTATAGACTGCATGGTTCTCTGACTAGAAATCTCATTAGAAATTTGCAGACAGAAATCTCTTCTTCATGTCTCTCATTTTAAGCCTAAGTTATTTCTAGCTTCATTGAAGATAGCAAACAGCTGTTCATCTTCCTTAAGCTCTCCATACATTTCACAACAGCTCTATTACACAGTCCTTCCTGTCTCTACCTGGAGCTGATATCCGATTATATTTTTTTATTATTTTAGGATTAGCATTTATCCTACACTATTAACCTCTTTTCATAGTAACGCTGTATCTCTCTACAAGGAGTTTTGTAGGTCATAATGTAAGTTAGTCCAACATGAAGATGAATTGCTAGGAATACAGAAAAAATGGCAAAATGTGGAATTGATGAATTGGGAGAAAAAATGGCTAGGTCAGGTGAGCTAATGAGCCAAGAAACTGAGAAAATATATTTACAGACTTTTTCTTTTCCTTATGCATCTATAAAGTATTTCCATTAAACAACATGCACTTGCTAATGTGTAACAACAACAAAGAAATTCTAAGGAATATTTTACTTTCCTTAATTATCAGTTTTACCTTGGCAACTATCTACCAAAATTAATAATAAAAAAGAACAAGATTTGTTTCTTCTACAGTTGGCTGAATTTAGTTAAATTAAAAATAAAGTGTTATTGACATTAGCTTCAGAAGATAAAGATCCAAAGCAGTGATTTAATCAGAAAGTGATTAAATTCTGTGGTATATGTGGTGGGTCCTGGGTCTGAAAGATTTTTGTATTGACTGTTCTTATGGACCTTTTACTAAAAGCTCCCTAAATAAATTGCTAATAATAAGCAAAGGCAATGGTGAAAGTAGATGCTACTTTTACAGCTTGAGGATGAAATATTTGTTTAAGAAATAGGTATGCTAGACTTCTCTGAGACTCTTTCTATAATTAATGAGTTGATCAATTATATGTGTACTATAAATGATGGTGTCTTGATAATGATTACTGACCCATATGCTGCTCCGAAACCACAGCAAACTTCAAAAATTCAATTACAAGGTCCACATGCTGTATATTGCATATGTAAACTTCTTCAGGTAGACAGACTGCATATTAATAACCCCATCTATGTGGGTTAGCTCTGCAGCCTAGTCACTATTTGCCAAAAGTAGTTCTTAAACCATCAAAAGGTATGTAGAAACTGAACTGTTTCAAGTTTATGTCAGCCTTCAAGTACATTACAACTTTACTTATATTATCATTAGTATTTTTATTTTAATAATTAAAATCTTTTATATATTTTATTAGAGGTTATTGATGTAATTAATATTAATAGCTTTCAAAGATAAAAATGAGTCTCTAATAATATATTCTTGATACTTAGAATATTTTTTAAAAATAGTCATTCTTATATGCCCCAACTGCTTTCCTCTTAGAAAAATATAGAAGCTGACTCAGTTAAAATAAGAAGCAACAAAACCAAAAATATTCATATCCAATAGTGACATATGTAAATTAGTTTCTTAAGCACTGAAATTTAATTCAATTTAATGTTCATTCAATTTAATCATTTTGTTGTTGTTGTTCAGTCATTTAGTCATGTCCTACTCGAATATGTGACCCCACGAACTGCAGTATGCCAGACTTCTCTGTCCTTCGCTATTTCTCAGAGTTTGCTCAAATTCATGTCCATTGAGTAGGTAATGCTATCTAATTATCTCATCCTCTGCTGTCCCCTTCTCCTCCTGCCTTCAGTCTTTCCCAGCATCAGGATCTTCTCCAATGAGTTGGCTCTTTGCATCAGGTAGCCAAAGTGTTGGAGGTTCAGCTTCAGCATCAGTCCTTCTGATGAATATCCATGGTTGATTTCTTTAGGATTCACTAGTTTGATCTCCTTGCAGTCCAAGGGACTCTCAAGAGTCTTTTCTAGCACCAAAATTCAAAAGCATCAGTTATTCAGTGTTCAATTCCTGGGTCAGGAATATCCCCTGGAATAGGAAATGGCAACGCACTCCAGTATTCTTGCCTAGAAAATCCCATGGACAAAGGAGCTTGGCAGGCTACAGTCCATGGGGTTGCAAAGAGCTGGACATGACTGAGTGACTGAGCATGAGCACACAGTCTTCTTTATCATCCAACTCTTACGTTAATCATATTCCTATCACATATTTACTGAGTACCTCCTAAGAGCCAGGACCTGCACTAAGGATCTCAAATACAAAGTAAAACAGCATATTCTCCTTGAACTCAAGGAGATAGTTACACAAGTAACACAATGAACAATAAGAGTGGAGTTTGTTTAAAATGAAGAATCCAGGGCCTTAGCCAGGAAGAGTTTATTTAAGTTTATTGGAGACACTCCTCAGAATAGATATGATCACCTGTCTGGTGATTTTGATATAATAGCCTATTAAAGATATTTTGAGGTAAACTTGTCCAAAGAATGGAGAAAGACCTGAACTCTGATGGAAAAACAGCCATCCTTTCTCATGTGATTGCTGAAAGAAAGATATGCACTAAGGAAAAGCTAACAAAAACAAGTTCTCCTCTCCTTTTATGTCCCTTCTTTTTCTATCACTTCACGTTTCATCTTCTTCCATTTTATGGCTTCCTATTGTTTACCAAGGAAATAAAGTATTTAGAGTTTCATCCCAGACCACCTGAATCAGAGCCTCCAAGTGAAAAAAAGACCTAAGATCTGCTTTTCATCCTTGTTCTTTTTCTTTCTTCCTTTTATCAATCTCTAGTTGAAGAAGCACTGGGCTTAGAAATGAGCCTGGCTCTGAATTTCCATAGTGATGTAACCTTAGGCAAACCAATTAAGCTTTTTGAGCTTTGATTTGTTTTTCATCTATATAATGGGGTTTTTACTAAATGTTCCCTAAGGTCTTTCCAACTGTAATATTTTATTATTGATTTTAATTTCATTTCAGCTTCATTTATTTCTATCCTGATACAGATTCCTTTTATGTGAATTCCTTTAAATAAAAACCTTGAGGGTTTTTTTGTTGTTTTGTTTTAAATCTTTGATCATATCTTTCCTACATTTATTGTCCTCCTTTAAAAAATTCTTTTCTTTACCTCCTCTTCTCCCTCAACTCTTGAAATAACCTCAGGTTAGAAAATATATTAAAGTTTACTTATTTTCACTTTCTTATTTACATTTGAGTTTTATCTATAGAAGTGAAGAAAAATTGAAAAAAATCATTAAATGCTTTGTAATCATTATCTTACCTTCTGTTTACAGGGTTGTTATTATTTTTCATTGGTTGGATGTAATGCCCACTTTTGTGAATGAAGAGAATAGGATTTTAAAGGGAAGAATGAGAAAATGAAAATGTTGTACTCAGAGAAACCTGAGAATTCTTCAACAGCTAGCTCTTGGAAACTTGGGGACAGAGCAGGGAAATTGCAAAATCTCTTTTTCAACATGGGATGGCAAGAATTCTTGACTGGATAAATAAACACAAGTGAAAGAAAATTACCTTATGTGAGGCATTATAGACAGTCAATTTAGATAGATTAAGAATTAAGATAATGTTAATTAACTTGCTATATTCCTAGGAACTTTTCAGATCTGAAAGAACTATTGTAAATAAAGACCAATAATAAGTCACATAGAAGAAATACACACAACTATTCTATGAGATGAGATGATTGCCCTAAAATCATTTGACTTCCAGAATGCCCTTTTGTCCACGGATACTGGCCTCCAGATGTCTTAAAATGATGTAATGTCATGAAGTAAATATACCTTGCTTGTACAAACAGAATAAGATCCAACAGAATAAGATTCTTGAAAGCAATTTTATTCATCAATAACTAAATATATTTGTAACTAAGAATTAGCACAACCTCAGTAGCAAGCACTTTCCAGGAATAAATTGTTGTTCATCCATGGTGTATAAATGACTCTTTCAAAACTGTTTTAACAGATGTCACAATTTTATCTTATTTTTTTTTCCTCCTCCTCCATCTGCCGCAGGCTCAAACTCTCCCTACTCCATTCCTTGGTGACAGCTTTCATCTGCCCTTACTTCCTTTAAATATGTGGTAGTTTTGTTCATTGAATCAATTTTTCTAAAATATGGTTGTTCTGATTAATCTTACCTAAGTTGACATTAAGATCCCTGAGCAAATTAATAAGAATCTTACATACAAATCCTTTATAATGCTATGAAATGTAATCAGATTTACATAAATTTATAAATGCTGTTGGTCACTGTAAAGCAAGTGTGTATAATATGCCTTTGTCATTCAAGGGGCTCACCCAAATGCAAACCAAAAAATAAGGAGGAAATTATTTCTGATATAAGATCCAAACACAATTAAATATTTTAAGTCATGCATGTAACAATTGCTTTGTCTTAATCAGCTGTTGATTTTCTGTGTTACACAATGAATTCCCTCCTTTCAATTATTCTACAGGAAGCCTTCTATTTGGGGCATGAAATATTGATTTTCTTAAAGAAAAGATTCACAAATGTACATCCTAGTGTTGATTAAGACTTAAAATCTACCTAGTTTTTGAACAGGGCCATTAATTTGAGGGAACATTGGAACTGAGAGTAGTATTAATTGTTTTTAAACTGGTAGAAACTAAGTTTTCACATAAATTTAGCTATGTATACACATATGTATATGTGCATTCTCCTTTTCTTTTTCATGATAAAAGCAATGGGACTTTAGAGCAGGTTAAACTCATATTTCAATGAATAAAGGAAATAAGTTTATATAATATTTGAATTGTAGTACAGGAATGTACAGCTTGATATAAATATATATTAAATATACATTTTTAATGTACTGGTGGTTCAAACAGTAAACAATCTGCCTGCAATGCAGGAGGCCAGGTTTAATCCCTGTGTCAGGAAGATGCCCTAGAGAAGGAAATGGCAAACCACTCCACACTCTTGCCTGGAGCATTCCATGGCCAAAAGAGCCTTTCAGGCTATGGTCCATGGGATCG
This sequence comes from Oryx dammah, assembly GCF_014754425.2. NCBI lineage: Eukaryota > Metazoa > Chordata > Mammalia > Artiodactyla > Bovidae > Oryx > Oryx dammah. The sequence continues at coordinate 52,562,519 of NW_024070187.1, forward strand.
CAGATAGTTGGACAAGACTGAGCAACTAAGTTTAATGTGACAAGTGAGTCTTTATATCAGAAATGTCCTTCCAAAATTCTTCATAGAGAGTTCTTTTTTTCTTAAATATGTATTTTTCCCATTGAAGCACCATTGCTATTTGCTGTGTTGCTTGGTTACATTTTGCCTGAATAAACTGTGACAGCGGAAAACACATCTTTCTTTTTCAGGATTTTGTCTAATTTGGTGAATTAACATAGTAGTGGGTTAATAAATACACTTTGAATTAAATGAGTAAGAGGTGGATGTCAGTCCACAGTAACCCTTTTATGCAATCATGTTCAATCACATCACCAGGAATCTGTCTCTTATTTGCTTTGTTTTATATTGGAGTAGAATAAGTATTCCAAGAATTTCATGTCGTTAAAGTCTCATTTATTCACCTGAAGCTTCAGCTGGATACATGAACACCAGATTTGTATGTGTCACAGCAGAGAAAGATTGAAAAAAGTTGATAAGTGTTTCCTTAAGTCACTTGTACAATCAGTTCAGTTCAGTCACTCAGTCAGGCCTAACTGTTTGTGATCCCATAGACTTCAGCATACCAGGCTTCCCTCTCCATTACCAACTTCCTGGAGCTTGTTCAAACTCATGTCCATCGAGTCAGTGATGCCATCCAACCATCTCATCCTCTGTCTTCCCCTTTTTCTTTTGCCTTCAAGCTTTCTCAGCACAGGATCTTTTCCAATGAGTCAGTTCATCACATCAGGTGGCCAAAGTATTGGCACTTCAGTTTTAGCATCAGTCCTTCCAATGAATATTCAGGACTTATTTCCTTTAAGATTGACTGGGTTGATCTCCTTGCTGTTCAAGAGACTCTCAAGACTCTTCTCCAACACCGCAGTTCAAAAGCATCACTATTTAGCACTCAGCTTTCTTTATAGCCCAACTCTTACATCCATACATGACCACTGGTAAAACCATAGTTCTGATTTTATGGACCTTTGTCATTAAAATAATATATCTGCTTTTGAATATGCTGTCTAGATTAGTCACAGCTTTTCTTCCAAGGAGCAAGCGTCTTTTAATTTCATGGCTGCGGCCACCATCTGCAGTGATTTTGGAGCCCCCCAAAATGGAGTTTCTCGCTGTTTCCATTGTTTTTCCCATTGATTTGCCATGAAGAGATGGGACTGGATACTGATATCTTCGTTTTTTGAATGTCGAGTTTTAAGCCAGCTTTTTTATTCTCCTCTTTCACATTCATCAAGAGGCTCTTTAGTTTCTCTTCACTTTCTGTCATAAGGATGTATCTTCTGCATATCTAAGCTTATTGATATTTTTCCTGGCAATCTTGATTCCAGCTTGTGCTTCTTCCAGTCTGGCCTTTCATATGATGTACTCTGCAAACAAGTTAAATAAGCAGGGTGACACTATACAGCCTTGACGTCCTCCTTTCCTAACATGGAACCAGTCTGTTGTTTCATGTGCAGTTCTAACTGTTGCTTCTTGTCCTGCATACAGATTTCTCAGGAGGCAGGTTAGGCGTCCTGGTATTCCCATCTCTTTAAGAATTTTAGTCAAAGGCAATAGCGTAGTCAATGAAGCAGAAATAGATGTTTTTCTGGAATTCTCTTTCTGTTTCTATGATCTAGCTGATATTGGCAATTTGATTTCTGGTTCCTCTGCCTTTTGCATATCCAGTTTGAACATCTGAAATTTCTCAGTTCATGTACTGTTGAAACATAGCTTGGAGAACTTTCAGTATTACTTTGCTAGCATGTGAGATGAGTGCAATAGTGCAGTAGTTTGAACATTTGTTGGCATTGCCTTTATTTGGGATTGGGATGAAAACTGACCTTTTCCAGTCTTGTGGCCACTGCTGAGTTTTCCAAATTTGCTGGCATATTGAGTAAAGCATCATATTTTAGGATTTGAAATAGCTCAGCTGGAATTACATCATCTGCACTAGCTTTGTTTGTAGTGATGCTTCTTATGGCCCACTTCACTTTGCATTCCAGGATGTCTGGCTCTAGGTGAGTGATCACACCATCATGGTTTTCTGGGTCATTAAGATCTTTTTGTATAGTTCTTCTGTATATACTTGCCATCTCTTTTTAATATCTTCTGCTCTGTTCGGTCCATACCATTTCTGTCCTTTACTGTGCCCATCTTTGCATGAAATGTTCCCTTGGTATCTTTAATTTTCTTGAAGTAATCTCTAGTCTTTCCTATTCTATTGTTTTCCTCTGTTTCTTTTCATTGATCACTTAGGAAGGCTTTCTTATCTCTCCATGCTATTCTTTGGAACTCTGCATTCAGATGGATATATCTTTCCTTTTTTCTTCTCTTCCATTTTCTTTTGTAATTTTGTCATATATGTTATGATTCTTCTGAGAGCCCCACTGATCTCAAATTACTTGCTAGCTCTTTTCTAATTTTTCAATCTCTTAATTCTTTGCAATTTCCCAATATTTCAGAGCATTAGAACATTTCCTTCAACTTTATATTTGATCTGCTTCAATTATAGTGTCTGTTGTAAACCTTCATAACTACCTGACTAGCCCTATTGTATTGGGTCCTCTACATTGGTGTAATTTTGACAATGACAGATTTTAACTTTAAACTGCCTAATAAGAATATTTTGTAAACTTTTAAGACTTATTTATAGTATTTACATATATATCATTTTGATCTTTTATACTGCAAAATACCTTTTACTTAATGGTTATGAGAGTCAGTTAATTATTTTTATCTAGTTGAATAAAAGAGGAAAACTATTTTATCTCAAAAGTTTTTTATTCTTTTACAGGTATATTACAATAAAATATTTTCTTTTGAAAATCAAAATTTTAAACTTGCTATCAATAAACATATGGTTGTAGTTGTGGGCTGTTTATGTTTGAAAATGCTTGAGATGTATTGGAAGATAAATACCAAACCTCATTTAAGAAATATTTTGCATCTAAAATCATTTTCAATAGAAAAGTAAGGCAGTTAATGTGGTGAGCATCACTAATAAAGTTATATTTTATGAATAAAAGAAGATTTAGAAGGAATGTACTAGTAGCCTTATTTCTACATTTAAGCCAAGGGAAAGAATATACTTACAATATCATAACTGGCTTTTTCTGAGCATAGGAGGGTGTTGAGAACTGGCTGTTTACTCAAAAAGCTTTGTTTCTGTAGTTTCTATTCAGTTAGACTTGAGATTTTTGAAAAGTGTTTGTTGAATGCTTATTTCTTTAAATGGAGCTATCGGCCAAGAACACTGAGAAAGGATTGTTAGTTTTAGAAATGGAAAGAAAAAATCAAGAAATTATGGTTGGGAGGGGATATTATACAGTATCATTTGTAATATAAATTTATTATTTGGTTAATTTTTAATGGCAATAATATATTCTCAGACTCATCTTGTTGATAAAATTATTTTCATTTAATCAGTTTTCATAGCATTTCACATTTAAATGAAAACTTCTAACTATAAATGTTCTTTATCATTTGTTATCATTTATCTTTTACTTTTTACTTTATATTTAATGGATCTTCTTAAATGGAGTGATCATATTTTAGGCATTTTTATGACTAGTTCATTTCACCTCCCTAAGTAGTCCCTCAGCATACATTTCTTGAAATAAATTAACTAGATGTGTTACAAAGTTTAATTAGAATTTTTAAAAATGATTCAGCTATAATCACTTCTTTTTATCTTTTATTTGAGTCAGAACCAAAAGTAGAAGTTTTCTATTATTTTAATAGGACAATAACTTTCCAACAATAGTGAATCTAACAGAAAATTCTAATGGAAGAAGGCATCATATATTTATCTCTGAAAAATAGGTGTGGAATGGGCTGGATTTTTAAAATGCTTTAATCCTTTAGCCTATATTTTATTTTCTCTATGTTTTTTTTATGGTAGACCATGAATATAAACAGTTAAGAAATTTTCCTATATATTTATCATGTTTTTAAAAATGGACATTAATCATATTATTAAGATTTGCTTTGTCACATTTCCATAAACCTATTTCAATGTCAGTGTGCTCTCAGTGTTTTTGTTACCTTGCCCATCGTTATGGATTTTCCAGTAGTCATGTATGGATGTGAGAGTTGGACTATAAAGAAAGCTGAGTGCTGAATAATTGATGCTTTTTTTTTTTTCTTTTAAAATTGATGCTCTTGAACTGTGATGTTAGAGAAGACTCTTGAGAGTCCCTTGGACTGCAAGGAGATCCAACCTGCCAACCCTAAAGGAAATCAATCCTGAACATTCATTGGAAGGACCAATGCTGAAGCTGAAACTCCAATTCTTTGGCCACCTGATGCAAAGAAATGACTCATTTGAAAAGACCCTGATGCTGGGAAAGATTGAGGGCAGGAGGAGAAGGGGGTGACAGAGATGAGATGGTTGGATCATATCACAAATGCAATGGACATGAGTTTGAGTAGGCTCCAGGATTTGGTGATGGACAGGAAAGCCTGGCACACTGAAGCCCATGGGGTCACAAAGAGTCAGGCATGACTGTGTGATGGAACTGAACTGCCCATCACTTGGTATTATTTTCATATCTTGCATTTGTCATTAAGCTCTTGATGGTTATTATTCATATTATACCTGTACCCCATTGATTATTTAACTCCTTGTCTTTGTGCCTCAATTTCCTTAAATTTAAGAATTTAAATAACAAACACCAAAATGCTTAGTCCTCATCCACACATTTTATGTACTCAATATTTTGTATAGGCAATATTACTTTGTATTTTCATATTTTTCACAGTAGTAGGGCCAATCTCACCACATTTATATATAACACAAGAAATAGCAAAAAGCTTCAGGTGATCCCAGTTATCAGAATTAGCAGAATCATTATGGAAAATTAAAAATACAACTGTCCACAAACATAAAATAAACACATTTAAAGATTGTATTCAACTCATTAATTTATGAGGGAACCAAAAAGAAGGTAAAATTGGTTCAAAAGATATTTTGTAGACCTGTATGTTTGCTCAGTTGTGTCTGACTCTTTGCAACCCCATGGACTGTAGCACACCAGGTTCCTCTGCCCATGAGTTTTCCCAGGCAAGAATGATGGAATGGGTTGCCATTTCCTTCTCCAGAGGATCTTCCTAACCTAGGGATTGAACCCATGTCTCTTGCATCTGCGGTACTGGCAAGCATACTCTTTTACCACTAAGCAACCTGGGAAGCCCCTTGTAGAAAGCAAAAGTGTGAAAATGTTAGTCACTCAATAGTGCCTGACTCTTTGCGACCCCATGGACTGTAGCCCACCAAGCTCCTCTGTCCATGGGATTCTCCAGGCAAGACTACTGGAGTGGGTTGCCATTCCCCTCTCCAGGGGATCTTCCCAACCCAAGGATCAAACGCAGGTCTCCTGCACTGCAGGAGGATTTTTTTACCATCTGAACCACTATGGAAGCACTACATACAAATGTATTGGTGGAGTGGGGATGCTAAAATAAGATTGCTAGGTAAAATCCAAACTGGTTTTGTTTGGATTTGTTTATTTTAAGTTAATATTTTGGGGTTTTCATTTCTGCAGAGAGAAATCTACAGAGTTACATGTAAACTTAGGTAGAAAATAATTTATCTGAGGGTGTGTCTATAAAGAAATGCCCCAAGACATCATTGAAAGTTCCTTCTATGATATCCTGGCATTTTTTCAAAGATTTTAATGATTTTTTTTAGACTTAATAAACTATAAAATTAGACCAAATAAATACAATGTCTACCTTTCTCCTGAAGGTTTATGTGGAATAGATTTTAACGACTCTGTCTAGAAGCAGATAATTATTACATTTATTTCTCAGGGCTATGAATGAGAGATTGAAAACTCAAAATCAAAAGGGCCAAACAGAAACTGCAGTCAGAATGTAGGAATACATTATCATGAAGACAGGAATTTTACAGAAGCATCACCATAGGAGAGTTCCAGATAAACAATTAATCACTACAGTATACAAACATTGGTATATATAAAGTGATAGATCAGGTCTATATACGGAATTTGAGTAACTAAAACATTTTTTTTTTTTTTACCAATCTTGAGGGAGAAAGTATGTGCCTATTGACAGACTCTCATACCTGAGTTGTTTTAATGTCATTTTTCCATTAGGATCTAATGACTGGTTTTCCAGAACATTGTTGAAAGTGAAGTGTTAGTCACTCAGTCATGTCCAACTCTTTGTGACCCCATAGACTGTAGCCCTCCAGGCTCCTTTGTCCATGGAATTCCCCAGTCAAGAATGCTGGAGTGGGTTGCCATACCCTTCTTCATGGGATATCCCCACCCAGGGATTTGAACCTGGGTCTCTCACATGGCAGCCAGATTCTTTACCAACTGAGCCACCAGGGAAGAACTTTGTTAATCAAGGTCAAAAACTTAAGCTGTGACAAAGCAGCAGCTTTCCATATCTGGCAGATGCTTTGTAAACTGAGTCTTCCTAAGTGGTTACATTAATAAATATATGCATCTATACATTCAAGGAGATACTGTTCTGTTTGTTAATTTTTTAAATCCATAGGCCTTATACCACTAATTTCTTATGCATTACTGAATATAGAAAGAAAATAAAGTCAAAATTATGAAAAAGTGAAATAAAGTTATTTTATAATATAAAGTACAGGAGGTAATATATCAAATTTGATATATTGCAGCACTAGTATGCCAGACTTAGGTTAGTTGGCTATCCTGTTACGCCAAAATGTTACCATAATTTTAGTTGACTGTTTGGAACAGTTTGAGTCTTAAACGCAAATCAAAATATAAATTCTTTACAATATCAAGCAGGGAATTCTAAGTGGCTTGGGTTATTAAACATAAGTGAAAAACTCCTAAGTATATAAGAAAAAGGAAAATAACCATCTAAAGGTTGTGCTGTTTGGGTAATTTAATTATGTCAACAAATTATAGATGTAAGAGGACTTATTATTTCAATATTAAAAATATAGGAGTAAGTTCAAGGGATCATTTGAAACATAACAGTCTTGTACAGGGCCTGCTACATTATCTGACTTGGAAGTGTTACCAAGTCATTTAGTTAGAGTTCATCGTGCTTCAATACTCAAGCCTTTCCTCCAAGATTTTCTTGGCAATTTTTCTTGCCTGACAATTTTTATCATATATAGTTAAGTAAGAATTTAGAAGATTTTCACTTGGTGTAGTTCATTCTTATAGTTAGTGTGTGTGCAAGAACTGCCTATCTCTTCTGACATTATCAGAAGTAAAGAAATGTTTTTCTTTGCAGGAAGCTAAGCTTCATAAACTCTGTTTCAGATACATTATGAGTCACTATGCATTTCCTATACTTTTAACTTAAACTATTTTACTGTTTGGTGACACGTTCAGTGTAAAAATGTATCTTCTGTCCTATAGATCCAAATAAGATTGTAATAAATCAGGACAGAAAAGCAGTGATTAGATCACCTCTTAGAGTATCTGCAAATATCTATGTCCAGATTGATTTACATGTTGAAAAATAAAACTCAGCAAGCCTTTCCACTGGAGGGCAGTTTTAAAAATACATTTACTATATTGTTGCCATTAGTTTAAATACTGATTATCAGATATTTGAAATTATATCTAGAACTACAGAATGTTAGAATTAAAGTTAAAAAAAAAAAGAAAAACATTGAGTCCACTGCATCATTTTTTTAAAATTTATTTTATATAGGAGTGAATATGCACTTAAACCAGGCATAAGTAAAGAAAATTTCATAAACCAGAAATTGAAAAGAGCGATGGGGTGTCTCCATCAGGTAGCTATAATCTGAGCAAACTCATAACCCTTATATCATAAATTTAAATATCTAGGCTTATAATTTTTAAGTAATTATTTTAAAAATAAAATATACTTTTGCTTCTTGTAGGCACTCTTATTTTGCTCTTCTTATTTTTTAACACTTTTAAACACATTTTATCTTCATTTGATTTTCTCTCTATAATATTTCATGCTTTGAATTATATTAATAATTATATCTCATCCATGATAATTCATGGCTAAAGACATCCAGTGACCTAAGATTATTATTATAATTGTGATTGGTAAACTAGGACAGTAAAGTAAGCATCCAAATTCCTAGCTCACAAACTTCACTCAGACAACATTGAGCATTATATTAAGAATTATTGAGAGAACAATACAATAAAGAGAAGAACTTGGAATCACAGGCCAAGGGCTATGTGTAACAGTGTCACAGTGTCAGAGTATTAGAAAGAAACTTTTGGGCATAGAAGCTTATTGTCTCCATAATAATGTATGACCCTAATGTTTAATAATAATTATCCTTATATAGCAGGATTCTCAGTTGATTATCTTGATTTGGAAATGACTTAATTAATTTGCTTCTCTTTATTGAATTTTTTACTATTCTGAACTTGTATGACACATAAAATAATGGAAACTTTATTTTTTAAAAAAATCAAAGAAATCTGTAACAGATGACTGTTACATATGTTACATCCTGGGATTCTGTATGATATTTAAAACAGCAAGGAAGTTCCTAGTTAAAGAAGAATTCTAAACATTAGCAGCAAGTCTAATGAGATTTGCTGTTTTCTTGGAATATATGGACTTGGTAAAAAAGCTTAATCAAGCCAAATAGATCTAAAATAAAGAAACACAAAGGTGTTTTTGAAAATTCTTCTTTCTTGAGCTTTTTTTTTTTTTTAACATTTTGCACTTGTCCTTAACTTTCAGCCCATTTTTTTGCTATGTGCAGTTCTAATCATGTCCTTGTTTCAGTGTCCAAACATAGTTACTGACATTTATGTTCCTTTAACTTACTATATATTGTTCAGGGTCATTACCTCCAAGTCATCCTACATTAGAAACACTTTTGCTTCTTTTTATCCAAGATTAATGAGACCTCTGCCTATTCTCACATTCAAGACAATCATAAACCTTTCCCTGCATCATAAACTGAAGAGTCAGCAGAAAACATAAACAAATTTCACTATTGAGAATATGGGATTCACTTAGATTCAGTATATAAAATGTAGGTTCAGTAGTCAAGTCAGAATCAGAATCAAGATTCTAAAGCATACTTGCTATTTGATCTTAAAAGCAAAGACATTCCTAGATATATAAGGAGAAAAAGTAATATTAATGCCAAAGTATTGTTATTTCATCTGATGTAATAATGTTTGGGAACACATTTACACCCGTGGTGGATTCATGTCAATGTATGGCAAAACCAATACAGAATTGTAAAGTAAAATAAAAAATAAATTAAAAAAATAAATAAATAAAATAAAAATTGTTTAACAGTGTCTGAAATGTAGCAAATGTTCAATAAATGTTATTCTTATCACTAATTAGTATTTTATTTTGTAGATACACTATGTTTTTGAAAAAAGTATGTATAAATAACAAGCATTCAGCATTTGTTTTCCCCTGTTTCCTTGTTGAGAATATTTCTATGTTTCAGTCAGATAGGTTTGTATGAACCTGGTCAATTAACTGGGTGTCTAGAGGAGAGAAATAAAGTATGCTGTAAAACTAGCAATAATCCTAAGCTTTTTCATTATATGTTCTGGAGCTACCTCATATCAGGTTATGAGAGGCAACTATTAAGTTTTCAGGAATTTTGTTTTATGGTTATTAAATACAGCAACTATTAACAGTAAAAGTATATTAATTTATAATTAAACAAACTATATATAAAATATAATAAATTCTCAAAATTATTCTTCCTAATTATGCTGCATTTCTCTATTATCCATGCTGTTGAAATTATTTGTGCCTATTGTATTTGTACTGTAATAACACTATATAATGGTGAGAAAATGTATATTTCTCTTAGTGACTTCAGGTTGTAGCTTTAACTCTGTCATGAAATAGGCATTAATATTACAAAAGTAGGCAAATATTGCCTGATTTATTGTTTTATTGGTGGTCTGGAGTTAATAGTTTAATAAAGAATATGTTACTAATGCAGCTTATACTCAAAATTGTTTTATGTCAATAATCACTATATTGTGAATTATCCCCAATGTATTGATACTATAGAAATATTATTCCAATGTTTAAAAATCATTATGAGATTAAGCACAGTTCTTATTTATATCACTGGTAAATGATTAAAGATTCTGAATAGTTATTTTTAAAATGCTCATTCATCTTATATATTATCATAAATTTAAGTAACAACCAGCATTCATGTTGGGACTATAGTTGTTAATTAATTGCAACCAGTTAGCTATGGGCTTAAAGACTTGGCAAAATTAGCAAATTTGCTTTCTGAAAATCAGTTGGCTATATGGAATTACAAAAAAGGGCGCATATGATTTGATTTGTCATTATTTGTCAATTTTATGCTATATTAGTAAAACATAATAAACTTACCTTTGGTACTTTGAGAGCTAGATAATAAATATTACTAGTACATACTGATTATATGCTAGTTATTAAATTATTATAGTAAGAGTTCTACTCTTCATGTGATCCTGAAAGATTCAGTTGTACCTGGTAATAGGAATTGCAAGTGATAAATCCTTGCACGTAAAATTAGATTAATTGAGGTGGGATATGAGGCAGGAAATGTCTTCTATTTCCAACTAGGAAGTTGGCGATAGCTATTAAGTGGTATAAATCATTTATTAAAGAGTCACCTGCTAAATTTTATATATCAGATCATGTTCCCACCTATAAAAATGTTCTAACATATCTTGTCATAAAATATCAGACTATTTGTAAAAGAGATGGAAAAAACATGATTTCTATTTGTAAAAGAGATGGAAAAATATGATTGATCAGAGTGATGCAAATAAACCAAGACAAGCAAAAATCTCATAACCATGGACTTCGCAGAGTTGCAAAAGCTGAACTCTCCACTTTAAGCTGATTGTATAAGGAAGTTTAGGATTCAAACAGAGCCGAAGAGAAATTTGGGATTAGAGAAATATGGTTAGCCATGCTTCTTACCAATTCTTTCTGTAACTTGACAACAGTGCTTGACAAAATGATAATTATGCAAACTTCAAAGACCCAGCTTCCCGGAAGGTGTAATGGGGAGAGAAGACAAATTAACTGTACCTCTCACTCTGGCCTACTATTTCTTATTGTTGTAGGACAGAGAAAAATGGAGGATAGAGAGATGCACTGAATACATACCCAATTTTTTAAAATAAACACCTCCAGGATGTGATTTATATTCAGAAAGCATGACTCAGTAACATCTATGGTATTAAACAAAGGGTCAAGCAGAAATTAAAAGGTCAGAATTTCTGCATTTTAAGGTGTTAAATTTAAAGAGAAATCACAAATCTGGTCAACAAAGGCCTATTATTGCTCAATTATTAAGACAAATTCCACGACTAGAATCAGAAACCTAAAGTTGTTGGTTATGTTGATGAAAAATTAATCAACTGATCTAACAAAGAAGTAGAAACTTATATTCGTGCCAAATTTAGGATTATATATTATTTGACCCTGAGAATAGCATCTCAGAAAGCTCTGAGAATTTTCTGCCCATTAGAGGTTAAAGCACAGTTAAATAACTTTTTGAGACAGAGGGCTATACATTAAATGATGTACTGATAGATTATACAATCCAGATCTGCTGGAACAAAGTGGTGGGTAATCGTGGCACTTCACAGAATCAAAAGGATTTGTGAACTTTTAAGAAGTTGTCTTGTTGATGGTAGGAGAATGTTGTTCTCTATGGTTGAGCAGGTATATCTGCCAAACGAGAGAGGTTTGGTCAATGGATAATGCAGATACACAATACTCCGTAGGTGGAGAGAGAGGAAGCCAAAGCACAGATAAGATTTCTCACGTTTAATATTTTTGGCCTTGCCATAAAATATGAGTTTTATTTCACAGTTACTTGTGGCTCAGCTGGTAAAGAATCTGCCTGCAATGCTGGAGACCTTGGTTCAATCCTTGGGTTGGGAAGATCCCCTGGAGAAGGGAAAGGCTACCCATTCCAGTATTCTGGCCTGGAGAATTCCATGGACTGTATAGTCCACGTGGTCACAAAGAGTTGGATACAACTGAACAACTTTCACTTTCAAAGTTTTTCCCTTCATGGGAAAAAACACCAAAACAGAAGAAAAGCCTTCCCTTTACCTTCCAAAGTGTAATCAATAGAAACCGAATACAAGATGAATCTCCTCAGAGAGTAAACTCAGAGGCTGCAATATTGGCTGACAAAGAAACAAAAAAGGCCAAGAGTTACTAACCCACTCAAGTAGGATATAGTCTATGTTAAGAAAGGTTATTACTCCATGTGTTTTCCCCTGCTTCCCTTTACCAAATGGCAGACTTCATCTCAGATAGCTTATTTTGAAATCTGCTTTTGAATATTTAATGTGCTAAGAGTAAATTTTTATCTAAGCTTAGGATTCTAGGCATGAGAAGCTGCACCTTGAAGACCCAATGGAACTGTGGATGTTCTGCTGTGAGATGGAGGTAGAAAATATTATGAAATGGACGTGAAAAAATTTCTGGTCAGTGTATTAGACCAGGTGATTTTTGATAGTATATTACTGGAGTCACAATATATATTGATTTGGCTGTATTTAGAGACAAGGCCTTTAATGGGGTAATTAAGGTAAAATGAGATCATGTAGATTTGACTCTAATTCAATATGAGTGGTGTTCTTATAAGAGAAAAGACTAGTACACAGACTGAAGGATTCCATCTAAGGACACAGCAAGAAAATTAAGTTAAAATGGTGCTGTTCAGGTGGGCCCTGATCTAGTCTGATGGGTGGTGTCCTCATAAGAAAAACAGACCATATGAGGACACATAGAGAAGCTGGCCACCTGAAAGCCAAGGAGAGAAGCCTCAGAAGAAATCAAATCTGCTGACACTTTGCCCTTGGATTTCTAGCCTCCAGAACTGTCATAAAACAAGTTTCTGCGTTTAAGATACTCAGTGTCTCATTCACCTCCTGTTGCTATGGCAGCCCAGTCAGGTAAAGACAGCAGTCTAGAGGAGCAGTGGGAAACTGAGTGGTTAAGACTCAGCGTTCTCTCCTTGTTGGCTGAGCATCCTGTTGCCAGATACAGCCTCCTTTCTATGAATTCAAATTATAGTTCTTGCAAGTCTGTTTTGTGCTTCTTATGCTTTCTCATGTTTCACTGTCTTCTGTTGGAATTTCAAATAGAATTCAAGTAAAGCAGAGTAAGACAGATTTTCAAATCAGGTGATTTTTATCTATTTTCTCAAAGAAGTAAAATCCCTTTATAGTAAGATAAAATAACCAACGGATAGAGGATAAACATACACATATACCTGTTTATCATACATGTGAATATCATATATGCATCATAGAACTAAAGATTCTCTTGATGAAAATGAAAGAAGAGAGTGAAAAATTTGGCTTAAAGCTCAACATTCAGAAAACGAAGATCATGGCATCTGGTCCCATAACTTCATGGCAAACAGGTGGGGAAAGAGTATAAACAGTGGCAGACTTTCTTATTTGGGGCTGCAAAATCAGCGCAGGTAGTGACTGCAGCCATGAAATTAAAAGATGCTTACTCCTTGGAAGGAAAGTTATGACCTAGACAGCATATTAAAAAGCGGAGATATTACTTTGCCAGCAAAGGTCTATCTAGTCAAGGCTATGGTTTTTCCAGTAGTCATGTATGGATGTGAGAGTTGGAATATAAATAAAGCTGAGCGCTGAAGAATTGATGCTTTTGAACTGTGGTGTTGGAGAAGACTTTTGAGAGTCCCTTGGACTGCAAGGAGATCCAATCAGTGCACCCTAAAGGAGATCAGTCCTGAATATTCATTGGAATAACTGATGTTGAAGCTGAAACTCTGATACTTTGGCCACCTGATGCCAAGAACTGACTCATTTGAAAAGACCTTGATGCTGGAAAGATTGAAGGCAGGAGAAGAAGGGGATGACAGAGGATGAGATGGTTGGATGGCATCACCGACTCAATGAGCATGGGTTTGAGTAAACTCTGGGAGTTGGTGATGGGCAGGGAGGCCTGGAATGCTGCAGTCCATGGGGTCGCAAAGAGTCAGACACGACTGAGCGACTGAAATGAACTGAACTGAACAATGCTTAGAAAAGTCTTTTTCAGGAAAGTAGATTCTGTTGCATAGATAATATTTTCAATTTGCTGAAAAACTTGGTAAATACAGATATGCAAAGTAACAACACTGAATTTCGCTCTAAAAAAAGATAAAGATAGTTTTGAAATTCTGGAAATAGAAGCAGGAAGAGATCTGGGATAATATTAGATATCAGCACAGAATACAAAAAGGAAGAAGAAAGAATGACTGGAAATAGTATCAGTTGGGGACATTGCAAAAGTAACAATCTTTAGTAATAGGATAGAAAAAGGAGTTTATAAGAGGAAACTCTGATATTCCAAGTGTGGTTGTTTGTGTAAATATAATATATTTCCTATGCCTTCATCTCTTTGATCTTTAGAAATTTTTACAACAGCAAATGTCTTGTATGTTCACGCATTTGTATTAGTGCACAGGTTTGAGTAAACTCTGTGAATGAGTATATGTAAGTTAAATAAAAGCTATTTCAATCACCTTAATGAGATACAACACCTGGGATAAGTTAGTAGTAATATGATAAATTAATTTAGCAAAAGCAGAAATCCAGAGATAGCAATAACAACTCAAAATCCTTAACTTTCATAGAAATTTGGGGACAGATTTTCTATTCCATAAGATATGGGAATGCTCAGGTTAAACTTGACTGACTCTCAATAGTTTACACAGAAATCAGGCCCTAACACACCAACAGTGCACTGAGAATAGGATAATTCAATTAGGGTTTATTCAAAAATGTGTGGGTACAGTGGAGGGGGAAAGAGAATACACATGATAATAAAATAACATGTGCTATTCCAGCAGCCAATTCCTAACCACCACTAAGTCTAAGAGAGAAAAGAGGGAGCGTTATCAAAATCAGAAGTAAAACGTCCTGTAGAGACTGCTTTCTTTGCATCAGTGGTTGAAGGGTGAAGTTATTTTCAGAAAAAGAAGAAGGGGAATAGTATCCTGACCTCTTGCTTCATTCTTCAGATCTCCTGCTGGAGCTCCCCATTGGCTGGAGACCAAGCAGAAGTCAAAGGACCCAAAGCTATAATATCTATAAAAGTCAGCTTTTTTGGTAAATAAAGTAGGGTGGAGAAATGTGGGACATACATTTGAAGAGGTAAATGGAAAGTATCTTTCACATCTTAAAACATTAGCTTCTATATGGGTTAGTTTTCCAAAAATACAGACAAGATGGTCTCTCTAAAGTGCCTGAAACAATATCCAGTTTGCGGTAGGTGCTCAAAAAATATTTCTTCCTTTCCTCTTCCAACATTTGAAAAATTTTTTGCAATAAGAATGCATAATAGAAGAATCAAGTCCCCTTGTTTCTGAAGAATATTTTAATTTATTAAAGAGATTTTGAAGCTATAGGCTGTGTGGAGATTGTTATGAGCTACAAACACCATTTGTTAACATTGTCAACTGAGGTGTGGATTCAATTATTTTGTTTTTATACTTCAATTTTTGGTGTTCTGTTATATATCTCTTTGTGGATTTCAAATCAAAGCAAAAAAAATGTTTTGTTTTGTTTTCAATGTTGAGGATCTTTGGCAAGGAAAAGAGAAAAGGTGGATTCCTCTAATGTCCCATGTCATTGATTTCACCCCACACAAAATCAATAGTCGCTTTAGGATCTCTGCTAAGACTCCTATGTAATAGCACTGAAAACGGAAACAATCAACTTTACTAATGCCAACGTCAAATAGAACCATCTAGCAGTTAAAGAGAACAATGACTTTCACACAAATATTTATTTTTTATTTCCTAAAATGTTTTAAGGCTTCCCAAGTGGCACTAGTGGTAAAGAACATGCCTGCCAATGCAGGAGACCTAAGAGATGCAGGTGCAATCCCTGGGTTGGGAAGATCCCCTTCAGGAGGGCATGGCAACCCACTCCAGTATTCTTGCCTGGATAATCCCCATGGACAGGGGAGACTGGTGGGCTACAGTCCATAGGGTTGCAAAGAATTGGACATGGCTGAAGTGACTTAAGGCACACAAAAGTTTTTAAAAACTGAAAGTACAAACACCTGTTTATAGATATCTAAGAAATTCTTGGTGTTTTGGAGAAAAATCTGTTGCTTTTGTGCATATTTTCTCTAGAAATAAATGAAAAGTAATTGTATAAGACTAATTTACCAGACATGTTAACATTCTGCATGACAAGATTATACGGAAGAGAAAGGACAGATTATGTAGATTCTCCTATCTTCAATTATCATACAGGATGAAAATAACATGAACATACATCTCCAGCCATGGCCAATGTCATTGCAAATGTCTACTTATCTCAAAGCAGTACAGATTTATTTTATTCAAAATTGTGCATCTCAAAATGGATACCAATAACTTCATAAAAGGGCTTCCTGGTGGCTCAGCAGTAAAGAATCCACCTGCAATGCAGAAGACACAGGAGATGGAGATTAGATCCCTGGGATGGGAAGATCCCCTGAAGGTGAGCATGGCAACCCTCTCCAGTATTCTTGCCTGGAGAATCCCATGGACAGAGAAGCCTGGCAGGCTACAGCCCATTGGGTCGCAGAGTCGGACACAACTGGAATGACTTAGGGAGCATGCAGGAAACTCTATAAAAAAAAACAAAACTTGAATATTTATGCAAGGATAAGGTATCAACATGCAACTTGCCTATACCAAATACTTCATCTTTTTAATTTTTAACAATCATTATTTAGAATCTCATATTGTGCTAGCTGCCCTTTAAATTGCCTGGAAAGCTGTTAGGGATCACAGTTGTTTTTCATTGCTGATAATGAAGATAAGGACATTATCAAGAAAAAAAGGACAAGGAAATAATGGCAGTAATTAATTTGAACATATTTTTAGAGTACAAACATAAAATATGAAGACATAAGTAGATTCATATATTTATTAATAATAACATTAATGGCTAAGAAAAAGTGATTTTAGTTTGTTTATCTGCTTTCAACTTCCTCTGCTTCCTGTAAAACATTCAGCTGTAAGGATTTGCATTCCCAGGAAAAGATGTGTAGAATTTAGACAGATATCTGTATGATTTTATATCTCATTTTAAAAGGGAGTGTACCAGTGATCAAAAGAAATATATGCCTGAGGTAATCTGATTGCATCAAATTGAACAGTCCAGAGTTCCAAGAATATTTACAGTCATCTGTGGGTGTCTTGATTTTGGAGCTGTCTGGTGAGGAAGGTGCTCAGAAGCAGGGTGAGCAGTGAGTAATTACACTCTAATACATATTTAGTGGGTGCAATTAGGAAAATATTACAATATTTTTAAACCATGCATGTATTTGTTAAAGTACCAGGCACATCTCAAATATGTATAACATATGTTTCTGCCACTGATATTTTTTGAAAAATCAAAATTTTAAAATATATTGTAAACTAGATGCATGTTCATAACACCAAACCAGAATACAATATGATGTCCTACAGATCATAGGAAGGTAATATGTTAGACTTCACATTAACACATGTCTCAGTTCAATTACAAACAAATGTGTGTGAGTCAGAAGAGAGTGGTGAGGTGAATGTAGAGGCAAACAGGAGATTCAGAAAAAGTATCTCAGTCATTTTTCTTGTATTCTGTCTGTCTCCAACCATTTTGGCAAAGGTAGAATTAAGCACAGAAGAAATCATTTACAAGGCAGAGGGGAGTAAGAAAACAGGATCTCCTTTCATTCTCTATTGTGAATTTCTGCATGATCCATGGAATCAAAACATAGAAAACTTGCTTTCGTGAGGAGGATGATTGGTGAAATATAAACTAGCTTGCATGTAAATATAAAAAACTAACCTGATCATTGAATGTATGCTTAATCTAAAATTATTTACATGTAGGGAATTTTTCAGCTGTCTTGAGGTATGAAAATATATCTGTACATAATTGTATCATAAATTACATGACTTACAGAGGTAAATTCTACTTGATCAAATGTAAGAAAAGAGATTTGATGTTTTCTTGTCTTGGTAGCCCCATCTTTCTTTTTAGAATGGAACTCTCAACTAGAAAATTATGTTTCCATAGAATCTTTAAGTAATTTATTTATTTTAATTAATGGAAATATAAATTTTATTATTAAAATACATTGAAAAAAGAATCTTCTAAATATATAAAAATAATAATATGATGACACTATAAAAATATTGTGATGGTAATTAAAAAAGACTGCAATATTGAGAAATCTGTATGCAGGTCAGGAAGCAACAGTTAGAACTGGACATGGAACAACAGACTGGTTCCAAATAGGAAAAGGAGTACGTCAAGGCTGTGTATTGTCACCCTGCTTATTTAACTTATATGCAGAGTACATCATGAGAAACACTAGACTGGAAGAAACACAAGCTAGAATCAAGATTGCCGGGAGAAATATCAATAACCTCAGATATGCAGATGACACCACCCTTATGGCAGAAAGTGAAGAGGAACTAAAAGCCTCTTGATGAAAGTGAGAGTGGAGAGTGAAAAAGTTGGCCTAAAGCTCAAGATTCAGAAAATGAAGATCATGGCATCCAGTCCCATCACTTCATGGGAAATAGATGTGGAAACAGTGTCAGACTTTATTTTTTTGGGTTCCAAAATCACTGCAGATAGTGATTGCAACCATGAAATTAAAAGACGCTTACTCCTTGGAAGAAAAGTTATGACCAACCTAGATAGTATATTCAAAAGCAGAGACATTACTTTGCCGACTAAGGTCCATCTAGACAAGGCTATGTTTTTTCCTGTGGTCATGTATGGATGTGAGAGTTGGACTGTGAAGAAGGCTGAGCGCCGAAGAATTGGTGCTTTTGAAATGTGGGTTGGAGAAGACTCTTGAGAGTTCCTTGGACTGCAAGGAGATCCAACCAGTCCATTCTGAAGGAGATCAGCCCTGGGATTTCTTTGGAGGGAATGATGCTGAAGCTGAAACTCCAGTACTTTGGCCACCTCCTGCGAAGAGTTGACTCATTGGAAAAGACTCTGATGCTGGGAGGGATTGGGGGCAGGAGGAGAATGGGATGACAGAGGATGAGATGGCTGGATGGTATCACTGACTCGATGGATGTGAGTCTGAGTGAACTCCGCGAGTTGGTGATGAACAGGGAGTCCTGGCATGCTGCGATTCATGGGGTCGCAAAGAGTCGGACACGACTGAGTGACTGAACTGAACTGAACTAAACTGAATATAAGAAAAAGCTGCCTTAGATAAAGAAACCAAAAGGTTGATCTTCTTTATCAAAGATAAAGATATATCTTTTCCACATATCAATGGTTAAAGAGAATCAAATTTCTTTTTCAAAATCATTCTAGAATTAGAGCCAGGCATATAAACTTTATAAGCCAGGCTTATAAACTTTAAAATTAAACAAACAAACAAACAAACAAATGCGTGGAAACAACTCTTTTATTTATTTCAATTTTTATTTTATATTGGAGTATAGTTGATTTACCAGATTTTTTGATTAAAAAATAAGATGTGGTTCTATACTTTTAGTTCCTGATTTGAAAAATTACATTTTGGGGGGAGAAAATAAGTCTTATTTTTTATTCAACATTGTATTTCCCTCTTTAAATTCTAATTTCAATCTGGTATCCTTATAGACACTTTTCATTCAAATATCTTCCAGTCTGCTCATACCAATCCTGAAATACCTATAACTGGGAATTTTTAATTTTTTCATTTTTTGTCACTTTTGTTTCTACTCAATTGTTCACTTGTTGATGGCCCTTTTTTTTTTTTTTAATTTTACATCTAAGACTCATTGCTTAGTGAATTCTTAAGCATAGGCTCCAAAAGTGTAATTCATGTCCAAGCTTCTTTTGGACAGGTAATACTCCTTTTTGATTAATTACAAGGAAGGAATGTAAAGTATTAAGTAAAATGCTAATTGAAATATAAATATTTTAGATTATTAGATAACTATCATAAAAAGTATGCATATATTAAATTGAAACAATTTTAGTGTGGATATTTTACAGATCACAGCATGTGTAATGCATTTTTGACTCAGAAGAATAAAAATATTATCTTCCCAGAAATTCAGATGTCATTGAGAATTTCATATAATATGCTGCCTGAAAGGAGGTAAAATCACCTGACATTGTTAAACACTGGCAAAGACAGAAATAACAGATTGTGCTAATGCAAATTGGCCATAGTTTGTTGATCTAGATGAACATGGACAGATGGTTTTCAGTAAGTGGTATCATCATTGGTTTCCTATTTAACAGAAATGAAGAAATGTATATTTATTATGGCATACCAGAACCCGTGAGAATGAAGCTGTTCAACTTTTTTCTATCACTTTTTTTTTTTTCATCAAATAGACAAACTACTAGTAGAGTGATGATTGGGAACTTACATGATGCATTTTACTGTAAAAGTTGTCCATTCTGACCATGTTTTATCTTGCCCACAGTCATTACATCCTGTCTTTTCTTTTTACCTTTATAGCAAAGTGTGATTGAGCTTAGTTTTTTAAGCCCATATACTTCATGGAAGATTGAAGTGGGAGTTGTGTTATTTGAAGTTTTTGAGTGTTAAAGAGGAAAAATTGGTACATGTAGTATATGCAAGTGCCTTATATAGAGTTCTCTGGCTGGTCATGAAATCAAGAACATCTATCCACGGATAAGAAGTGCTGGGTAGTAACAGGTCAGTAAGACAGAACACATTTCAAAGACCACAAAAGAAGAAGAAAATATAAAAAGCTAGAAATTTAGGAGGTATTTCCTAAAAAAGAGAAGAGGGACTCTCCAGTGAAGTAGGAAGATTTTTACAATGAGAGTTCTAAGAAAGGCTATTTGGCTGCTTAGTATTACCTTGCATGAAAATACCAGATATAAGCTGAGGTGACTATAACATAAAGACCTGGAAAGTATACAATAAGCATCATCAGATAATTTTTTAAATCAATTCAAATTTAATGTAGAGTTATCTACACTACAACCGAGTGTGGAAGATATCATTGCCATTCACAAAAGTTCAGACAAGCTTGTACTTTCCAATAACCAACTAGAAGTATGTTGTCTGCAGCTCCGTAGGGTCAGCTCAAAGGGAAGATCAAATTCTAAAACAAAAAATAAATTTTACTGTTTCAATTTTCAATACACTTAATTATATTAGAATACCCTGAAACAAAGTTAAATCGCTCAGTCTTGTCCAACTCTTTGAAACCCCATGAATCACAGCACGCCAGGCCTCCGTGTCCATCACCAACACCCGGAGCTTACTCAAAATCACATCCATCGAGTCGGTAATGCCATCCAGCCATCTCATCCTCTGTCATCCCCTTCTCCTTCTGCCCCCAATCCCTCCCAGCATCAGAGTCTTTTCCAGTGAGTCAACTCTTCACCACATGAGGTGGCCAAAGTATTGGGGTTTCAGCTTCAGCATCAGTCCTTCCAATGAACACCCAGGACTGATTATCTTTAGGATGGACTGGTTGGATCTCCTTGCAGTCCAAGGGACTCTCAAGTCTTCTCCAACACGACAGTTCAAAAGCATCATTTCTTCAGTGCTCAGCTTTCTTCACAGTCCATCTCTCACATCTATACGTGACAACTGGAAAAACCATGGCCTTGACTAGATGGACCTTTGTTGGCAAAGAAATATCTCTGCTTTTGAATATGCTATCTAGGTTGGTCATAACTTTCCTTCCAAGGAGTAAGTGTCTTTTAATTTCATGGCTGCAATCACAATCTGCAGTGATTTTGGAGCCCCCCAAAACAAAGTCTGCCACTGTTTCCACTGTTTCCCCATCTATTTCCCATGAAGTGATGGGATCAGATGCCATGACCTTAGTTTTCTGAATGTTGAGCTTTAAGCCAACAATTTTCACTCTCCCCTTTCACTTTCATCAAGAGGCTTTTTAGTTCCTCTTCACTTTCTGCCATAAGAGTGGTGTCATCTGCATATCTGAGGTTGTTGATCTTTCTCCCAGCAATCATGATTCCAGCTTGTGCTTCTTCCAGCCCAGCGTTTCTCATGATGTACTCTGCATATAAGTTAAATAAGCAGGGTGACAATATACAGCCTTGACGAACTCCTTTTCCTATTTGGAACCAGTCTGTTGTTCCATGTCCAGTTCTAACTGTTGCTTCCTGACCTGCATATAGTTTATCAAGAGACAGGTCAGGTAGTCTGGTATTCCCATCTCTTTCAGAATTGTCCACAGTTTATTGTGATCCACACAGCCAAACGCTTTGGCATAGTCAATAAAGCAGAAATAGATGTTTTTCTGGAACTCTCTTGCTTTTTCCATGATCCAGCAGATGTTGGCAATTTGATCTCTGGTTCCTCTACCTTTTCTAAAACCAGCTTGAACATCTGGAAGTTTGAGGTTCACATATTGCTGAAGCCTGGCTGGGAGAATTTTGAGGATTACTTTACTAGCATGTGAGATTAGTGCAATTGTGTGGTAGTTTGAGCATTCTTTGGAGAAGGAAATGGCAACCCACTCCAGTATTTTTGCCTGGAGAATCTCATGGACGGAGAAGCCTGGAGGGCTACAGTCCATGGGGTTGCAAAGAGTCGGACAGGACCTCACTTTCACTTTCACTTTGAGCATTCTTTGGCATTTCCTTTCTTTGGAGTGTCTGAGGTCAGAGGCGGCAGCCTAGGGGAGCTACCCTGTGCCCAAGGTCAGGAGTGGTGGCTGAGAGGAATTACCATAAGTCCAAGGAGCAGCGGCTGCGTGGGCACAGGAGGGTCGAGAGGAGATACTCCATGTTCAAGGTCAGGAGGCATGGCTGTGAGGAGATATCCCTTGTGCAAGGTAAGGAGCAGCAGCAGCACTTTGCTGGAACAACCATGAAGAAATACCCCACGTCCAAGGTAAGAGAAACCCATGTAAGACGGTAGGTGTTGCCAGAGGGCATCAGAGGGCAAACACACTGAAACCATAATCACAGAAAACTAGCCAATCTGATCACACAGACCACAGCCTTGTCTAATTCAGTGAAACTAATCCATACCTTGTGGGGCCACCCAAGACGGATGGGTCATGGTGGAGAGGCCTGACAGAACGTGGTCCACTGGAGAAGGGAATGGCAAACCACTTCAGTTTTCTTGCCTTGAGAACCCATGAACAGTATGAAAAGGCAAAATGATAGGATACTGAAAGAGGAACTCCCCTGGTCGGTAGGTACCCAATATGCTACTGGAGATCAGTGGAGAAGTCACTCCAGAAAGAATGAAGAGATGGAGCCAAAGCAAAAACAATACCGAATTGTGGATGCAACTGGTGATAGAAGCAAGGTATGATGCTGTAAAGAACAATATTGCATAGGAACCTGGAATGTCAGGTCCATGAATCAAGGCACTTTGGAAGTGGTCAAATAGGAGAAAGGAGTGAACATTGATATTCTAGGAATCAGTGAACTAAGATGGACTGGAATGGGTGAATTTAACTCAGATGACCATTATATTTACTATTGTGGGCAGGAATCCCTTAGAAGAAATGGCTTAGCCATCATAGTCAACAAAAGATTCTGAAATGCAGTACTTGGATGCAATCTCAAAAACGACAGAATGATCTCTGTTCATTTCCAAGGCAAACCATTCAATATCCCAGTAATCCAATCCTATGCCCCAACCAGTAACACTGAAGAAGCTGAAGTTGAACGGTTCTATGAAGACCTACAAGACCTTTTAGAACTAACACCTCAAAAAGATGTCCTTTTCATTGTAGGGGACTGGAATGCAAAAGTAGGAAGTCAAGAAACACCTGGAGTAACAGGCAAATTTGGCCTTGGAATGCGGAATGAAGCAGGGCAAAGACTAATAGACTTTTGCCAAGAGAATGCACTGGTCATAGCAAACACCTTCTTCTAAAAACACAAGAGAAGACTCTACACACGGGCATCACCAGATGGTCAACACCAAAATCAGAGTGATTATATCCTTTGCAGCCAAAGATGGAGAACCTCTATACAGTCAGCAAAAACAAGACCAGGAGCTGACTGTGGCTCAGATCATGAAGTCCTTATTGCAAATTCAGACTGAAATTGAAGAAAGTAGGGAAAACCACTAGACCATTCAGGTATGACCTAAATCAAATGCTTTATGATTATCCAGTGGAAGTGAGAAATAGAATTAAGGGACTATATCTGATAGACAGACTCCCCAATGAACTATAGACGAAGGTTCGTGACATTGTACAGGAGACAGGGATCAAGACCATCCCCATGGAAAAGAAATTCAAAAGAAGAAAATGGCTGTCTGAGGAGGCCTTATAAATAGCTGTGAAAACAAGAGAAGGGAAAAACAAAGGAGAAAAGGAAAGATATAAACATTGGAATGCAGAGTTCCAAAGAATAGCAAGGAGAGAAAAGAAAGCCTTCTTCAGAGATCATGGCCAAGAAATAGAGGAAAACAACAGAATGGGAAAGACTAGAGATCTCTTCAAGAAAATTAGAGATACCAAGGGAACATTTCATGCAAAGATGGGCTCAATAAAGGGCAGAGATGGTATGGACCTAACAGAAGCAGAAGATATTAAGAAGAGGTGGCAAGAATACACAGGAGAACTATACTAAAAAGAGATTCATGACCCAGGTACTCACCTAGAGCCAGACATCCCAGATTGTGAAGTCAAGTGGGCCTTAGAAAGCATCACTATGAACAAAGCTAGTGGAGGTGATGGAATTCCAGGTGAGCTATTTCAAATCCTGAAAGATGATGCTGTGAAAGTGCTACACTCAATATACCAGCAAATTTGGAAGACTAAGCAGTGGCCACAGGACTGGAAAAGGTCAGTTTTCATTCCAATCCCAAAGAAAGGCCATCCCTCAAACAAAACAAACATGCAAATCAAGCTCCTGGCTGTTGCTTAGATAACAAAATTGTGCATGTAGGTGATACTCCATTTCCTTAAGTGTTAATCACAATAAAATCAACTGTTTCTTAACCCAATGAAATTTAAGATCATCAGGATGTGATTACATGTCCTTTATAATGACTTTAATCAAGATGTAACTACACTGCTGAGTATAAGTAAAATTGCATTAAATTGCAATTTACTTAAGGAGATTCAAGAGTCCTTCAATTTATAAAATATAAATAAAATATAGCTAAATATTGAAACTATGATTTTCAACAGACACTGTTTTACAATGTATTAAAGGATTAGAAATACTACAATTACTCAGCGTAAGCTTGCTCTAGTTAGATATTTTTCTGAAACCAAGAAAATAGTACTACATAACATCCCTGTATATAACATTGCTATCAGATAATTCTACATATGCCATATTTAAAATCACTTAAATCTTAGTCTTGTTATGAAAGACTTGTTGAAATTAGAAATACCAACCATAGTTTCCTTTTTCAAATAAAGAATCGTCTACTTTTATGTTAATAGTAATTTACTTTAAGGTTGCTCTACCATACATTTTCCTAAATTTATTTTCTTTTTCCATTTTCTCTCTGAAATCCAAAGGAATTATATAGATTGCTACATAGTGCATGAGAGTAAGAAGTGAATTTAATGGGTGATGGGTAGACAATTATCCTAGTTTCTTTTGCAAAATTAGAAGACTTAATTTTTTTAAAAAATTGCTTCAAATCTTATTCATATTTGAATGTCTTATTTATACCCTTCTCATAAAACATATTTTTTCTACCAACTAATTTTTTAGTTTCCTTTGTACCTATTTGTTGACAGGATAAAAAGTTACATTATATATTACAGAAAATTTGAGGAGGAGTGCAGCCATGAAATTAAAAGAAGCCTACTCTTTGGAAGGAAAGTTATGACCAACCTAGACAGCATATTAAAAAGCAGAGACATTACTTTGTCAATAAAGGTCCCTCTAGTCAAGGCTATGGTTTTTCCAGTAGTCATGTATGGATGTGAGAGTTGGACTGTGAAGAAAGCTGAGCGCAGAAGAATTTATGCTTTTGAACTGTGGTGTTGGAGAAGACTCTTGAGAGTCCCTTGGACTGCAAGG
Source organism: Oryx dammah (assembly GCF_014754425.2). Lineage (NCBI taxonomy): Eukaryota > Metazoa > Chordata > Mammalia > Artiodactyla > Bovidae > Oryx > Oryx dammah. The sequence goes on from NW_024070187.1 coordinate 52,588,477, forward strand.
AGATCCAACCAGTCCATCCTAAAGGTAATCAGTCCTGGGTGTTCATTGGAAGGACTGATGTTGAATCTGAAAGTCCAATATTTTGGCCACCTGATGCGAAAAGCTGACTCATTTGAAAAGAGCCTGATGTTGGGAATTATTGAAGGTGGGAGAAGAAGTGGACAACAGAGGATGAGATGGTTGGATGGCATCACTGACTCAATGGACATGAGTTTGGATAAACTCCGGGAGTTGGTGATAGACAGGGAGGCCTGGCATGCTGCAGTTCATGGGGTCCCAAAGAGTCAGGCACAACTGAGTGACTGAACTGAACTGAAAACATAGCTATTTACCTTTTATCGTTTCTTCAAAAGATTGTAATGACAAAGAAAATGAGAAAAAATGCATGTGTAACATTAACAAACTATTCAAATCCTGATTCTACTGCTGACAATAAATTTTAGTATCTTATTACAAGGGAAAATACTTAATGGCAGTTTTAAAATTGCCACAGATAATTTGAAAATCCTCACATCAAGAGGTACACACGTTGTCTCTAACCCTTGAAGTGAGACCAGCTTATAATTGTTTCAGCCAACAGAATATGGTCAAAGTAATTCTATGTGAAATTTGAGGCTGGGTCATAAAAGGTCATATACCTCTTTCCTAAAACAGTGGCTTTTGGAGCCTTCAGTTGCCTTGTAGGAATCCCTATTACCTTTATGCTTCCATGTTCTGAGAAAGCCCAAGCTATAAGGAAAGGCCATATTCAGACACTCTCAGACAATTTTGAGCCTACCCTTTGAGTCATCTCAGCCCAGATGCAAAATATGGAAGTGTAGAAGCCTCTATATGTGTCTGTTTCCCAACATTCAACCCATCCCTAGCCATGAAGAACTTTGCAGAGGCGCCATATATTGCAGACCACAGAAAACTCATTGCCATGTTCAAATCGCTGATATACAAAATTTGTAAGACTGTTAAAATGGTTGTTGTTTCATGACACTTAAGTGTGAACTGCTTATTATGCAGCAGTAGATAGCAGAGATAATGCCAGATGAAAAGTTTTCTTCCTCCATAATTTGGCAGACTTGTTATGAATAGGAAAGAAAAGAAAATGTGGCATTATGTGTTGCATTATGCAAACCTGAGTACTGTTTAAATAGCAGTGCTCTTTGATAATCAGGATGAAAATCATGGATAATACTCTCATATCATGGGTTTTTGTGGAAGATTAAGTGAAAAAACATAATTAAGGTATCTAACACAAGCATGCCCAAGAATTGTTACTTTTGAACTGTGGTGTTGGAGAAGACTCTTGAGAGTCCCTTGGATTGCAAGGAGGTCCAACCAGTCCATCCTGAAGGAGATCAGTCCTGGGTGTTCATTGGAAGGACTGATGCCAAAGCTGAAACTTCAATACTTTGGCCACCTCGTGCGAAGAGTTGACTCATTGGAAAAGACCTTGATGTTGGGAGGGATTGCGGGCAGGAGGAGAAGGGGACAACAGATGAAATGGCTGGATGGCATCACTGAACACGATGGACATGAGTTTGAGAAAACTCCGGGTGTTGGTGATGGACAGGGAGGCCTGGCGTGCTGTGATTCATGGGGCTGCAAAGAGTCGGACACGACTGAGACACTGAACTGAACTGAACTGAACACAAGCATGCATTTAAAAAACTGTGAAGTTTTTTTATTCCCCTTAGTGTTAAAGACATTTCACCCTGCCTTGTTAAAGAAGTAGCATTATAGTCATGGAAAAGATAAAAAAATATAAATTAGAAAGGAATATTTTCTGCTTATCAGAATCAGAAAAAAAAAATCTCATTAAGCAGGAGGTAGTTGTAATGCAGTATATATACATAATAAAAGTTTCAATTCAGTTTAACAAATACATAGTTATATGATAGAAGAAATATATAGTTTGAAATACAACATGAATGAAAGAGCTGCATTTGCAGTCCTCATGGAATTTAGAATATAGCAGGTAAATAGGGTTATACATTTTAGCATGATGGGTGTTAAAGAGAAGTCTAGATTGCTAGAAATATATATAAGAGCAAAAGGAAATGTATAAGGGCAAAATGTACTCTAGTCTGAGATCACAGAAGGCATAGTTAGAAATTTAATCATTAAGCTGATTTGAAAGATGAATAGATGATAACTTATAAATATTGGAAGAATGTTCCAAGGGGAAAAAAATAGGAACATTGTTAAAAGTGCTGAGGACAGAGAAAGCAGAATCTTAGAGAAAATCAAGAGAGAACAAGTGTATCTGGGTTGTGTAGACAAATAAAGGCAAGTAACTGGAGAAAGAGGCAGGGGCTATATGATAAAGGGTGTTGGATGTAATTTTAATGATTTGGGAATTTCCCTAATGGACAATGGAAAATTATTGGAAAGGTAATAAGTGAATGACCAGGTTTTTGTTTTATAATATTAGCTAAAGGACTCATGATATGTATTACTTTCCAGAGTTGAAATCTTGCAGATTATCATAGCCTTTTTTTCTTTTAATGCTCATGATGCTTCTTCATTCAAAATGTTTGGGCATTTACTTTCTACAGTTTTATAAGAGAAATAAAATATTGGCTTCATGACTCATACTCTCAAGCCACAATTAAAAACTTAAAAAGGATAAAACATCTTATCACACAAGGATCAACACTGTTATGTATCACCATGTTGTTTCATGATTAAAAAAAAAAAATCCTAAAATGTGAGCCCACAGTAGGAATTTCCTGGTGGCTCAGATGGTAAAGAATCTACCTGCAATGCGGGAGACCTGAGTTAGATCCCTAGGTTGAGAAGATCCCCTGGAGGAGGGTATGGCAACCCACTCCAGTATTCTCACCTGGAGAATCCCCGTGGACAGAAGAGCCTGGCAGGCTACCGTCCTTGGTGTCTCAAACAGTCAGACAGTACTGAGTAACTAAGCATGACACATTATTTTCAAAGAGATTCTGGTCACTTTTGAAAAAAGTACTGTTTCACTTTACATGACAACTACTTTGCAGAAGAAAATATTTGATTAAAATGTATGTGTTATAATATAACCTCTCATTCTGCTTTTATTTACAACATCTGAAAGTCTAAAAGTCTTAGTCTTACCTGCTATCTAGTAGATGTTCGTGTATTGATTGGTCCTTACCACTATCTTAGATTTCAGTTCACATAAATCTTACCTCTTTGCTTCATAGCAGTTACCTCCAGGACACTAAGTATAATAAATACCCATCTTATAACCAGGGTCCAGATATCCTACCTACCTTTATCTTGCCCCATTCCTAAAAGTTATTTATACCCATGTACTCTTCTGGGAGGGATTGGGAGCAGGAGGAGAAGGGACGACAGAGGAGGAGATGGCTGGATGGCATCACTGACTCGATGGACGTGAGTCTGAGTGAACTCCGGGAGTTGGTGATGGACAGGGAGGCCTGGCGTGCTGCAATTCATGGAGTGGCAAACAGTCGGACACGACTGAGCAACTGAACTGAACTGAACTGAACTGAACTGACTCTTCCCATGAATACAGTGTTTCTTCCTGAAATTAAAGCAAAGCAAAATCACAAAGCACCTCCTTAATCCTCACTGTCCTCTTTTTTTCTCTCTATGTTGTCTCTTCAGTTTGCTGGGTCTCAGTTCATAAGAACTTGATAAATCAACATTTGGAAATACAGTGTGGCACTACTTCCCATGGTAACTGGTGTCACTTCTTTCCTTTTATCACTTTTTCTAACTTATTCTGACATTACCTTTTCTTTTCAGCTTACAGCCAAAATGCATCATCATCAGTGTAGAATCTGTAGTTAAACATACACATACTGGCTACGTTAAAGTGAAGTGTATTCAATCCATATAAATATTAGCATACAGGATAGCATCCAAAGACACAAACTTACAGAATAATTAAAAAATACTTACCTTTATGTATGATAATTTGCTTTGGAAAATAAACCCTACACTCATACACAAAAATGACATTTACCAGAAATTTTTCAAGTTTTTTTCTGAGAGGAATATTTCCTACTACTATCATGAGAATTGGATGTCAGAAGCAATTTTAATTATCTCACACTTTTGGGACCCCATGGACTATAGCCTACTAGGTGCCTCACTCCATGGGATTCTCCAAGCAAGAATTCTGGAATGGGTTGCCATTTCCTTTCTAGAGGAGCTTCCCAACCCAGGGATTGAACCTGGGTCTCCTGCATTGCAGGCAGATGCTTTAACCTCTGAGCCACCAGGGAAGCCCTCTATACAAAGTTATATCCTTTGCTTAGATAGTAGAAATTATTTTTTAAGTCTGTATATAGATACAAAAAAATGAGATGTTGGCAATATAAGGTTTACATATAAATTAGAATGGTTATATTTTTTATAAAGTCGTTTTGTTTTTAGATTTGTCTGCATAGCCAATTAGTTTTTGCTGTTTTGTGGGACATATTTGCTCATATTTAATAATGAGCAAAAAAATGTTTTCCATATGCTAAGGTTTTCAGAGAGACTAACAAGCACTTTAGAGTCTTATTTTAAAAAGTGTATATTCCAAATAATGTTGTTTTTTAAGAATTATGATTTATGAATGCACATTCTATGTATTAAAGTCTATTCAATATATGTATAAATAATGAAATTAATAATATAAAAATATGAATAACTTGTCAAGTAAGGCTGCAAATGGTTAGCATTCATTTGCTTTTACGTGAAAGTCAAATTATAAAAGTTAGAAAAATCAAAAAGTCATGTACTTTTCTCTAAGTAGATTGATTACCTAATCATCTTTTCTAAAGCATATGTTCTCCCAAATATATTATGAATATTTCAGAATTAAAAGATAATATTTATAAAATGATTGTGAAGATTTTATGTATATCTAGTTTTTCAACAGTAAGAGCAATGTTTCAAACACTGGTATCAATAAAGCACTCTTGCAAAGGCACACAAATTTAATGGATCAATCTGTGAATTAATTTATACACCAAGGCAATGTTTAAAAAATAAGTGATAGAGCATTCAGTCAACAGTTAGCAGAGCTAATCATCTGGATGTAATCAGGGAAAGAATCTAAAGGAGCCCTCCCAAAGCCACATCATCTCAAAGTGACAATGTACATTCCCAGCCCACACCCTCTGGAGAGCAATATCAGAGATTTCATACTACAGAGGAAATATACTTCAATAAAATAATACAGCTACTTAACAAAGAAATATGCAAACAAACAAATAAGCTGTAGATGAGTACAAAGAGGACCTCAATAAGATATTACAGCAAATCTGGATATTGTTCCACACAAAAATGGAGAGAAGCTGTTTTTAACACAGTGACTTACAAGAAATAGTAAAGGAATTTCTTCAGACTAAAAGCAAATGGCTACTGACAGTAGCTAGAATTCACACACACACACACAAATAAAGATGACTAAGTAAATATAAAATATAGTATATATGCATATTTATTTACTTTCTTTTAACTGATTTTTTTTAAAGTACATATGAAGCTTTTGTATGAAGCAATGTGCATATAAATATATTGCTGAGCCTATAAAATATATAAATGTACTATATTTGCCAATGATATCACAAAGTAGGTGGATAGGAGGAAATTTCTACTGGGCTAAGATAAAGACCGCAGATGGTAACTCAAACCTATAGGACCAAAAGAGACAAGAAGTAGGAGATTAAAATAAAGTAATATTAAAAACTGGTAAATATATACATGCTCTCCTTTAACTTCTCAACTTTCCTAAAAGACATAAAATTATATCAAGTAGCAGGTACAAAAATGAATGTTAGGTTAGTAGCATATACAGAATGCATAAAAATACCACAAAAAGAGGAGAGAAAGGGGGTAAAGTTATATGAGTAATATTTATATATCTTACTAGAATTATAAATTATGACATAGATGCCTGTAGCTTGAGGTATATACAGTTAACCCTAAAGCAACAATTAAGGAAAAAACTGAAAAATATATATATAGAGAGAAAATATCCTTAAGGAAATTAAAATATTACATTAAAAAAGACAATTCAAATGAAAGTAATAAATTGAAAATAGGAGGATGAAAAACATACAAGACATATAGGGAAAAAGTAAAATGATGATGTAAATTCCACTATATCAATAATAAAATTAAATATAAATAGATTAAATCTTTGTTAAAAGCAGAAATTGTCAGACTAGGTGAATGTAAGATTTATCTACATACTGTCCACATGTAGCTTTATCCAAAGATAAAAATAAGTTGAAGGAAAATGATAGGAAAAAATCATGTAAACAGCAAATACAAGAAAACCTGAGTAGCTATAATAATATTAGACAAAATAGATTTTAAAACAAAAAAACTGTTACAGAGATAAAGATCAGTATTTTACAATAATAAAGGGAGCAATCCAATCAGGAAGATATAATAATTTAAAAACATATGTACCAGACTATTGAACACAAAAATATATGAAGCAAAACCTTCCAGAAATGAAGAGCAAAATAGACCACTCAACAATATTTGTTGAAGGCTAAAGCAACCCCACTTTTAGGAATGAATAGAATAATTGGGCAGAATATCAACAAAAGAATGGAAGATGAGCAAGAGCAACACTGTGAACCAACTAAATCTAAGAGACATTTACAGGAGATTCAATGAACAGTTGAATAGATATACTTATCAAGTGCACATGGAACATTCTTCTGGAAGACCTTATCCTAAGCCATAAAATAAGCCTCAGTGAATTTATAAGAATTAAAATCATATAAAGTATGTTCTTATACCAGAATAAAATGAAATACACCAATAACAGAAAGATGTGGGAAACTCATAAATATGTGGAAGTTAAACAACATATGCCCAAATAGCCAATGAATTAAAGAAGAATTAACAAGAGAAATTAGAAAATATTCTAACATCCCCAGTGGATGCAACACAAACAGTGCTTATGCTTAAAAGGAAATTTATCATAGTAAATGTCTTTATTAAAATAGAATTTAAAAAAAAGATTTCAAAGCAATAAATGAATATGTCACATTAAGAAAGAGGAAAGGAAAAGTAAATTGAAACAAACCAGGCAGAAGGAAGCAAATAATAAAGGTTAGAGCAGAAATCAATGAAATGCAAAATAGACAATTGAGAAAATCAACAAAACCAGAAGTTGTTTCTATAAACAGATTGATAATAGTGACTAAGCTTTAGCTAGACTGACTAAGTAAAAGACAGTATACAAATTGTTAATTAGAAATGAAATAAGGGCACTACTTCTGCATAGAAATAATTAAAGGAATTTACAGAAATAAAAATAATTATAAGAAAACCCAGACTTCCAGCTTCCAGAACTGTGAGAAATAAGTCTTTGTTACTTATAAACTACCCAAGCAGTAGTAATTTGTTTTAGCAGCCCTAATGGACTGAAAGTCATGAATTTGGGGACAGGCATGGAATGCTCTAGATTGAATGCTTAGTGAAGTGAAAAGTGAAAGTCACATCCAACTCTTTGTATCCCCATGAACTATACAGTCCATGGAATTCTCCAGACCAGAATATGGGAGTGGGCAGCCTTTTCCTTCTCCAGGGGATCTTTCCAACCCAGGGATTAAACCCAAGTCTCCTGCATTGTAGGCAGATTCTTTACCAGCTGAGCTACAAGGGAAGCCCAAGAATACTGGAGTGGGTAGCCAATCCCTTCGCCAGGGATCTTCCCGACCCAGGAATCAAACCAAGGTCTCCTGCATTGCAGGAGGATTCTTTACCAACTGAGCCATGAATGAAGCCCCTGAATGCTTATGTTTCCTCCAAATTCATACCTAATTTCAGACATGATGGTGTTTGGAGGTGAGGCCACTGGGAGATGATCAGGTCATGAGGAAAAAGCCTTCATAAATGGAATTATTTCCTTTATAAAAAAGACCCAAGTGAGATCCCTTGCTCCTTCTGTCACTTCAGGACCCAGTTAAAAGACTAAATCATGAATTCTAGAATTACTACTACTGGAAGAAAATTAATACAATTTTATTTAAATATTAGGTAGGATAAATTCATGACAATGGCCTTATCTCAGTTAATATTGAATGGCAATTCTTATATCCAGAGAGTATAAAATCCACCATCCTGAATATGAATATCTTTATTTCACATTTGCTGTTGTTGTTCAGTCCCTCAGTCGTGTCTGTCTCTTAGCTGGACCATAGCACACCAGGCTTCCCTGTCCTACACTATCTCCTGGAGACTGCTCAAACTCATGACCATTTATTTGATGATGCCATTCAACTGTCTCATCCTCTGTCACCTCCTTCATCTCCTGCCTCCATCTTTCCCAGCATCAGGGTCTTTTCCAATGAGTGAGCTCTTCCCATCAGGTGGCCAAAGTATTGGAGCTTCAGCATCAGCATCAGTCCTTCCAATGAATATTCAGGATTGATTTCCTTTAGGATTGACAGATTTGATCTCCTTGCTATCCAAGAGACTCTCAAGAGTCTTCTCCAGCACCAGAGTTTGAAAGCATCAATTCTTTGGCACTCAGCCTTATTTATGGTCCAACTCTCACATCTGTACATCCTAAACTCACTTTTGAAAATCTCATCAGTCTCAGATATGCTCTTGGGTAGCAGCCTTAGCCTGCAATGGCTTGGAGTAAGGCTTGGGTTCCCAGTCAGAGGCTGGGGCAAGTTTTCACTGGTGAATGCACCAGATCCTTGCTACCAGACCAAAGATCAGCAACAAGGGCCCTGGCCCTTTGGCTTTGCAGAAAAGAATTTCCATTAAAACAGAAAATAGTGAAGCAAGTATTATTTTAACAGGAAAAGAGTATAGTACATGTGAATAGATACACAGGTAGTCTCGGAGAGTCCCTGAGTTGCACCCTCACGGTAGTTTAAATCACTCATATGGGGGCATTTCTTCTGGTTTTCCTTTGGCTAATCATGTAGATTTGTTTAGTTCACAGTCCATATTTTGTGTATATCAGGATCCTTCCATGTGTGCACAAGGCATCTCTTAGCCAAGATGGGTCTTAACAAAGAGTTCTATGGTTAGAGCATCACTTGACATTATTCCCTCTTTGACCTAAAGGATCCTTTCTGCACATGTGTACTCCAGGAGGTCTCTTGACTTCAAGGATGAGAAATATGTGGTGTGGACAGGGCCCCTCTTCCCACTTTATGCTGGAGGCTGGATGCCCATCTATCTTCTGCCTCAGATTGACATGAAATAACTGAAGTTTTTAAATCCTCTCTCCTTTAACTAGATTTAAATATGAATGAAGCATTAAAAATATAACTAGATATATCAAATTCCATTTAGATATTTTCAAAACATTCTAAAATATGTAAGTTATGTTTCAAATAAATAAAACGTTTAATCTGATTAATTTAAAATGATGTCAAACCATAAATTAATCAAGAAAAAAATAAAAGGAATGAAAGTAGGATAAAAGCCTGGAGAGAGGATGGAAGAAATCAATGGAGGAAAGGAAAGAGGGAGAAAGGAATAGAAAGAACAAAACCATGAAAGCAAATAATTGAACTAAAGTGAAAATACATCTGTTCTTTTAGAGAGCAAGCCCTTTAAAATGACTGATTAGCCTGGAATGCTATGGGCTATTACATAACTATTGATTTAAGGAATGCAATTGATTGTATTTCTTCAAAAGTTAGAATTGCTAGGATTGTAGGAAGTTACAAAGCATAGAGTTAATTTTCTTGCCTTTGGACAGAAATATTCCAGTTACTCAGAAACCATAGAATTTATCTCATTTTTTTTAATGTCCAAAGAAGAAAATCAGGCATCTCCTTCCAAAAACTTAGTCTCACAAAGAACACTGTCTCAGGAGCATAACTCTGATATACCCACACAAATAGCTCATTAAGTAACACTGAAAAGTTGGAGATACTCTAGTTTTAGAGCTTTCCTTGGTAGCTCAGTGGTAAAAGAATCCTCATGCCAATGCAAGGGATGCAGGTCCAATCCCTGGGCCTGGAAGATCAGATGGTGAAGGAAATGACAACCTACTCCAGTATTTTTGCCTGGGAAATCCCATGGACAGAGAAGCCTGGTAGGCTACAGTCCATGGGATCACAAAGATTCAGACATGACTTAGCAACTAAACAACAGCAAATCTAGATTAACTTTTTGGTTGACATTTGGCCATTGTCAGTAGAGAAATTTGGCCTTTAAGCTAGATAAAAAGGAAAAGAAAGAATATGGAATCATGCTAGGCACAGGGAAATACTAACAATATTTTCTTTTGTGTGTCAAATTTGAAATGCAAATTCCACTGAGAAAGCTTTATTCATTCTAACTCATGACAAATTAGAATTCTGTCTCACTATTGAAAACAGGCCATTAAAATATGTTTTTGCTTTTCTTTTCAAGTTCTCAGCTTTACCATTTTTATGAATAAAGACCTTAATGAAATGACAGCCTAAATTTTGGCCTCTCTCACATAACATTTTTAGAAAATTAGTATTATAATAAATTTTTCATGTGACAAATACTTTAATTGCTTCAAGTGAAATCATTGCTTTGCCCATTTCCATTAAATCTTTTAGTTCAAGCTATAGCTTTAAATTTTAATAATGAAGCTCATATATGGATCTTTATTGATTAAATAATATAGTTACTTAAAAATATTTCTTCTTTTGATTAAATAATTTTAAAAGTCAATATCTGGGCCCCAAAATCTCTGTATGTATAGAACTGAAAGACAATTACTACTGAAAGCTGTAGTGTTACAGAATTATATTTGTTTTCTTATAGTATATATATATATAGTTTAGAATTATAACACCCATTTAATTGTGTCATAGAATAAGTCTTCATACCAAGCTTTATTTCAACAAAAAGTAATAGGCTATTGAAAATAAATTTATTTACATTGATTTCAAAGACTTTTATACTCAGATGAATTCTCATTCATATTTATCATCTTTTGACATACAAATCTACTCTCAGAAACTTAATAAATATTATATAATGAGTTATATTTTCACTGGGTTGAAAATTCAGATTTTATTCTTACAAATGTATTCTTTCAACAGCACTTAAGATGTAAGAAATCTTGAATTTATTCACTTTTCTGAATAAAATCTAGTCCTTTGCATTCTTCTGGAATAGTCAATAATATGTGTGTTGTGCTGTGCTGCACTTAGTTACTCAGTCATGCCCCACTCTTTGCAACCCCATGGACTGTAGCCTGCCATGCTCCTCTGTCCATAGGGATTCTCCAAGCAAGAATACTGGAGTGGGATGCCTATCCTATCCTCCAAGGGATCTTCTAAATCCAGGGATCCAGCCCAGGTCTCCCACATTGCAGGTAGATTCTTTACCATCTGAGCCACCAGGGAAGCCCAAGAATACTGGAGTGGGTAGCCTATCCCTTCCAACCCAGGAATTGAACCCGAGTCTCCTGCTTTGAAGGCAGATTCTTTAGCAGCTGAGCTACCCAGGAGTATATCTCTTATATTTACAGCATCCATTTATTTTATATCAGCCTCTAACCAAAACCACGTGGACCTAAATTTTTCTATGATTTTACTTTCATCCAGTTTATGATTATTTTTGTGTAGTATTTTAGATTTTAAATGACGCTATGGCCAATTTTATATATTTATTTACTATCTTTTCTAAGAGATAAAATTACATTTTCAAAGAAAGTTGATAATTTTCTCAAATCATCCATTTCACCTAAGACATGATTTATCCTAAGGTGGTAAAACCTTAAATTATTTTGCTTCACTCCTTTCAAAACCTTCCCAGACTAGTCACTAATTGCAATCAAATTCATTTAATTATCACTGAAATAAAAGTCATGATGTACAATGTGATGAAGCATATTAACAAGCTGAAAGATAAAAACCATATGATCGTCTCAATAGATGCAGAAAAAGCCTTTGACAAGATTCAGCACCTCTTTATGATTAAAAATCTTCAAAAAAAAAAAAGGGGGGTGCATAGAAGGGACCTACCTCAACATAGTAAAGGCCATATATGGTAAGCCTACAGCAAACACTCTTCTTAATGGTGAAAACCTGAAAGCAATCTCCCTATACAATCAGGAACAAGAGAAACGTGTCCACTTTCATCACTACTCTTCAACATAGTTCTGAAAGCCCTAGCTACAGCAATCAGAGAAGAAAAAGAATTAAAAGGAATCCAGATCAGAAAATAAGTAAAGCTCTCACTGTCTGTAGATGACATAATACTGTACATAGAAAATCCTAAAGATAGTATCAGAAAATTACTAAAGCTAATCAGTGAATTTAGCAAAGTTTCAGGATACAAAATCGATACACAGAAATCACTTGCATTTGTATATACTAACAATGAAAAATTGGAAAGAGAAATTAAGAAGTCAATCACATTCACCATTGCAACCAAAATAATTAAATATTTAGGAATAAATATACCTAAGGAGACAAAAGAACTGTACATAGAAACTTATAAGACACTAGTGAAAGAAATCAAAGATGATATAAATAGATGGAGAGATATTCCATGTTCCTGGTAGGAAGCATCAATATTGTGAAAATGACTATACTGCCAAATGCAATGTACAGATTCGATGTGATCCCAATCAAATTACCAATGGTGTTTTTCACAGAACTAGAACAAAATTTCACAATTCATATGAAAACACAAAAGACCCTAAATAACCAAAGCAATCTTGAGAAAGAAGAATGGAGCTGGAGGAATCAAGCTTCCTGACTTCAGATTATACTACAAAGCTACAATTATCAAGACAGTATCTGTATGCAGGTCAGGAAGCAACAGTTAGAACTGGACATGGAACAACAGACTGGTTCCAAATAGGAAAAGGAGTACATATGTTGTCACCCGCTTATTTAACTTATACACAGAGTACATCATGAGAAACGCTGAGCTGGAAGAAGCACAAGCTGGAATCAAGATTGCTGGAAGAAATATCAATAACCTCAGATATGCAGATGACACCACCCTTATGGCACAGAGTGAAGAGGAACTAAAAAGCCTCTTGATGAAAGTGAAAGAGGAGAGAGAAAAAGTTGGCTTAAAGCTCAACATTCAGAAAACGAAGATCATAGCATCTGGTCCCATCACTTCATGGGAAATAGATGGGGAAACAGTAGAAACAGTGTCAGACTTTATTTTTTGGGGCTCCAAAATCACTGCAGATGGTGACTGCAGCCATGAAATTAAAAGACGCTTGCTCCTTGGAAGAAAAGTTATGACCAACCTAGATAGTATATTCAAAAGCAGAGACATTATTTTACTGACTAAGGTCCGTCTAGTCAAGGCTATGGTTTTACCAGTGGTCATGTATGGATATGAGAGTTGGACTGTGAAGAAGGCTGAGCACTGAAGAATTGGTGCTTTTGAACTGTGGTGTTGGAGAAGACTCTTGAGAGTCCCTTGGACTGCAAGGAGATCCAACCAGTCCATTCTGAAGGAGATCAGCCCTGGGATTTCTTTGGAAGGAATGATGGTAAAGCTGAAACTCCAGTACTTTGGCCACCTCATGCGAAGAATTGACTCATTGGAAAAGACTCTGATGCTGGGAGATTTTGGGGGCAGGAGGAGAAGGGGACAACAGAGGATGGGATGGTTGGATGGCATCACGGACTCAATGAATGTAAGTCTAAGTGAACTCTGAGAGATGGTGATAGACAGGGAGACCTGGAGTGCTGTGATTCATGGGGTTGCAAAGAGTTGGACATGACTGAGTGACTGAACTGAACTGAACTGATGGTACTGACACAAAAACAGAAATATAGACCAATGGAACAAGATAGAAAGCCCAGAAATAAACCCATGCACCTCTGGGTATCTTATTTTTGACAAAGGAGGCAAGAGTATACAATGGGGCAAAGACATCCTCTTCAATAAATGGTACTAGGAAAACTGGACAGCTACATGTAAAAGAAATTAGAGCACTTCCTAACACCATACACAAAAATAAACTCAAAATGAATTGAAGACCTAAATTTAAGACCAGAAACTATAAAACTCTTAGAGGAAAACAGGCAGGACACTAGATGACATAAATCAAAGTAAGATCCTCTATGACCCACCTCCTAAAGTAATGGAAATAAAAACAACAGTAAACAAGTGGGACCTAATTAAACTTAAAAGCTTTTGCACAGCAAAGGAAACTATAAGCAAGGTGAAAAACAACTCTCAAAATGGGAGAAAATAATAGCAAATTAAACAACTGACAAAGGATTAATTTCCAAAATTTGCAAGAAGCTCATACAACTCAATGCCAGAAAAACAAACAACCCAATCAAAAAGTGGGGAAAATACCTAAACAGATATTTCTCCAAAGAAGATATACAGATGGCTAACAAACACGTGAAAAAATGCTCAACATCACTCATTATTAGAGAAATGCAAATCAAAACTACAATGAGATATCACCTTATACTGGTCAGAATGACCATCATCAAAACGTCTACAAACAATAAATGCTGGAAAGGGTATGGAGAAAAGGGAACACTCTTGCACTGTTGGTGGGAATGTAAATTGATTCAGCTATTATGGAAGATGGTATGGAGATTCCTTAGAAACCTAGGAATAAAACCACCATATGACCCTGCAATCCCACTCCTAGGCATATACCCTGAGGAAACCAAAATTGAAAGAAACACATGTATCCCATTGTTCATTGCAGCACTATTTACAACAGCTAGAACATGGAAGCAACCTAGATGTCTATCAACAAATGAGTGGATAAAAAAGCTGTGGTTTACATGTACCGTGGAATATTACTCAGCCATAAAAAGGAATGCATTTGAGTCAGTTCTGATGACGTGGATGAACCTAGAACTTATTATAGCAAGTGAACTAGTCAGAAAGAGAAAGATAAATACTGTTCTACCATATTCTGTATATATGGAATCTAGAAAAATGGTACTGAAAAATTTATTTACAGGACAACAATAGAGAAAAAAACATAGAGAATGGACTTATGGACATGAGGGGAGGGGAGGGGAGGAGAGGGTGAGATGTATGGAAAGAGTAACATGGAAACTTTTATTACCATATGTAAAATAGACAGACAATGGGAATTTGCTAATGGCTCAGGAAACTCAAACAGGGGCTCTGGATCAACCTAGAGTGGTGTGGTGGGGATGGAGATGGGAGGGAGTTTCAAAAGGGAGGGGATATATGTATACCTATGGCTGATTCACATGGCAACCCACTCCAGTACTGTTGTCTGAAGAATCCCATGGATGGAGGAGCCTGGTTGGATATACAGTCCATGCTGTCACAAAGAGCTGGACACGACTGAGCGAGTTCACTTCACATGGCTGATTCAAGTTAAGGTTTGACAGAAAACAGTAAAATTCTGTAAAGCAATTATCTTTCAATAAAAATGAATTAATTTAAAAAATCATGATGTAGTATGAGAAGGAAAAGAAAATTTATAAAGATTGCTTATTTAGAGAAAATATGATCTTTTAAATATTAACATAAAAGAATCAACATCCAAACATTAGGCTTTTAGAAAAGATTCAGAAAACCAAAGAAGCTAGATAATACATTAATAAACAAACTCAAGTACCTATGATAAAGTAAAATTCATATGAAAATTAAACTGGATTATTCTTGAAATCTGGACAAATATCAGATAGATTTTATTTTTCCATGTTTGCAGTCACATATTAAAAAGAAGAAAAAAAAGTGTTTTCATATTAACTTTAATAATGCAATCAAAATTATAAATTTTCTTGTTGCTGTTTAGTCACTAAGTTGTGTCTGACTCTTTGTAACCCCATGGACTGTAGCCTGCCAGACTCCTCTGTCCATGGGATTTCCCAGGTAATAATACTGGAGTGGCTTGCCATTTCCTTCTCTGGGGATCTACCTGGACCAGAGATAAAACTCACATCCTCTGTGGCTCCTGCATTGGCAGCAAGATTCTTTACCACTGAGACACAAGGGAAACCCATAGTGTAGAATCTTCTATGTCCCTACTGATATTAGTCTAGTTATTAAATCAAATACTTTACAGCTTACAATTTGGCTGATCTCATTATCAGAGAACACAAGTAGTCATGAGGGTATGGCCAGTGTCAAAGCACATTGACATTTTAAAGAAGGAGGGATACTCATCTCTGGGCAATTATAGGAAAGAATGCTGACCTAGCTTTGCTGTATATTCAGTTTTCAGGAAAAAAATGATTCTTAAAATGTTTTATAATATAAAACTTTTAAGATGGGTGAACAGTTTCAAAAATAAATACATCAATAATAAAGCAATTAGTGAGGGGAAAAGTCTGTATGTAGTGTTCAACATATAGGTAATTTATTTATGAGTCCTAGATCTTTAAAGTCAATGCCTATTTAGGGTTGTCACTAAAATGCAATACATATTCCTGTTTTTCTCATGTCCTAAAATGTGAAGAATAGGTCAGTTTTCTCCAAATGCCAAAAACCTCAAAGTCGACACAAATTTCTGGCTATCACACATGGCATATTGTGTGGGGTTAGAAAAAGTCATCTGAATTTGTTATAGATGACTTAGAGCTTTAAAACTATACCAATTAATTTTAATATTTATATTTTTATCTTCCATACCAGTATGAAGTTTCTACTTATTTAAGCCTTTTATTTTCCTTGCATGTATGTCCATTCTAGGTTGGTAGAACCTTGGAATTTAGGTTCATGATAAAGCTACGAGAGAGGAATGACTAAAATGCAATGCTCCAAATGGTAGAAGCATTTTTATACCTACGAAATTGTCTTTGACACTTACAGGGTTGTATTGAAGTCCATAGATACCTGACTGCTTAGTTGCAAGAAGAGGAATGGGGATCTCTAATAGGAAATTGAGATAGTAGCATAAAACTGTTCTTTTAATTGGGAGATTTTTCTTTCCACTTTAAGTAATACATTTAATTTTACATCTACCATACTACTGATGCTTTCTACTTTTTTTTGTATCCAGTTGTCTTTTCTTACTTGGCCTCTTTTTGGTTAATAAATTATTTTTGCTGTCCCACTTTTCCTATATTATTAATTATGAATTATTTATTATTCACTTAGCTATTGTTCTGAACATACCATATGCTCTCATTATAAATTGCAGTTTAAATATTATTACTTTTATCACTCATTCACTCATCACTCCACTGATAATGCTAGAATATCAGAAGATTTAAATTCCATTTACCCCCTCTCTTCCTTTGCTTTTTCATTTCTATGCATGTTTTGTCTACAAATATATGTGTATCTGGCATGATGATTGTTTGGTTGAAAACTTCTTGCACCAATGGATTTTGAAAAATTGTGTCACATTTTGAATGATATTTTTAATGTCATCTTTATCTAAAAAATAATATCATCCATATTTCTTCAAATATTCTTTCTGCTTCCATCTCTCCCTCTTCTACTTCTGGAACTTTGAAAATGTGTTATAGCACATTGGTATCTGTGATGGTGTATCACACACAGGTTGCTAAGATTTTTGTTCACATTTCTTCAATTTACTTTATTTCTGTGAAGACTTGATAATTTCCATCACTCTATCTCCGAGTTTACTGGTTAGGCTTTTTTTTTTTTTTCTTTTTGGTCTATTCAAATCTGCCTTTGAATACCTCTAGTGAATTCTTCATTTCCGTTATTATGGTTTTCACCTCCAGAATTTCTTTTTGGTTCTTTTATAGATTTTTTGTCTCTTTGTTGATGTTTCTGTTTTATTCATATATGGTTTTCTTCACTTTCTCCACATCTTTCTTTCATTTTTTGAGCATATTTAAGATAGTTGTCTTAAAATAGTTTTTATTAGATCTACTATGAAGTTTTTGTCAAGGATAATTTCTGTTGATTGACCTTTTCCTATGAACAAGCCATGCTTTCCTGTTTGTTCGTATACCATGTGATATTTTACTTGAAATCTGGACATCAAATAATTGAATCAAATAATGTAGCAACTTTGGAAATCAAAGGATATCCTTTCCTAGGGTGAGTTGTGTTTTGTTGTTTTCACTTTTTGATTACTGTAATATTGAATACAATATTTCTGTGTCAAGAATCAGTGTGAGGTTTACTCTCAAGGTCTCCTTGGGTCTTTTCTGAGTCTGCACCTTCCTCTGCACATTCGCAGTTGTGTCTAATTTCCTCTAGTATGTAGTTACTTTTGATGTCCTGTCTTCAATGTTTGGCTCTCAAAAGGGGAAAATAAGAAAAATAAAGGGGGAGGGACAAAAACATGCCAGCCCTTTAAAGTCCTTGAAAGTCACAGGAGGAGGGACTTGAAACATGGGTGGAGGTGTGAAAACAGTGGCTGGTCACTTCTGTGTCTGCACTCTGTGATCAGAGCAGCACTCAGTTATTACAGTATTTATCTCCAGTCTTAGGGGCATAGGTTCCTTTTTGCCCACCCTGGCTTTTGCATGTTGTATATAAACTGCTCCAGGAACATGTGCACAGGAGCCTGCCGTACAGCTAAGGAGTGAAGGATGAGTAGGTTCCACTGTGCTAAGATCTGAAATTTATGAAAGTTAGCCACAGTTTACCACTGAAGCCATGATTTGGAAGTGTTGACCTTCAGTAGGCTCCATAGTTCTAAAATAGTTACATCTGACAGATTGTGTCAGCACAACTGTTATCTAGTTCAGGAGAAAAAATTCTGGTGTTTCCAACTCTGCCATTTCTTAGAGTTTTCTCATCAAGAAAGTTATATTTTTAACACTTAACCATTTTTGCTTTGTTCAGTAAATATATACTTGATTTACCTTTGCAGTTACATATCTGTCATTTTTCATTCCTTCCTGAGAATAAATTCTGTTTGTGTGAAAAATGTGTTTACTTTGTCATCTCTTTTTGGGATATTTTCCTTGAGTGTGGAATTATAATCTAATATGTTTTTTTATTTCAGCATTTTGAAGATGTCATTCCATTGTCCATATCTTCCCTTATTTCTACTGGGAAATCAAGTTAATGCATTTTTGTTGCTTCTTCTGTTCTTTCTTCCTTCTTCCCTCCCATCTTCTCCCTCTTTGTCCTCCTTCTATCTCTTTTTTTTCTCATTTTCTTCTTCCTTCTCCTCCTCCTCTTCTTCTTCTCTTTTTTCTCTTCTTCCTTTTCAAACCTCCTCCTTGGACAATCCCAATCTGTGAATTACTGCCTTTTGACAGTTTTTGAAAATTTCTTTAAAATATTTTCAAATAATGTTTGGTGCCATTCACCCTCTTCTTTTCCTCTGAGATTTCAGTTACATGTATATTCAAACTTTTCCTCATGTCCCACAAGTTTTTAAAACACTTTTGTGTATTTTTCATTCATCCCTCAGTACTTCAGTTTATATGATTGTTATTGTTACATCTTCTAGTTAGCTATTTCAGACTTCAGTGCTGTCTAGTATGACAATTAATAAAGGGAAACCTCACTAAAATGGAGTCAGGAGACCAGAAAGGGGAGCTCTCTGCAGTAACACTCAATGTTGATTGCAGGATGAATTGCCAGTTTTCAGACCCTAACAGAAGAATCGTGCACAGGAAAGAATCATCAATTATAGCCCCAACAGGAAAAGATATACATTGCATCTCCTATAAAACATTAACCACCCCAATAACTCAGCCAATGAGAAACCATTATCACCCTGAACTCACATTTTTCCAATGCTCTTTCATTCAAAATAATCACTCCCAACTTCTTTTTCTCTATAAAATAATTTTCCTTTCCTTTGTTTGTTGGATTTTACTATGGCCATTTGCTATTGCTTGCTTGTCCCAAATTATAATTCTTCCATTCCTGAATTCACCCATTTTTACTGGTAAAATAGCTCACTGTTTTATTTTTAATGTTAACAGTAACTTGCTGTGAAAGCTATCACTAGATTATTTGTTACAAATGTTTGATTTTTCAGTTTTGGTATATCTATTTAATTTTTTGTTACACAATTCAATTCTCTGTATTATACAATTCAATTCTCTATGCGAAAATATTCTTTTTTCAATTGCTTTCTCCATATTTTGATTTATTTTCTTAAATATAGCAATTATAGATCTTTTAAAGACTTTGTCACCAATCTCTAGTATCTGGATTACTTTGGAAATATTTTTCTTTGAGGCCTGCTTTTGTCATGGTTTTTGGTCATGTGGCATGTCCAATAGGTTTTTTAAATTGAGTGTAATACATTTTGTATAAAAATATGAAGACTTAAAAGGACTTAAATTCTAAAATATATAATCTTCCCTCTAATAGAGGGATAAAATAGTAGTTGATATCTTTTATCTAGTCAAGGACTGTGCTCACTCTCAGCTGGGTTGCTATGCTGGTAATGGTTACTCTACCTCAAGGTTTCTATTAGCTCTTATATGTTCTCAAATGAGATTCTTGAGTGTAGTTCATGGTCCCTCTAGTTTTTGTTTCATAAAAAAAGCAAGTAAATCTGTTTTTCAACATCTTTTCACCTATGAATTTAGCTCCCTCTTCAGGTTGCACAGCCTTAAACTTCAGCAGATGTCCCGGGGCAGGGGCAGGGGCACAGAATTATGTCATGCATCACCTATGTGTTCTTCGAAATTCTGCTGGTTGTTCTGTCTCCAGCAGGGCCATCTTGGTTTCTTTAACTTGTAACTTTGTCTAGTAACTTAAATACTCCTGGGGCAATACCAGTTTCTGAGTTCAAATTATCTCTTCATGGTTCATATTTTTCTGCATCTCTAGCCCATTTCTGCTTTTCTTTGTTGTTGTTGTTCTCAAAAAGATTATTTCTCTTATTTGTCTGAGTTTTTTAAATAAACTTCATTAGAAGGGCTGATTACTAAGAGCTTCTAAATATTACTCAGGAGCAAAACTACCTGAATTGAATTAGCCAATATATCTAGAGCAACTATGTGACAAAAACTATGTTAGAGATTTTCAACACGTGTACTAGGAACACATCCGCTTCTCTGGTGGCTCTGATGATAAAAGAATCCTCCTGCAATGCAGGACACCTGGAATGGATCCTTGCATTGGGAAGATCCCCTGGAGAAGGGAACAAGAAGATTAAACCAGTCAATCCTAAAGGAAATCAATCCTAAATATTCATCAGAAGGACTGATGCTGAAGATAAAGCTCCAATACTTTGACCACTTGATGCAAAGAGCTAACTCATTAGAAAAGACCCTGATGCTGGGAAAGATTGAAGGCAGGAGAAAGGGACAACAGAGAACGAGATGGTTGGATGGCATCATCTACTCAACTGAGATGAGTTTGAGCAATCTCTGGGAGATGGGAAGAACAAGGAAGCCTGGCATGCTGCAGTCCGCATGGTCACAAAGAGTCAGACAAGACTGAACAACAACAGCAACAATTAGGAACACATTACATAAAATGTGTATATATAAAATGATAAATACATATTGTTGTTTAGTTGCTAAGTCATATTCAGCTTTTTTGCAGCCCGATGGACTGCAGCCTAC
Source organism: Oryx dammah (assembly GCF_014754425.2). Classification (NCBI taxonomy): domain Eukaryota; kingdom Metazoa; phylum Chordata; class Mammalia; order Artiodactyla; family Bovidae; genus Oryx; species Oryx dammah. The sequence goes on from NW_024070187.1 coordinate 52,609,839, forward strand.
CAGGCTCCTCTGTCCATAGGATTTTCCATGCAAGAATACTGGACTGGGTTGCCATTTCTTCCTTACCTAGGGATTGAACCTGTGTGTCCTGCATAAGCAGGTGGATTCACAACCACTGAGCCACCAGGGAAGACCATAAATATAAACATATATTCTAGTGATAACACTGTATGAATGATACAGTAAGATATTTCAGTTAGAAAGAAGATAGTGTAGAATTGGAGAAGGCAATGGCACCCCAACTCCAGTACTCTTGCCTGGAAAATCCCATGATCGGAGGAGCCAGGTGGGCTGCAGTCCACGGGATCTCTAAGAGTCCTACACGACTGAGTGACTTCACTTTCACTTTTCACTTACATGCATTGGAGAAGGAAATGGCAACCGACTCCAGTGTTCTTGCCTGGAAAATCCCAGGGACGGGGCAGCCTGGGGGGCTGCTGTCTATGGGGTCACACAAAGTTGGACACGACTGAAGTGACTTAGCAGCAGCAGCAGCAGTGTAGAATTGTCAAAAGTTCTTTTGCAATCAGACAATATATTGGAGAATTTGATTTATTATTAATTTTAAGGTAGATAAATGATTACATTGATTTATTAAATTAAATTTTGTACTTTGATTCTAGAAATATTTGCTGAAATTTGAAACTGAGAAAAAAGTAATATTTTAAACTGAGGTTAGACTTTAAATTTAATATTTTAAAGTGGAGGGGAAAGGGTCTTACATATTATTTCAATAAGCTGAATACAAATTTAAAAAGGTACGGGGAGAAAATATAAATTTTCAGGAAATAAACATTTAATTAAAAAAACTTGCTTCATACTGAATGAAAAAGAATTCAGTTCAATAATGTTGAAATATGGACAGTTTGCATGAAGTATAAATTTAAAACAGCATTTAGAAAACTAGATTAGCTTTCTTGGAATGAATTTTATTTTTTTAACTTACACTTACTCTTTTATATTAAACATTATTTTAAACTTTAGAAAATACAGTTGGTTCCCTATATGAAAACATCCAAAATTTTTAAAAAAATGGAAAATATTAATTCCTCACATTGCCATTTTAAATATGATTAGCATATATTTTAACTACATTCTGTTGTGTGAAACTGATGATATTAGATTTTACTGAGAAAATGTTATATTTAAAGCCTCAAAAGTTTCACACATTCAATTTATTAAGACATCTTTGTTATTTTAGAGAGAAAAATCAATTTACATTTCCTTTTATTCAAAAAAATCCACAAAGTTGTGAGGTAAATTGGATTTTCTCATATTGCAATGCTTTTATTCATTTATTATTTAATCCCAGTTCAGTTCAGTCCAGTTCAGTCACTCAGTCGTGTTCCACTCTTTGCAACCCCATGAACTGCATCACGCCAGGCATCCCTGTTCATCATCAACTCCCAGAGTTCACTCAAACTCATGTCCATTGAATCAGTGACGCCATCCTTGGTCATCCCCTTCTCCTCCTGCCCCCAATCCCTCCCAGCATCAGAGTCTTTTCCAATGAGTCAACCCTTCTCATGAGGTGGCCAAAATACTGGAGTTTCAGCTTTAGCATCGTTCCTTTCAATGAACACCCAGGACTGATCTCCTTTAGAATGGACTGGTTGGATCTCCTTGAAGTCCCAGGGACTCTCAAGAGTCTTCTCCAACACCACAGTTCAAAAGCATCAATTCTTCGGTGCTCAACTTTCTTCACAGTCCAACTCTCACATCCATATATAACTACTGGAAAAACCATAGCCTTGACTAGATGGACCTTTGTTGGCAAAGTAATGTCTCTGCTTTTGAATATGCTATCTAGCTTGGTCATAACTTTTCTTCCAAGGAGTAAGCATCTTTTAATTTCATGGCTGCAGTTACCATCTGCAGTGATTTTGGAGCCCAGAAAAATAAAGTCTGACACTGTTTCCAGTGTTTCCCCATCTATTTCCCATGAAGTAATGGGACCAGATGCCATGATCTTCGTTATCTGAATATTGAGCTTTAAGCCAACTTTTTCACTGTCCTCTTGCACTTTCATCAAGAGGCTTTTTAGTTCCTCTTCACTTTTTGCCATAAGGGTGGTGTCATCTGCATATCTGAGGTTATTGATATTTCTCCTGGCAATCTTGATTCCAGCTTGTGCTTCTTCCAGCCCAGCATTTCTCATGATGTACTCTGCATATAAGTTAAATAAGCAGGGTGACAATATACAGACTTGACGTACTCCTTTTCCTATTTGGAACCAGTCTGTTGTTCCATGTCCAGTTCTAACTGTTGCTTCCTGACCTGCATATAGGTTTCTCAAGAGGCAGGTCAGGTGGTCTGGTATTCCCATCTCATTCAGAATTTTCCACAGTTTATTGTGATCCACACAGTCAAAGGCTTGAGAGTTATATTTACTTAACTTTTAAATCCTACACAAACTTAACTGAAGGTTACTGATAATCAGTTTCAACTCATTTTTCAGTTAGCTGAGAAACATCTAGAAATTATGTTTTATCCCAATATATGTAAATTACATTTTACAAAATCTAATTTTTGAATATTAAAGATGTATACTTGACACTGCAGAACACACTTTATTGATATACATTTAGATACAGATAATACACTTGATCTTCCCTGGTGGCTCAGAGGGTAAAGTGTCTGCCTGCAATGCGGCAGACCCAGGTTTGATCCCTGAGTCAGGAAGATTCCCCTGGAGAAGGAAATCGCAACCCACTACAGATAACACTTACTGAATTTGTATTAAGTACCTGGCAATATCAAATACTACTCAAATCTCATTTTGCATATTAAGGAACTAATAGATATTATGTAAGTGACTTGATCAAATTCACAGGTCTAGTAAGTGACTGAGCTAAGATTTGGACCTGGTCATCTGAGCTGTTTAGTAGCCATTTTCCTAGCCACTATTTGAGTACTTGATCTGTAGCACATTCTCTTCTAGAATGTGAACTCTAAGTAAAAGACTCAGGAGATATGCAGGGAAAGATAATTACTGCATTGATGCTGTAATTGAAAGAATAATTGGAGACCATTATTTAATTATGCACAATTACACTCATCTCACATGCTAGTAAAGTAATGCTCAAAATTCTACAAGCCAGGCTTCAGCAATATGTGAACCATGAACTTCCAGATGTGCAATCAGGTTTTAGAAAAGGCAGAGGAACCAGAGATCAAATTGCCAACATCCGCTGGATCATCAAAAAAGCAAGAGAGTTCCAGAAAAACATCTATTTCTGCTTTATTGACTATGCCAAAGCCTTTGACTATGTGGATCACAGTAAATTATGGAAAATTCTTCAAGAGATGAGGATACCAGACCACCTGACCTGCCTCTTGAGAAACCTATAAGCAGGTCAGGAAGCAACGGTTAGAAGTGGACATGGAACAACAGAAATTGGACATGGTTCAAAATAGGAAAAGGAGTACATCAAGGCTGTATATTGTCACCCTGCTTATTTAACTTCTATGCAGAGTACATCATGAGAAATGCTGGGCTGGAAGAAGCACAAGCTGGAATCAAGATTGCCGGGAGAAATATCAATAACTTCAGATATGCAGATGACACTACTTTATGGCAGAAAGTGAAGAGGAACTAAAAAGCCTCTTGATGAAAGTGAAAGAGGAGAAAGAAAAAGTTGGTTTAAAGCTCAACATTCAGAAAAATAAGGTCATGGCATCCGGTCCCATCACTTCATGGGAAATAGATGGGGAAACACTGGAAACAGTGTCAGACTTTATTTTGGGGGGGCTCCAAAATTACTGCAGATGGTGATTGCAGCCATGGAATTAAAAGACCCTTACTCCTTGAAAGGAAAGTTATGACCAACCTAGATAGCATATTCAAAAGCAGAGACACTATTTTGCCCACAAAGTTCTGTCTAGTCAAGGCTATGGTTTTTCCAGTGGTCATGTATGGATGTGAGAGTTGGACTGTGAAGAAAGCTGAGCACCGAAGAATTGATGCTTTTGAACTGTGGTGTTGGAGAAGACTCTTGAGAGTTCCTTGGACTGCAAGGAGATCCAACCAGTCCATTCAAAAGGAGATCAGTCCTGGGTGTTCATTGGAAGGACTGATGCTAAAGCTGAAACTCCAATACTTTGGCCACCTCATGAGAAGAGTTGACTCATTGGAAAAGACTCTAAATGCCTAGAGGAATTGGGGGCAGGAGGAGAATGGGATGACAGAGCATGAGATGGCAGGATGGCATCACCGACTTGATGGACATGAGTTTGAGTGAACTCTGGGAGTTGATGAATGACAGGGAGGCCTAGCGTGCTGTGATTCATGGGGGTGCAAAGAGTCGGACTTGACTGAGAGACTGAACTGACTGACTTAAATATTTGGCAAAGATGAACATCTTAATACTAAGCCACAGAAATAGAGACGTTTCCTTACTCCTTTCCAGGCAGAGCTGACTAAATGCCAAGTTTCTTCTGTAGTGAAGTACAGAATTCCTTCTGGAGATTTTAGATGCCAATTTAGTCTTCCTTCCCAGAGCTGGAATGAGTGAGGGAGCAGGAAAAGACTAAGAGGTTGAGATACTCAAAATATTCATTTCTTTGCACATGAGATGAGTGAGTATTTGCTTTCTGCAAAATCCACTGTGAAGTCATATACAGATAGATAGATAGATAATAAATAATAGATAGATAGATAGAACTATACCTCAATAAAATATGTTTATTAAAATGTTAGGGCATTTTCTAGAAATTTGTTACCTTTTCTTCTTTAGTTTAGGATGCCAACATTATATTTGGGGAAATAAAGCTTGTTTGAAATTCTCAATCTAATTTTATAATTTTTCCATAAACTCAAAATTTTATGAGTTAAATCATAATGGATTTTTTTTCCAGTAACTTCCCAATGCCTTTAAAAGAATAAATATTCAGATACTTAAAAAATGCTAGTTCAATATAATGGTTTATTTTTTCCTAGATCCACTGGCAACTCTGGCAGCTGCTTTTGTTTCTCTTTTTTTATATTTGCAGTTGATAGAATCAGTCTCTAAGCCCAGATGCCAGTGTGTCAGTGTACCACAACCAGTATAATTGTACACTGCATTTCCAAAAGCATCATCTTGTGATAGCACATTCATTTTATATTCATTCTCAAAATTAAAAACTGCAATTTTCACTGGTTAATTGGTCACTTATTTGAGTAAATAGAATCTTGTCCAAGTCAACACACATAAGATATTTACTTTGTAATTTGATTTGGTTTTATTTGCAAGCTATGGCTATCAAGTGACTTGGATTTCAAAGTTTCAGATTGTATGATCTAGTATAATTATGGCTCATTTAATTATGGAACTTAATTGTTATAATGAAATAGAAGCACACCTTGGAGATAGTGCAGGTTTGGTTCCAGACCACCACAGTAAACAAATACTGCAATAAAATGAGTCACACAATTTTTTTTGTTTACCCAGTACATATAAAAGTATTTTACGTTATATTCAGAGAAAGAAATGGCAACCTGCTCCAGTATTCCTGCCTAGAGTATCCTGTGGACAGAGGAGCCTGGTGAGCTGCTGTCCACAGGGTCGCACAGAGTCAGACATGACTGAAGTGACTTAGCATGCATGCAAGCATGCATTACATTATATTGTAGTCTGTTAATGTACAATAGCATTATGTTAAAAAAAAAAAAAACAATGTACATACCTTAATTAAAAATATGTTATTGCTAAAAAATGCTAGCCATCATTTGCTGAGAGCCCTCAGTGAAATGAAATCTTTGTGCTGGCCTTGATGTTAATAACTGCTGACTGATCAAGGTGGTGGTTGCTGAAGGCTGGGAGAGAGAAAGATGGGGAAATGATCAGTTGATGATGAAAGCACTCAAAATACTCCAGGAATTGTCAAAATATGAAACAGTGACAAATTCTGTTGCAATTTCTGCTGGAAAAAAAAAAGGTGTCTATAGACTTACTTGAAGCAGGATTGTCACAAACTTTCAATTCATAAAAAACAACAACAAAAGGTGTCAGCAAAGTGCAGTACAGCGATCTGCAATATAATGAGGTATGCCTGCAAGTGAAGTGAAGTTGTTCTGTGTTTCACAATGATTTTGTAGGTAACTCATCCTGCAGAAAAGGTAAAATCTGCAGAAGAATTTAAGTTGATAATAAATGAACATCAATATGACAAGTCAGTTTACTATTAACATGGAGATGAACTTTCATTTAGAGGAGGATTAGAACAGTAGATGTAAGGAAGTACCAGCTTTGATCTCAACCTACTTCTCTGATTTTTTCAGTCACAGTAAGCAAGGTAAAGGACTTAAAACAGTTTGAGTTTGGTCAGCACAGAGGATTTAGTTTTTAGTGTAAGTTTCCCAGCTCTCTGCTTAATTTATATTATTTCCTGTTAATGGACTTTCTTAACAGAAGTATGAGTAAGAAGGTTGCTTATAAACTTCTAGGTACACCTGTCAAATATCAGGAGCACAGGAGTAAAGTGACATGGCAACAAAGCAATAGTCCATAAAGCTAATTACCTGGATAACTCTTGAAAGGAAGCCCTGACATGGACATGACACATAAATTTCTAACACAGATATAACTTGAAGTGTGAATCTATGCATTATTACTACTACTGTTTTCCTGTGACAAGGAAACATTTTTATCAACAAAAGGCAAAAATTATGAACCGAGCTGTTTCAAGAAAATATTTGACTTTGATGGAAAATATATGCATCACTCCCATCACCTCATCTCTCTTATACACAGTTTCTGATCTATTAGTGGTACCTATTGGATATCCCTCCAATTTAAACCTTAAATTTCCATCTGCACAGTTTCCATATACATAGTCTTTCATGGAAGCCAACAAAGCAGGAAAAATATAAATTGCTCCACCTAGAACCTTGACATCATTAAGCATCTTATGCTTCAACCCATTACCCTTTTTTATGTTAAGTTTTGTTGGATATTGTTATACATATAACAGAGAAGGAGATGGCAACCCGCTCCAGTATTCTTCCTTGGAAATTCCCATGGACAGAGGAGACTGGCTGGTTACAGTCTATGGGGTCAAAAAGAGTCGGACACAACTGAGTGACTGAACAAATACCTCTAATGCATTTGGTTAAAATTCTCCCATGTCATTTTATTTTAGAACTCAGCTGTTTACTACTGCGTTTAACATATTATATGGATTACTACCTTATGACACAAACATCCTATTTCTTATTGACTTTCAATGAAATTTTACTACTGCTTTTCATCCCTTAGATTTCAGATTAAATATTGCTTTCTCATAAATATTAGCTAGAGTGTCTCCTCCATTATTTTCTAACAATAAGCCCTCTTCTTTCAGTCACAGTAGTCACAATAATTTAGAACTGTAGACTTATTTGATTACCTATTTATTTTCTGAACTCCATAGTAGAGTCTGAATTTCAGGAAGACAGAGAATAGACCTACATAAACCTTGCTTGAAATCCTGTTATAGTAATCATGAGTGCTGTCACACAAATATTCCCAGCTTTCTGCCCTCCATTCCACAGTAATATTGCATTTTCTGACCCCTTTTTGTTTGTTGTGATCATATGTTTAATTATAACCAATGCCCAGTGTGCAGAAGTGATGTGGGTCACTTCTGTGGCTAAGTGCTTAATGGTCAATAGGGGATTCCATAGAGCACTTTCCCTCTAGCACCATAATGGCTTCTACCTAAGATGAAGACTGATTTGTCAGCCTGATTTCCTGCAATACTGTAATGAGTCATCCCCCTCTGGCTACTTTTGATGGAAGCTCGGTGGGATTAGATACCAACCTAATGTCATTTTAACCCACTAGGATTGTTTAGTTGTTTGATAACAGAGCATAACATAGACTATCCTGGATGATGTACTGCCTGATACTACACTAAGTGCAGAGACTTGTATCTAGAATAAACTAGGTAATTTATGATGGAAAAAAAAGAATAATGCTGTTTATTTAACAGTGTATAGGTATTCTTATATCTGTGATTTTTTAAATGAAAAATTTCTCACTTTTTTTTTCAATAAAGATACTGTAAAACCAAAGAGTACCTCTAAATGCAAGGTGAGATTAACAAAATAAAAAAGGAAATAATTTTTGTTTACCAAAAGAGTCATCTTGTGGGACATTATTAGGATACAGTAATTCTTCATTGGCTAAAAAACTAGTGTGTTAGAAAAGAAAAAAAAAAATGTTTCCAGTACTTTTGTGTGTTATGCCTAATAAAACCTATATGTCTCAGTGCGGAAAGAGATTCTATTTGGTTCAGTCTTCTAATGAATAAAAACCCACTAAAGAAATAGTATGAACTGGTTAGAGGGGAGATTGCATTAGCACTGTGCCCAAAACTAAGATATGGTCCCTTTATTCTAAATCAGGTATCTAGCATGTTTCAGTAAAAAATGTGTTCAGCTGTGCCAACTGCACTTCTTATTCCTAGCACCTGACAGGTTTGTAAAGTGCCTCTGTCAGCAGTCCTTCAGTTCAGTTCAGTTCAGTTCAGTTGCTCAGTCGTGTTCGACTCTTTGCGACCCCATGAATCGCGGCATGCCAAGCCTCCCTGTCCATCAACCACTCCTGGAGTTCACTCAAACTCACGTCCATCCAGTCAGTGATGCCATCCAGCCATCTCATCCTCTGTCATCCCCTTCTCATCCTGCCCCCAATCCCTCCCAGCATCAGTCTTTTCCAATGAGTCAACTCTTTGCATGAGGTGACCAAAGTATTTGAGTTTCAGCTTTAACATCAGTCCTTCCAAAGAACACCCAGGGCTGATCTTCTTCAGAATGGACTGATTTCATCTCCTTGCAGCCCAAGGGACTCTCAAGAGTCTTCTCCAACACCACAGTTCAAAAGCATCAATTCTTCGGTGCTCAGCTTTCTTCACAGTCCAACTCTCACAACATACATGACCACTGAAAAAACCATAGCCTTGACTAGACAGACCTTTGTGGGCAAAGTAATGTCTCTGTTTTTCAATATGCTATCTAGGTTGGTCATAACTTTCCTTCCAAGAAGTAAGCGTCTTTTAATTTCATGGCTGCAATCACTATCTGCAGTGATTTTGGAGCCCCAAAAAATAAAGTCTGACACTGTTTCCCCATCTATTTCCCATGAAGTGATGGGACCAGATGCTATGATCTTCGTTTTCTGAATGTTGAGCTTTAAGCCAACTTTTTCTCTCTCCTCTTTCACTTTCATCAAGAGGCTTTTTAGTTCCTCTTCACTTTGTGCCATAAGGGTGGTGTCATCTGCATATCTGAGGTTATTGATATTTCTCCCGGCAATCTTGATTCCAGCTTGTGCTTCTTCCAGCTCAGCATTTCTCATGATGTACTCTGTGTATAAGTTAAATAGCGGGTGACAATATATGTACTCCTTTTCCTATTTGGAACCAGTCTGTTGTTCCATGTCCAGTTCTAACTGTTGCTTCCTGACCGCATATAGGTTTCTCAAGAGGCAGGTCAGGTGGTCTGGTATTCCTATCTCTTTCAGAATTTTCAGGGCTCTAATTCTGTGACAGTACTGGAGGTTTGCCTCAGTTTCACCTACAGAACTCTTGTTATCCTACCCAGCTATCTTCACACCTTTTCTCCTCATCTGCAGGTGGACCCTTAACATTTGTAGTAAGTCAAAGCTATTTATTTTCTATCACTGACATCTTCAAATACATATCACATCTGATTTCTATGAAAAGTTCTATATGAATTTCAAATTATTTATTTTATTCAAATGAATTACAAAGTGTTCTTTCCTACCTATTTGAATATTATCACTGAATATATGTTGTTTCATGCAGTTCCTTTTCAATTAGCATAAGTAAAATTAGATAGCCAGTAGAAATCTTCTGTATAATGCAGGAAGCTCAAATCCAGTGTTCTGTAACAACCTAGGGTGGGATAAGGTGGGAGGTGGGAGGGAGATTCAAGGAGGGGGGGATACACATATACCTATGGATGATTCATGTTGATATATGGCAGAAACCAATACAATATTGTAAACAATTATCCTCCAATTTAAAAAAAAAATCATTGAACAAAAAATCATGAAAACAGATATTTTTAAGACTTCCCAAAGTTATGTCTTCTTTCATATTTCTGGACTTTAGTCTGGCAACTCCATCTTATCTTCTTTTCTTCTGCCCTTCCTTCTTCTTTTTTGTCTTGCCTTTCTTCTTTCACCATAAATCCAAGTCAAAATTCTTCTTTCTGCTATGTTGGCACAGGATTGGTGATAAGGTAAAGATTAGAGGGCATGACTTCAATTGGTTTTTACTCTTTTTTTCTTTTTAAGAATTCAGATTTAGTCCTTTTAAAAATGATGTAAATATTCCTTCATCATCTTTATATTTTTATCAAACTTGTCCAAAGTTGAATCAGAGTTGCAGAAAGGTGTTTTCAGTCACTCTATATAATCAGACTCAAGTATGTGGAGGTCCTTCAGTGCTATCATATACCACTGCATTGTCAGTATTATAGACTCTACATTATGGTTTCTTATTATAAGTGAAGACTTAACCACATACTGCTTTAAAATATATTTAAATTCAATGTTGTTGTTGTTGTTCAGTCGCTCAGTCATGTCTGACTCTGTGATCCCATTAACTGCAACATGCCAGGCTTCCCTGTCCATCGCCATCTCTGGGAGTTCACTCAAGCTTCTGTCCATTGAGTTGGTGATGCCATCCGACCATTTCATTCTCTGTCATCCCCTTCTCCTCCTGCTTTCAATATTTCCCACCATCAGGTCTTTTCTAATGACTCAGTTCATCTCATCAGGTGGCCAAAGTATTGGAGCTTTAGCTTCAGCATTACTCCTTCCAATGAATATTCAGGACTGATTTCCTTTAAGATTGACTGGTTTGATCTCAGTGCAGTCCAAGGGACTCCCAAGAGTCTTCTCCAACACCACATTTCAAAAGCATCAATTCTTTAGTGCTCAGCCTTCTTTATGGTCCAACTCTCATATCTATTGGGGCTTCCTTGGTGGCTCAGACAGTAAAGCGTCTGCTTGCAATGTAGGAGACCGGGGTTCGATTCTGGGTCGGGAAGATCCCCTGGAGAAGTAAATGGCAATCCACTCCAGCACTCTTGCCTGGAAAATCCCATGGATGGAGGAGCCTGATAGGCTACAGTCTATGGGGTCGCAAATAGTTGGACACTACTGAGCAACTTCACTTTCACTTTCTTTCTCATATCTATAAATGACTACTGGAAAAACCATAGCTTTGACTACACAGATCTTTGATGACAAAGTAATGTCTTTGCTTTTAATATACTGTGTAGGTTTGTCATAGCTTTTTTTCCAAGGAAAGATTTCACCACTATTATACCAATATTTCACCACTATTACTGTGCTGATATCCACTAGCAGATTGGGGAAAACATTTTATTATGAAGAATCTAAAGAACTAAGGAAGTTATGACTAAGGGAAGAGATATAAAATTAATTCTATAGTCTTATTGCAAAAACAGATTTGCTAGGGTATAATTACTTTTAATCGTTCCACTGAAGTTATCATGTTAATGAAAGTCAAATTTTGTGATATCAATGCCACATTTTGAATCTCTCCCTCAATGCTCAATTTTAGTTTAGATAATGAATGCATTTGTTCATGACTAGAAAATTATGGGTTGGAGACAGACAGATGAATATAATGAGAAAATCTATTTTACAATTATGATGGAAGGCAAAGGTGTCAAAGATTAAGAAAGACATCTGGGGAAAAAGTCACTGTGCTTAATTTAACTTATATTATTAATAAATAATTATTCATGCCATGCTTTTAGTCTCTGTATTTGAAAGTGTGACAAAGAACCAAATTGTTCAGTGTTACAAAGATATCACAAAGATAAAATATTTGAATTTTCAAAGATTATCAATATCAGTTCCGTTCAGTTCAGTTCAGTCACTCAGTTGTGTCTAACTCTTTGTGACCCCATGAATTGCAGCACGCCAGGCCTCCCTGTCCAACACCAACTCCTGGATTTCACTCAGACTCACGTCCATCGAGTCAGTGATGCCATCCAGCCATCTCATCCTCTGTCGTCCCCTTCTCCTCCTGCCCCCAATTCCTCTAGGCATTCAGAGTCTTTTCCAATGAGTCAACTCTTCGCATGAGGTGGCCAAAGTACTGGAGTTTCAGCTTTAGCATCATTCCTTTCAAAGAACACCCAGGGCTAATCTCCTTTAGAATGGACTGGTTGGATCTCCTTGCAGTCCAAGGGACTCTAAGAGTCTTCTCCAACACCACACTTCAAAAGCATCAATTCTTCAGCATTCAGCTTTCTTCACAGTCCAACTCTCACATCCATACATGACCACTGGAAAAAACCATAGCCTTGACTAGATGGACCTTTGTTGGCAAAGTAACATCTCTGCTTTTCAATATGCTATCTAGGTTGGTCATAACTTTTCTCCCAAGAAGTAAGCATCTTTTAATTTCAATGCTGCAATCACCATCTGCAGTGATTTTTGAACTCCCGAAAATAAAGTCTGCCACTGTTTTCACTGTTTCCCCATCTATGTCCCATGAAGTGATGGGACCAGATGCCATGATCTTCGTTTTTTGAATGTTGAGCATTAAGCCAACCTTTCACTCTCCTCTTTCACTTCCATCAAGGGGCTTTTTAGTTCCTCTTCACTTTCTGCCATAAGGGTGGTGTCATCTGCATATTTGAGGTTATTGATATTTCTCCTGGCAGTCTTGATTCTAGTTATGCTTCTTCCAGCCTGCGTTTCTCATGATGTACTCTGCAATATAAGTTAAATAAGCAGGTGACAGTATACAGCCTTGATGTACTCCTTTTCCTATTTGGAACCAGTCCGTTGTTCCATGTACTTTCAACCAAAAATAAAACACAATTTATTATCTCAAATTTCAAAAAGTGTTGTTACAAAAACTGTTCAACACATCAGCTATTCAGGGGATTGGTTATTAAAACTGACATTGTCTATTTAAAACAGTCCTTTCATTCTTATACCCATTGGTTAAATATATGTATCAATACTAATCTTTAATGAATTGTAGCATTTGGCAGTTACTATAAAAATTTTCATATTAATCAATAAAAGCTTACCCTATTAATTTTAGATTTATATTATAATAATATTAGCATATAAAATTTTAAACAAACTTTTGTTTTATTACTCTTTAATATGAGGCTAGCTTTAAGGGACATTTTCTGAGAAGTTATGATCACATACACAATAAAATACTATTTAACATATAATTATGGATTCAAATGTTAGAATAATTCTTTAGAAAAAACAGAAGTGTTAGACATTATATTAGAATAGCATGTGAGTGTTATTATGTTTGCAATATAAAAACAAATTTACAGAGTATAGGAAAAGCAAAATAGAGAAGTAGAAACAATTATAGGAGTGCTAGCTCCTCATACATCATCTAAAATTATTGGAATATTGAACAGATATTTCAAGACTTTACTTAAAGGTAAAAGATAACCAGAAGCACTAAAATAATAACTGTCAAAAACTGAAAGAGAAGAAAGGGGAAGGAATGGATAATTGAAATGAATCCTCATCTGTCATGTCAAACATGATTGCCTCTATTACTATAAACTATAATGCAAAAAAATAAGGTGTTGATTTAAAAAAAATTTAAAATATAAGGCCAGGTTTTGTTTTAAATGCTAAACCAGTTTTAATATGTTAATTTGTCTTAAAGTACTATTTTTCTAACTGGCTAAAAATATTTCATAAATCATTAGCCAAATTTAGATGAATGTTCCCAGAAGTCATTTTTAGGTTACTGTTGGTGAAACTCCCTTTCACAATATAAGCTCAGTAGCAACACAGTAGTTTCCACTTATCCATGGGGTGTATATCCCAAAACGTCCAAAGGATTCCTGAAATCATGGACAGAACCAAATCCTATATATACTATAATTTTTCTTACATATGCACACCTATGATAAAGTTTAATTTATAGTCACAGTAACAGAATATGTAAATCGCCATTATCATTATTCTTGCACTTTGGGACCATTATTAAGTAAAATAAGGGTACTGCAATACTTTGACAATCTGAGAACCATACCTACTGACTAATGTTTGGGGAGTGTATGGTGATACCCTTGACAAATGGGTGATTCTTGACCTGGGAGGAAGGACAGAGTAGGAAGGTGCAAGATCCCATTATACTACTCAGACCAGCATGTGCATTAAAACTTAAACGTTGTTTATCTTTGGAAATTTTCATTTTTTAATTTTGGACCATGGTTCACTGCAGGAAATTGAAACTGTGGAAAACAAAACCGTGGTTAAGCGGGGACTACTATATATTACTGTATATAATTTTATCTCGCAGTAGGATCTGGCTATACTTTCTTATCTACTTGACTATGATAAAATATAATATTGGGACATTCACATGGTGCTAGTGTAAAGAACTCACATGACAATGCAGGAAACATAAGAGACATGGGTTTGATCCCTGGGTAGGGAAGATCTGTTGGAGAATCCACTCCAATATTCTTTCTTGGAGAATCTCACGGACAGGGGAGCCTGATAGGCTACAGTCCATAGATTTGCACAAAAGCAGACAGGACTGAAGCAACTTAGCACACACACACACACAATATATATAATATTTGAATAATGTTCTTAGCAAAACCCATGTGTCTTTTCATTATTTATAATACTGAACAATTACATTTTACCTTCTCTTTTCTATGATGTTAGTATTAACTCTTACTGGAAAAGCAGAGTACTGTAAATACTGCCTCATTCACCTCTGTAGAAAGAAATCAAAACAAATTCAAACTAACACCACCACAACACAACACAATTTGATCGGGAATATATCTGGATTACATCAATGAAATGCAAGACTCTGAAGATAAACTCATCTTCTTTTTCTGCTTTCTGTATTTTACTAACTTTTTAAAAGATAGTTTTATTAATGGTCCTGCCCTCATTCTTAGGACACATGCAGGGAAGATAAAAGAAATATGATGTACTAGGTTCAGTGATATCTCACCCCTGCAGAGAAAATTACAATTGTCAGTTATGATAGAGGCAGGCATTTGGTCCTGGACTTAATAATAGTTGGAAAGTAAAAAGAAAAGGAATACACTGAAAAATTCACTTTATTTGTTCCTGTGATCAGTCATCAAAAGGTTTTTGTCAAGATTGGTGGCACTATTAGTGTTCAATGGCACCCATGAGAACCATCACAATAAGAAGTGAACCTGGCCTTGATCTCCTTGTTTCCAAGTATACGCAAATACATGGATTTTCAGAAATCTCTAGGAATGAGAGCTGCTTATCAGGTTGCTCTCAGGTGAATCATTTGACTTTTCTTTTTTAATTTAGCCCCCATGGATATGAAATGAAAGTAAAAATTGAAGACACAAAATAAAAGCCTGAAACATGACTTATTTCAGTTAATTTTTCATTTTATTTCAATAGATACCGATAAATTAAAGCTTTTTCAATTTCCCCACTAGTCCTACTGAAACTTTGAAAGTTGGAATTTAAGCATAGTTAGAGAGATTTCTTTATTTTTTTAATTTTTAATTTTAATTTTTACTTTATTTTACTTTACAATACTGTATTGGTTTTGCCATACATTGAAGCATAAACTCAGATATATAAATTGACCTCAAATAATAATCTTCTTAATATTTACAGTTATTTACTTTTAAAATAGTATTGAAGAATGAACAGGTTGGCATTCATCTTCCATTTACACATAGAGAAATTCCAGTACTAATTATGGGATCTAGACATGATATTTTCATTCTTTCAGCCTTAACTTCATCTTCTTTAAAATGGGAGGCTTCAACAAGATGATTCTTAAAACATCTTCTTAATATAAGGTATGAAATTATTTGAGCAAATTTTTTCGTGTAAAAAGGACTAAGATGACTCTATGCTCTGAGTGTTTGAAATCATTCTTATTTTATGCACACACTCACTTGACTTCCATTCCATTTTTCACATCTTATTGCTGCTAATAGTCAAAATGTTTAGAGTGTTTTCTGTGTTCCAATTATTGTTCTGAAAACATCACATGGCTTATTTTGTCATTCTTCCAATAGCTCTGAGGGAGATATTGTTACTCTTACGACCCTGTTACAGATAAAGGAGAGAAAGTTCAACTAGCTCAAGGTCACAGAACTCATAAGTGGGAAAAGAGATAGTTAATAAACTCACTCTAAAAGACACGTCATTGCTCTCTTAATGCTGTTTCCTGCCAAGGATGACTAAAAAACAAGCAAGCACCAAATCTTATGCATACCCATGGCCATTACAGAAGTTCATTCCTTTAGAGATTCTGTCTATAAAATGTAACATAAAGTAGCAAAGTAAAAGATTAGGTCCAATGGGTCAGAGGAAAATAGAAATATAAGATTTTGTTTTAAAACATAAAAAAGAATTTCCAAGAATAGTGGACAACAATGTCGAATGATACAGTTTTTGAATAGGACTTAAGATTCCAAAGGTCTGATAATTAGAAATTGTTGGTGGCTTTTGAGTGAGAAGGTTCACTAGTGTAACTGATAAGAAAGGAGATTTAAGTTAGCTGATTAGCATATAAAAAGGGGAAGAAGAAATTTCATAGAGAAAAATGATGTTTATTTACTTTGCCAACAAAGGTCCCTCTGGTCAAAGCTATGGTTTTTCCAGTAGTCATGTATGGATGTGAGAGTTGGACTATATAGAAAGCTGAGTACAGAAGAATTAATGCTTTTGAAATGTGGTGTTGGTGAAGACTCTTGAGAGTTCCTTGGATGACAAGGAGATCAAACCAGTCAATCCTAAAGGAAATCAGTCCTGAATATTTACTAGAAGGACTGATGCTGAAGCTCCAATACTTTAGCCACCTGAAGCGAAGAACTGACTCATTGGAAAAGACCCTGATGCTGGGAAAGATTGAAGGAGGCAAGAGGAGGAAGGCGATGACAGAGGATGAGATGGTTGGATGGCATCACCAACTTGATGGATATGAATTTGAGCAACCTCTGGGTGTTGATGATGAACAGGGAAGCCTGGCATGCTGCAGTCCATAGGGCCACAAAGAGTTGGACACAACTGCATGACTGAATTGTGAAAGTGAAGTTGCTCAGTCGTGTCCGACTCTTTGTGACCCCATGGACTGTAGCCTACCAGGCTCCTCCCTCCATGGGATTCTCCAGGCAAGAGTACTGGAGTGGGTTGCCATTTCCTTCTCCAAGGGATCTTCCCAACCCAGGAATCGAACCCTGGTCTCCTGCATTCCAAGCAGACATTTTAACCTCTGAGCCACCAGGGAAGTCAAACTGATGCTTATTTAAGATATTCATACAGAAAAGGGAAAGAAGTGATATTTATTAGGGCCTTTTGTAAAGGATATGGCTTCTTTCTTTAATGGACATATCGAAAATAAAGTAACTAATCTGGCAGAAAATTTTAAAACAGATCTTTGAAGAAGTACAAAGGAAAGGTCTTTGGAGGGGAAAATAGTCAGTTCCCCCCTACCGCCACTCAGAGTCAGCACAATAGGGGATAAAGAGAAAGGAGGATGAGAGATCTTAAAGCTTTTGAGTTCATACTCAAATGCTTCTATTTCCTTGGGAAAGTCAACTAGGTCAGCTGCTGTTGATGAACTTTAGTTAATTTGTACGTCTCATTGTCTAGTGCAGACACAGAAGAACTATTTTCCTCAGGTCTTTTCCTTCAGATCTGATGTAATTAAAATTCCTATTTTTGTATTAGAATTAATGTTAGGAAGCAAAACACTTAAGTATAAATTTATAACACTGTATAAATTATGTTTTATTTATTTATGAAAATCAGAGAAGTGACAAAGTTGAGATCAGAGTATTGAAATGGTGAAAAAAATGTTAGATATATCCTCAGAAAGATATTCGAGGCTTTCAGGGCTGGATTGAGTTTAATATTTAATAATCGCTTATTTAACAGCTATGGATATAACAGTTCTGAAAATCTATGGGAAATAGGGATATAAAGATAGAAAACATTAATACTTGCTCATTGCCAAGTCTTCAAAATGCTACAATGTAAAAGTTACTTTGACAGAATCTTGAAGTTACAAAAATGAATAAAACCATGACTTTTTAAACCCTCAAATGAATAATAATTGTATCCATTCATTTATTCATAATTTGTACTGGAGCAAATCAACACTATTGATAATGCTATTAAAATTAATACAGAATTTTAATATAAAAGTTTTTTTTTATTCAATTTAGATCACAGGGATAGAGTTCATGTAAACTTTGAATTAGTCAAAAAATATGTTACAGGACATTTTCACCAAAATTTAAGTACAATACAAAAGTCAGGGGAAAGCACAAGTAGGTGATTGGTTTTCTACCATTTGAAGGTTGTTCTTCAGTCTATTTCCTGAAAGATGCAATCTCAGACCTTGTGGGAGAGGTTGAATTTGGATATTTAGAATGAGAAGTGTTGTAGTTGAATGAAATATTGTGAACAAGGTTATAACTGGGGGAAATTACTTAGGCTCACAAAGTTGATTTTATACACTTTAATTATGCTGGAGGACAGGGTATGAGAAAGCAACTTGATGACAGATTGAAAAATGTGTTAAAGTGTTTGGATATTTTATATTATGTGTTTTAATCAAATTTTGAGCAGTGTGTTAGCATTAGAAGTGTGCTTCAAGTGTTACTCACTTTGTTTTCTCTTGTCTCCTTCGACCTACCTCTCTCCCAAAGTAAAGCTAACTTAAATGAACATTTTAACAATAAATACTTTTATCTATTGCAGTATTTACCCATGATATTTTTATTACCCATTTCCCTATGGGATACTACCACTGAATTTTAAACTGCTCAAAAGTAGAGACTAACTTTTACTTATCTCTGATTTCCAAGTACACAGTATAGTGCCGACCATATTTCAGAGTTCCGTATATTAATTAAATTATTAATGAAGATTTATTCATACATAAGATAGATATTAAATCCAATAGAAGTGTGAAAGAATTGGAATGAGTAGTGTAGATGATAATTTGTCAATCTAAGAAAAAATTGCAACATTTTATTTAAACCAACTTTAAGGATATAACCCAGGAAGAGCTTCTCAGAAAGTGCTGAAAACTGTTCCACTTATTAGAAGTGAAGATACAGTTTATGAAAAATTTTTGAGACAGAGGACTGAATAGCAAATATATTACTGACAGTCTGTGTAATGCAGATTTAAGCTCCATTTTGGTGGGTCCCGTGACTCCTTACAAGATCAAGAAGGAATATTATCGTTCAAGGAGTTGTCTTGTTGATCCTGGGAGAATGTTGCTTTTTATTGTTGAATATGTTTTCCTGCCAATGGGAGGATGCAAATACATAATGCAGAGTTGGGGGAGAGAAGAGGCTAAAGGGCAGAAAATTTTTATGTTAAATTTTTCTTGTCTTGAAATAAAATATAAATTTTATTTCATAGTAGAAAATGTCATTTGCCTATAGGAAGGTAACTTTTATTGTTCTCTAGTTTACAACATACCTCTAAGGTACAAATTTATTGTTAGCTTTTTCCTCTGTCTACAACCAGGCAAGAAAAAGCTATGTTCTTCAGTCTACTACTCTACAGTTCTACTTTATTTTTTCTTCCTACTTTTATAGGGCTAGGATGACAGCTTCCAGGAGAGCTCTGAGGTAACTATTCCTTATGATCAAGATGGCCTTCACATTTCCCTCAGCTTGGCTAAATGTTAGATGGCCTTCTTCCTGCCTCTATGTCCTAAACTACTTCCCACTCCAATCCTTCAGGTATCCAGATAGCCTAACCACAGGGGTCTCTCTCTTTCCTTTCATTAGAGCATTTACTTTAGAAAATTTACTGTGACTACTTCATTGTCACCTCTTCTCTGCCCCTTTGAAGTGTGGATTTTTTTTTAGTCTCTTTCCAGCTTTACAACTTAGAACTATCTTTCTCAGGGACATGAGAGGCATCCCTGTGAAATGTAATAATCAAGGAAGATACTGACTCAAACTCCCTGTAGCTGTGAGAGGTCAGGGGCCTAACTTCAGTGATGTTTTTTCCAAGTTTTCAAGTTAGCTCCTGTCATAAGAAAAGGTGGAAGTTTACTTTCTCTTTGGGTATATCCAGTTAGCAAATCAGGTGTCCAACAATTCCTCGAATGCCAGGTCTTCAAAATTCTCTCACTTTCTGTCTCAACAGAGCTGAGTTCAGACTATGCATGGGTCTCTCTCTCCCACTGCAAACACCTTGAATAATATTTCTTCTCTGTTTAACTTTGGTACAGTTTTTGCTATGACATTTACCTCAAAAATACCTGGAATAAGTGAGCTAGTATTGAAGCTTTGGGACCAAACTTCTCACTCCTCCCTTGATTCCTCATTTATACTGTCATCTTTTCATACTTTCCCTTATCTTGAATTGGTAAAACACTATATTATCTTTGAGAATGGATTGGAAGTAGGAAAATCAAACCTTTTTGCTGGCATTTATTCTATATGGATATGACAGTGAAAGAAGAAAGGGCTTCCTCAAGTAACTCAGCAAAGCTCTACTGTGTTTGAGTTTACAGCCTTGTAGGTGATACAATATTCCTTTGAACTCTTTTTGCCTAGTTTCTCAGTAGAATTTCTATTAATACCTCTGGAAACAAAAATTACATGTTAGAAGACAGAAATTGGGTATCCTTAATACCTGGTCTATTATATATCATTTTATTTAGCCACAACTATAATGAATCCCAGAGAAGGGCCTGGCAACCCATTTCAATATTCTTGCCTAGAGAAGGTTATGGACAGAGAAGCCTGGGGAGCTACAGTCCATAGGGTTGCAAAGAGTCTAGCATTACTGAAGTGACTTAACATGCACACATGCATAATGAATCCCAAATTTCTTCATAATTCAACAGTTAATTAAGGAAGATCTGCCTTAGAGTTATGAGAGTGGAATAAAAACGCAAAAGATATTTTAGAAATCAAAATAAATTATTTTTCAAAATATACAATTTAAGTAAACAAGATAAGGACTACTTTTTCCTTCTCTAAAGAACATAGTAGAATTGTGGAGACAGGATAAAAATAAATTAAAAGTCTAATGGTTGATCTATATGATTTGAAATAATGGGTGGTAAATATCCATTCATAACACAAACATTTTTCTGTGTATAAATGATGGAGGTCATACAATTCAAATCAGAAGTTAAACAATTCATTTAAACTGGGGTGGATTGCATAAGATCATAGAAAAATATTGAATTTATTTTTGTTTAGGACAAAGAACAAGAATCAGATCAAGTATTTCCAAGTTAAAGTATATTATGAACAAAGCTGAAGAGGGAAAGGGGAATAGTGAACAGAATATTTTGATTGCAGCAAGCCTGCCATAGTGAAAATCAACAACCAAAGTACAGCAGGAGAATTCTGAAGAAAGAAAGGAATCAACAACCAAATTCAGAGTTAGATAAGCTAAAGAAGGTGAAGATAAAGTTCTCTGGGTACCACAGCAAGTAATGACTTCCTGCAAAATTTTAAGGAGTAAATTATGATTCTTATTCTCCAAGTTGTTTTATTCAGAGTGTATTGTTTTTGTTCAGTCACCCAGTTGTGACCCACTCTTTGTGATCCTGCAGCACTTCACACCTCTCTGTCCCTCCCCATCTCCTGAAGTTTGCCCAAGTTCATATCAATTGCATTGGTGATGCCAACAAGCCATCTCATCCTCCGATGCCCTCTTCACATTCTGCCCTCAATCTTTCCCAGCATCAGGATATTTTCCAATGAGTCAGCTGTTCACATCAGATGAGCAAAATACTGGAGCTCCAGCTTCAGCATCAGTCCTTCTAATGAGTATTCAGGGCGGATTTCCCTTAAGTTTGAATTGTTTGATCTCTTTGCTGTTCAAGAGACTCTCAGGAATCTTATCCAGAACCACAGTTTGAAGGCATTGATTCTTTTTTGTTCTTCCTTCTTTATAGTCTAGCTCTCACAGCTACATATGACCACTGGAAAGACCCTAGCTTTGACTGTACAGCCTTTGTTGGCAGAGTAATGTCTCTGCTTTTCAACACACTGTCTAGCTTTGTCATAGCTTTCCTGCCAAGAAGAAATTGCCTTCTGATTTCATGTCTGCAGTCACCATCCACAGTGCTTTTAGAGCCCTAGAAGAAGAAATCTATCACTTCTTCCACCTTTTACCCTTCTATTTGCCATGAAGTAACTGGGCTTCTCTGGTAGCTCAGCTAGTACAGAATCTGCCTGCAGTGTGGGAGTGCTGGGTTCAACCACTAGGTGGGGACGATTCCCTGTAGAAAGGAACAGCTACCACTCCAGTATTCTGGGCTGGAGAATTCCATGGATTGTATAGTCCATGGGGTCACAAAGAGTTAGACACGACTGAGTGACTTGCAGCTGCTTTCATCAAAGGGACTAGATGCCATGGTCTTAGTTTTTTTTTTTGTTTGTTTGTTTGTTTGTTTTTAATATTTAGTTTTAAGCTAGCTCTTCACACTCATCAAGAGGCTATTCCCTTTCTGCCATTAGAGTGGCATCATCCACATATCTGAGTTTGTTGATGTTTTTCCTGCCAATCTCGATTCTAGCTTATAACTCATTCAGCCCAGCATTTCTCATGATGTGCTCAGCATATAGGTTAAATGAACAGAGTATTAAAGTATACCTCCAGGTAATTTAAAAACATAAAATGTTATGATATATTCATGACAGTATAATTCTGCTTAAACTCTAGATCTCCTAATTTTAATTTTTATGTATTTTATGGGTTTGTGGTATTTTTATCTAAGGAAAAACTGGAATTTGTGCCAGAAGTCAATTCCTATGAGGAATGGAATAACTTTATGAAAAACGGTTTATTGAGCAGATGTGACAAAACTGTCCCTTTCTTCTTTTGCTCCATTTGCAAGAAACTCTAAAGGCTTTCTGAGCTTTTGCATCAGATTTCTAAGAGATGCCTAGGATTGTTGGAGGTTATGGTGGAGCCATAAGGATAATATTCTGTGGATGTTCATATTATCCTAGACTTAACTTCAGACTTGAGAGCTTGTTAAATAAAAATTGCCTGGTTTTTCTGTATAACTTTGTGTGAATATGCAAAATTTATTCTAACAGCTATGACCTCAGGATGGCAATTATTATTTTAATTATATTTCAAAGTATCAAACTTCTAAATATATTATTAAAAATGAGGATTCTTCATGACTGATTTCTGAAGATTTTCTTCATCAATGTCAGAAAATATATGAGGCCTGAAACTTGACTTTTGAAGAATCAGGGATTGTTGCTATCTAAATCAGGTTATGACCCAGGACAGCCACCACTAGAGAACACTCCCATGGTAACATTATAAGACCCAGTGCTACAATGATCTGGGAAGGGCAAATAACCATGGGTACTACTATTTGGATCAGAGAAGCACCAATTAATTTGTCTGTTCTCTGATCCACTGGAAGATCTCAGCTGGAAACCAAACAAAGCCAGCTTTTAAAAAATCTAACATTTGAGGTATTTTATGTGTTCTTTCAAGTACACTATATTTTAGACTCTAGAAGTAAGGGTCATAACTCTTGTATCTCTCTCTCTTCATAGAATTAGAGTTTGTCAAAGGTGTTAAAAATAAAATGAGTGTGAAAGCTCTATGAGGGTTATGAGAAGGTTGAGGAAAAAGTAAAGAAAGGCTAAAGTAAGACCTTCAAATAAGAGTAATAACAACAAAATGATGATGATGAAGATAAAACTTTCTTTTCATCTTCTTTGCCTCTAAATAGTCCTCTTGAGAATCAAATTTTTATGTAACTTAAATTTTAATGACTATTATAAAAATTAATCTTACAATTTTGAATAAAACGATGGAATTGATTTAAGAATTTATTTTGGATATCAACAAAAATCCCAACAATCTCTCCATTTGCTAAAACCCTATCAAATATTGTACTAATTACATGACCTTTACTCATTCTTTTAGAAATGTGCATAAACTTTGATACACATTGACAGTTATATCTGAGAGCACTTCCCAGAAATTATATTATTGCCCTAATCTCAGATATAATTTTGTGTTTTTTTTTTCTGAATACCAAGTTTTCATCTTTTCATTTCTAAGCATCTCCAGAATTCTTACTCAATAAAAATTTTCTAGCAATGCCATATGTTCATATTTTTTCTCTTACTTGATTCTTTTTTGAGGGCCAGAGTGTTTTCAAGCATTGAGTGTACATGTGTATGTGAGTGAAATGTATCTCTGTGTTTAGCTCCCATAGAAATATGTTTTTAAAAGTAAGTAAAGATACTTTCTCTCCTTGCCTTGATGGAATGATTGGTACCATATTTGTATTCTGCTAGGAAACTGAACAGCACATATAAACAAGTGCTTTCGGATACACAATGGGTAAAGGACATTGCACAATAGTGATTCTTGGGAGTTGGGCAAAGTTCTACAACATCACTGGCTTTCTGTCAGGAGGTATTTCAATACTGTAGCACAGAGAGGGAAAACTTAGAGAGAGAGAAGGAAAATGAGTAACACTGATCTTACTAAGTTGGGGAAACACAAAATAAAGTTGAAGGAGGCTGAAGTGGCTAGTGGAAAAGAAAAAGAAGTAAAGCAGAGAATGAAGTAAAAAAATCTGAATGGAATAGCCTTGGTTTTTTGTTGTTGTTGTTGTTGTTGTTGTTGTTGTTGTTGTTGTTGAATACTAGGTTGTAAATTGAGAGGGAGAATCTCCATAAGGCCAGTCAATGAAAAGTAAGAAAAGTTATATACTGAGCAATGCCCCAAATTCACACAGTATGGGGTAGTCATTTGAATTCCAATGCCCCAAATTTACACAGTATGGGGTAGGCATTTGAATTCCAACTAATCAAACTCAGAAAAATATGTTAAATACCAAGAGAATTCAGCAACCTCTGTAGAAAGATTATAATCTCATAGTTAGGTTTAAACTTGTCTTAGAGGAAGAGCTATAGCCGTTCTATAACAAACCCCCAAAATAAGGCTTTGAAACCCTGGGGTTAATCCACAAGTAACTGGCTGTCTAAACAAGTTGCTACATTTTGAAGGAAGAAAATACATACAGACATTTAACAGCATAACATTCACCAAGTTTAGCACATAATGCTTCATATAAATATATTTAGAAAATGCC
The DNA here is from genome assembly GCF_014754425.2 of Oryx dammah. Classification (NCBI taxonomy): domain Eukaryota; kingdom Metazoa; phylum Chordata; class Mammalia; order Artiodactyla; family Bovidae; genus Oryx; species Oryx dammah. The sequence goes on from NW_024070187.1 coordinate 52,634,952, forward strand.
TAATATTTAGTAATTAAACAACATATTTTAAATAACTCATTTATGATAAAAATGTCTTGGCAAATAAATAATATAAGGGGACTTAATTAGCTTGATCAAAAGCTACAAAAACCTATGACTAATATCATACATAATTGAATGACAACATTTTCCCTCTAAAACTTGAAACAAAACAAGTATATTTCCTTTCACAACTTCAAGTCAACATTGAATGCCCTAACATGTTGGAGAAGACTCTTGAGAGTCCCTTGGACTGAAAGGAAATCCAACCAGTCCATTCTGAAGGAGATCAGCCCTGGGATTTCTTTGGAGGGAATGATGCTGAAGCTGAAACTCCAGTACTTTGGCCACATCATGCAAAGAGTTGACTCATTGGAAAAGACTCTGATGCTGGGAGGGATTGGGGGCAGGAGGAGAAGGAGATGACAGAGGATGAGATGGCTGGATGGCATCACTGACTTGATGGACGTGAGTCTGAGTGAACTCTGGGTGTTGGTGATGGACAGGGAGGCCTGGCGTGCTGTGATTCATGGGGTTGCAAAGTGTCAGACACGACTGAGTGACTGAACTGAACTGAACTGAACGTGTGCAATAAGGCAAGAAAAAAAGTACAAGGCCAAAAGCTTCAAGTTGTATTGCCTTCAGACTCTGAGATGGAGGCAAGTAGGTAGGGATATCATTTAGAAACATCTTTGTAATCAATATATGTGGTAGGGAGGTTAAATAAACAATACCGGGTAGAGGAAGAAGTCATGCTGGGATACAAAATCAACAATGCCTCAAGTAACCAAACTGGATATGTGGAATTAGAATGCTACTTTATACATGGGACAAGGTGGCCAAAGTTTTATATGCTCCAAGAAGGGATTGATAGCTTCCCTGATAAATCAGTTGTGCTTCCCTGATAGCTCAGTTGGTAAAGAATCTGCCTGCAATGCAGGAACTCCAGTTGGAATTCTGGGTCAGGGAAGATCCCCTGGAGAAGGGAAAGGTTATGCACTCCAGTAATCTTGGGATTCTCTAGTGGCTCAACTGGTAAAGAATGTGCCTGCAATGTGGGAAACCTGGGTTTGGTCCCTGGGTTGGGAAGATTCCCTGGAGAAGGGAAAGGCTACCCACTCCAGTATTCCAGCTTGGAGAATTCCACGGACTATATAATCCATGCGGTTGCAAAGAGTAGGACATGACTGAACGACTTTCACTTCACTCTAGGAAGGGATTGTTTTTGGGCAAATTGGCTGCCTTCAACTGAGGCACTCTCTGAAAGAGTGATAACTTCACACTGACTACCAAAAGCATTCATTCCCAACATGTAGATAAGTCCTTCACTGAAGTATGATATGGTAGCTATACACACTGTCCACAGTAATTAAATATACACAATATCCAATATAATCTATTAAAATTATTACAACTCAGAAACATGAATTTACTAATTCAAGGGATACATGATTTATATATAGTAATAAAGTGTGTTTCTTTACACTATCAATGAACAGTTAGAAAGGAAAATTAAAAATATAATTTACAATACCATCCAAATTAGGGGATAATTAGGTATTAATTTAGTGAAGTATGTATATGTAAGACTTCTACCCTAGAACTATACATCTGTGTTGGGAGAAATTAAAGAACTGTTACTTCCCTGATAGCTCAGTTGGTAAGGAATTCACCTGTAACACAGGAAACCCCAGGTTTGATTCCTGGGTTGGGAATATCCTCTGGTGAAGGCAATGGCTACCAACTACAGTATTCTGGCCTGGAGAATTCCATGGGGTCCTGTATACTCCATGGGGTCACAAAGAGTTGAACACTAAAGAGCGACTTTCACTTTCATTAAATAGAATAACATGTCATGTACACATATTGGGATTCAGTGAAGGGATGTCAGCTGTCCCCTAAATGATCTGTAAATTCAGTACAGGATAATAAAACCCAGAAGATTTTATTTCATAGAATTTGACAAAATGATTGTGAGTCTAAATTGCAATGTAAATATTATAAAATAATTGAAATAATTCTAAGAAAGAAAAGCAAATTTGAGAGATTACTGTCTGATTTAAAGATTTAGCTTAAAGTTACAGGGTTTCCCAGGTAGCTCAGTGCCAACATAATAAAATGGAGGAATAATATTAATAGTTGCTTCTGCAAGTGGTTCTGGATATAGGTATGAGAAAAATGAATTTAAATGTTTATCTCACAAAATTTAAATTGCTATGAATTTTAATACTAATACAAGCCCTAAAAATATCAAATTTCTGCATGAAGATATAAGAACAAAATTTTTTGATCTTGAGTTTGGCAAGCATTTCCAGTTCAGTTCAGTTCAGTCGCTCAGTCATGTCCGACTCTTTGTGACCCCAGGGAATGCAGCATGCCAGGCCTCCCTGTCCATCACTAACTCCCAGAGCATACTCAAACTCATGTCCGTTGAGTTGCTGATACATCCAACCTTCTCATCCTCTATTGTCCCCTTCAGCTCCTGCCTTCAATCTTTTCCAGCATCAGTGTCCTTTCAAATGAGTCAGTTTTCACATCAGGTGGTCAAAGTTTTGGAGTTTCAGCATCAGTCCTTCAAATGAATACTCAGGACTGATTTCCTTTAGGATTGTCTGGTTGGATCTCCTTGCTGTCCAAGGGACTCTCAAGAGTCTTCTCTAAGAGCACAGTTCAAAAGCAACAGTTTTTTGGCACTCTGCTTTCTTTATAGTCCAACTCTCACATCCATACATGATTACTGGAAAAACCATAGTTTTGACTAGATGGACCTTTCTTGACAAAGTAATGTCTCTGCTTTTTAATATACTCTCTAAGTTGGTCATAACTTTTCTTCCAGGGAGCAAGCATCTTTTAATTTCATGGCTACAGTCACCATCTGCAATGATTTTGGAGCCCAAAAGAAAATAAAAGTCTGTCATTGTTTTCATTATTTCCCCATCTATTTGCCATGAAGTGATGGGACCAGATGTCATGATCTTAGTTTTCTGAATGTTGAATTTTAAGCCTACTTTTTCACTCTCCTCTTTCACTTTTATCAAGAGGCTCTTTAGTTCTTCTTTGCTTTCTGCCATAAGCGTGGTGTCATCTGCATATCTAAGGTTATTGATATTTTCCCCAACAATCTTCATTCCACCTTGTGCTTTATCCAGTCCAGCATTTCTCATGATGTAATCTCACCCTTATGGCAGAGAGTGAAGAGGAACTAAAAAGCCTCTTGATGAAAGTGAAAGAGGAGAGTGAACAAGTTGGCTTAAAGCTCAACATTCAGAAAACGAAGACCATGGCATCTGGTCCCATCACTTCATGGGAAATAGATGGAGAAACAGTGAAAACAGTGGCAGACTCTATTTTTTGAGATCCAATATCACTGCTTATGGTGATTGCAGCCGTGAAATTAAAAGACGCTTACTTCTTGGAAGGAAACTTATGACCAATCTAGATATAAAAAAGCAGAGACATGACTTTGTCAACAAAGGTCCATCTAGTCAAGGCTATGGTTTTTCCAGTAGTCATGTATGGATGTGAGAGTTGGACTGTGAAGAAGCTGAGCACTGAAGAATTGATGCTTTTGAACTGTGGTGTTGGAGAAGACTCTTGAGAGTCCCTTGGACTGCAAGGAGATCCAACCAGTCCATTCTAAAGGAGATCAGCCCTGGGTGTTCTTTGGAAGGAATGATGCTAAAGCTGAAACCCCAATACTTTGGCCACCTCATGCGAAGAGTTGACTCATTGGAAAAGACCATGATGTTGGGAGGGATTGGGGGCAGGAGAAGAAGGGGACGACAGAGGATGAGATGGCTGAATGGCATCACCAACTCGGACGTGAGTCTGAGTGAACTCCAGGAGTTGGTGATGGACAGGGAGGCCTGGTGTGCTGTGATTCATGGGGTCGCAAAGAGTCGGATACGACTGTAGGGACTGAACTGAACTGAACTGAATCTGCATATAAGTTAAGTAAGGAGGATGACAATATACGGCCTTGATGTACTCCTTTCCTGATCTGAAACCAGTCTGTTATTCCATGTCTAGTTCTAACTGTTGCTTCTTGATCTGCATACAGATTTCTCAGGAGGCAGGTCAGGTGGTCTGGTACTCTCAATTCTTGAAGAATTTTCCACTTTGTTGTGATCCACACAGTCAAAGGATTTGTCATAGTCAATAAAGCAGAAGTAGATGTTTTTCTGAAACTCTCTTACTTTTTCGATGGTCCAACAGTTGTTGGCAATTTGATCTCTGATTCCTCTGCCTTTTCTAAATCCAGCTTGAATATCTGAAAGTTCATGGTTCATGTACTGTTGAAACCTGGCTTGGAGAATTTTGAAGATTTCTTTCCTAGTGTGTGAGATTAGTGCAATTGTGCAGTAGTTTGAACATTCTCTGTCATTGCCATTCTTTGGGATTGGAATGAAAACTGACCTTTTCCCATCCTGTGGCCACTGCTGAGTTTCCAAATTTGCTAGCATATTGAGTGCAGCACTTTCACAGCATCATCATTAAGATTTGAAATAGCTCAACTGGAATCCCATCACCTCGACTAGCTTTGCTTGTAGTGATGTTACCTAAGGCCCATTTGACTTCATATTCAAGGATGTCTGACTCTAGGTGAGTGATCACACCATGGTGATTATCTGGGTCATGATAACATTTATTTATAGTTCACTGTGCATTCTTGCCACCTCTTCTTAATATCTTCTGTTTCTGTTAGGTCACTACCATTCAGTCTTTTATTGTGGTCATCTTTGCATAAGAAGTTCCCTTGATATGTCTAGTTTTTTTGAAGAGATCTCTAGTCATTCCCATTCTATTGTTTTCCTCTATTTCTTTGCATTGATTACTGAGGAATTCTTTCTTATCTCTCCTTGCTATTCTTTAGAACTCTTCATTCAAATGGGTAGATCTTTCCTTTTCTCCTTTGCCTTTAGCTTCTCTTCTTTTCACAGCTATTTGTAAGGCCTCCTCCAACAACCATTTTGCCTTTTTGCATTTCTTTTTCCTGGGGATGGTCTTGATCCCTGCCTCCTGTACAATGTCATGAACCTCCATCCATAGTTTTTCAGGCACTCTATCAGATCTGATCCCTTGAATCTATTTTTCAATTCCACTATATAATCATAAGGAATTTGATTTAGGTCATACCTGAATGGTCTAGTGTTTTCCCTGCTTTCTTCAACTTGTCTGAATTTGGCAATAAGGAGTTCATGATCTGAGTCACAGTCATCTTCTGGTCTTGTTTTTGCTGACTGTATAGAACTTCTCTATCTTTGGCTGCAAAGAATATAATCAATCTGATTTCAGTTTTGACCATCTGGTGATGTCCATATGTAGAGTCTTCTTTTGTGTTGTTGGAAGAGGGTGTTTGCTGTGACCAGTGCATTCTCTTGGCAAAATTCTATTAAACTTTGCTCTGCTTCATTCTATACTCCAAGGCTAAATTTGCCTGTTACTGCAGGTGTCTCTTGACTTCCTACTTTTGCATTCCAGTCCACTATTATGAAAAGGACATCTTTTGGGGGTGTTAGTTCTAGTGGTCTTGTAGGTCTTCATAGACCCATTCAGCTTGTTTCTTTAGCATTACTGGTTGGGGCATAGATTTGGATTACTCTGATATTGAATGGTTTGCCTTAGAAATGAACAGAGATCATTCTGGTTTTTTTGAGATTGCACCCAAGAACTGCATTTTGGACTCTTTTGTTGACTACAATGGCTACGCCATTTCTTCTAAGGGATTCTTGCCCACAGTAGTAGATATAATGGTCATCTGAATTAAATTTCCCCATTCCAGTCCATTTTGTTTGCTGATTCCTAAAATGTCCATGTTTACTCTTGCCATCTCCTGTTTGATCACTTCCAATTTGCCTTGATTCATGGACCTAACATTCCAGGTTCCTATGCAATATTGCTCTTTACAGTATCAGACTTTACTTCCATCACTAGTCACATCCACACTTTGCTTTGGCTTTATCTCTTCATTCTTTCTGGAGTTACTTCTCCACTGATCTCTAGTAGCATACTGGGCATCTACCAACCTGGGGAGATCATCTTTCAGTGTCCTATCTTTTTGTCTTTTCATACTGTTCATGGGGTTCTCAAGGCAAGAATATTGAAGTGGTTTGCCATTCCCTTCTCCAGTGGACTACGTTTTGTCAGAATTCTCCACTATGACCTGTTTGTCTTGGGTGACCCTACACAGCATGGCCCATAGTTTCATTGAGTTAGATAAGGCCATGTGATCAGATTGGTTAGTTTTCTGTAGTTGTGGTTTTCATTCTGTCTGCCCGCTGATGGAGAAGGATAAGAGGCTTATGGAATCTTCCTGATGTGAGAGACTGACTGAGGGGGAAACTAGGTCTTGTTCTGATGGGCAGGGCCATGTTCAGTAAATCTTTAATCCAATTTTCTGTTGATGGGCAGGGCTGTGTTCCCTCCCTGTTATTTGACCTGAGGCCAAACTATGGTGGAGGTAATGAAGATAATGGTGGCCTCCTTCAAAAGGTCCCATGCAGGCACTGTTGCACTCAATGCTTCCAACGCTGCAGCAGGTCACTGCTCACTCATGCCTCCACCAGAGGCTCCTGGACACTCATGGCCAAGCATTTCTTAGTACACCAAAAATAAAATCCTAAGATAAAATCTTGATATACTGGATGTCAATTGAATTTGAAAACTTCTGCTCTGTGAAAATATTGTTAAGAAATAAAAAGACAAGACACAAACAGGGAACAATTATTTACAACCTAAGTATCTGATACAATGTTTGTATCCAAAGTATATAACAAAAGCTTATAGTTTAATAATAAACCAAATTTTTAAAAAATGCCATCTACTTGAATAGATACTTAACAATATTTACAGATGACCAATAAGCACATTAAAGGATGCTTAACAATATATTATCAGGAAAATACATATTCAAACTATGGTGAGATACTAGTACACATCAAGAAGGTTGAAGTAAATGTCTAAATTGAGAGTAAGCATCTAGATATATTTAGAGCACTTGTACAAAGTAATTTCATATCTGTTGAATCTAATGCTGACATAACAAAATAGAGCCTATATTGTAGAGATTTTTCACTTAAAGAGTAATTTATTTTTATTCTAATTCAGAATGTATTAATTTTGAGAAGCTGAAAAATTTTTAATGGCCCTATACCACAGATATTTTGAGAAGCATTGCTCTAACTAATCAAAATTCAAAGTATTTGGCTCATGGCAGTATACGAGCAAGATGACCACATGGAAATAACCAAAAAGCTAAAGCAATGTATGCTGTGGATATATCTTTAATGTTTCTCAATTCCTTTTGGAATGCCCATGAAGACAGCAAAAATAATTGCTTTGACTATCATGTTTCCCCCATATGTTATTACAATGTACACATACCATGAGAGGTGAAAAGATTACAGAAAATGTGTATGTCTAATTCCCTGGGAAAGGAAGTTTAAGAACAGAAAATATGGCTAACCTTTGCATTGATCCAAATATGGAGACCAAATTTCATGCTGATTCTCCAGATGGCCACTACTTTCCAAAGCCTGACATACAGTGTTTTTTTCCCTTATAAAATGCTAAGTTAGTACATCAGTTGCTTAGCTTTAAATTAACATATCTCCTTTATGTGCTGTGATGATCAGACCTTCATTAACTGAAGAAAGAGCAGTAAATAAACCAAAATAATGCATTGATTGTGAAGTCTAAGGTTTTTAGCCAAAGAGAGTTGTGAATTGAGAATGTGCAAGCTTATTTCCTTCCAATATAAAGCTGAAACAAGTCCATTTGCTGGGCTATAATTTCAATTATTAGATATTTTTAAATGAATGGGACAGCATCAGTTTTACACACACACACACACATGCACACACAAATTGTTGGGTGCTCTGCTAGCATATGTTCAACTAAATGAAGTATTGTGATAAATGCTATTTATATATATTTTTTCTTTCAATTGCATGTAGACTAAATTAACATGGAAAACTAAGGAGAAATAAAGAAATATTATATCTCCAACTAGTTTTATTAAGTGATAAATAACCAGTAGAAGAAATGATGTCTAATAATTATTTAGAATAAGTAACTGCATATGAGGATTTAACATTTAAATGATCCTTGTGCCAAAAACTCTAACATAGAAGGATGTGAAAGACACTATATTGTTTCCGTGTCTAGTAAAGATCCATCAGGCTTAGAAGGAGAAAACTTTCTAAATGTAGACAACTTAAACCTCAAAAAACTTTCTTGAACCTTGCTTTGCTGATAGTTTCTATGTAATCCAGAAAAGAAATCAATATATACAGTTTGCTTTCAAAAACCTTTGTTATTATCCCCCCAATCCTCTCTTCCACCAAAGAAATTAAACTGTGATTTACTGTAGTTGTAAAAATTTTCTAGAGCCATGGCTGCTGCTGCTGCTGCTAAGTCGCTTCAGTCGTGTCCGGCTCCGTGCGACCCGGTTGATGGCAGCCCACCATGCTCCCCCGTCCCTGGGATTCTCCAGGCAAGAACACTGGAGTGGGTTGCCATTTCCTTCTCCAATGCATGAAAGTAAAAAGTGAAAGTGAAGTCGCTCAGTCGTGTCTGACCCTCAGCGACCCCATGGACTGCAGCCTATCAGGCTCCTCCATCCGTGGGATTATCCAGGCAAGAGTACTGGAACCATGGCAGCTAGCTTTAAAATAGGTTTTGTTCTTTTTCTATGACAGTCAGTGACTTACTTCTTGTAAAAGCAACAAATAGAGAATCTAATCACTTCCCCAAATGTTTAATTGAAAATTCATAGTCATAAAGTGGTAAAATGTTTGCACAAAAGTAAATCTCCTGGAAATACGCAAACTAGTATATATGGATAAGTATGTAATTTTTCTGCATTAGTTATTATTTTGCCATGGGAGTTGTTATTTGGCCATTACAGTGTTGTATGAACTTTTTGAATAATTTCATGTTATAAAGCACTGTAATTGATTTTACTTAATTATAGAATTATCTATTGTCTTTTACAAAGACATTGGATAACACTAAAGTTATTAAATTATATCAGTAACTCAAATACCTTTGTTTGTTTATAGATAATACTTCACTCTGTGGGAAATTTTAGTGTAATTATTAATCATCAGTCATCCATTCTTCCTCTGTGTCTGTTGTCCTATTCTCTTTCACAGAAATAATCACAGTACTTGCTACACAAAATTGTTAAGAGAATTAAATGAGCTTTAAAAAAAATTCGTGGAACCTAGTAAGCTGCATAAATGTTCTCTGGTATTATTATCATTCAAGCTATGAACAAAATACCTTTGATTATCTTCCTATCTACCTTCTACCTTATAATATTGCCTTTCTTTTCTTAATTCAGTAAACCTTGATTTCATGCTCTAATGCTCTGAACCATGTAGCTTTTGGGTTTTTGTTTATTTTACAATTTGAAATAATTATTGATTCTTTGAAAAATGACAATCATAAATTGATTATATCTTAGCATATGTAACATTATTTGGGGGAAATAATTATATTCCCTAAAACAAAAAGCTACTTTTCCAGATTTATTGAGCAATAGCTGACAAATACAATTGCATATATTCAAAGTGCAAAGAATTGACTCATTGGAAAAGACCCTGATGCTGGCAGGGATTGGGGGCAGGAGGAGAAGGTGATGACAGAGGATGAGATGGCTGGATGGCATCACCGACTTGCTGGACATGAGTTTAGGTGAACTCTGGCAGTTGGCAATGAACAGGGAGGCCTGGTGTGCTGTGATTCCTGGGGTCACGAGTTGGACACAACTGAGCAAGTGAACTGAACTGAACGGAACTGAAATTGTACAATATGATGATTTATTATACATAAACATTGTGTCTCCTTTAAATCTGGTTTCCTGATTTAGTCTCAGTCTGGCTTGCTCTTCTGTTTTTGCTCCTCTGTTTCTAATATCCCCAGGGTTCTTGATTAAGAACCTCCTCATTTTTATGTTAAGAAACTCGCTTTCCAGATCAGTTACATATTGAATACAAGCTATGTAGACCTGCAAGAAAATTTCAATTATTCACATATTTCCTAAAAGTGAAGTTGCTCAGTTGTGTCTGACTCTTTGCGACCTCATGAACTGGAGCCTACCAGGCTCCTCCATCCATGGAATTTTCCAGGCAAGAGTACTGGAGTAGGTTTCCATTTCCTTCTCCAAAGGGATATCCCAACCCAGGAGTCAAACCCAGGTCTCTTTCAATGCAGGCAGAAACTTTACCATCTGAGCCACCTGAGAATCAGAGATATACAAATAACAAAATACATCACACACACACACACACACACACACACACACATACATACACACAGTTATATTTCTGATCTGATTTAACATTTAATTATTGAGTGAGTATCAAATCCTGAAAGATGATGCTGTGAAAGTGCTACACTCAATATGCCAGCAAATTTGGAAAACTCAGAAGTGGCCACAGGACTGGAAAAGATCAGTTTTCATTCCAATCCCTAAGATAGGCAATGCCAAAGAATGCTCAAACTACTGCACAATTGCACTCATCTCACATGCTAGTAAAGTAATGCTCAAAATTCTCCAAGCCAGGCTTCAGCAATATGTGAACAATGAACTTCCAGATGTTCAAGCTGGTTTTAGAAAAGGCAGAGGAATCAGAGATATAATTGCCAACATCCACTGGATCATCAAAAAAGCAAGAGAGTTCCTGAAAAACATCTACTTCTGCTTTATTGACTATGCCAAAGCCTTTGACTGTGTGGATCACAATAAACTGTGGAAAATTCTGAAAGAGACGAGAATACCAGAACCCTGACCTGCCTCTTGAGAAACGTATATGCAGGTCAGGAAGCAACAGTTAGAACTGGGTATGGAACAACAGACTGGTTCCAAATAAGAAAAGGAGTACATCAAGGCTGTATATTGTCACCCTGCTTATTTAACTTCTATGCAGAGTGCATCATGAGAAACACTGGGCTGGAAGAAGTACAAGCTGGAATCAAAATTGCTGGGAGAAATATCAATAACCTCAGATATGCAGATGACACCACCCTTATGGCAGAAAGTGAAGAGGAACTAAAGAGCCTCTTGATGAAAGTGAAAGAAGAGAGTGAACAAGTTGGCTTAAAGCTCAACATTCAGAAAACAAAGATCATGGCATCTGGTCCCATCACTTCATGGGAAATAGATGGGGAAACAGTGGAAACAGTGGCAGACTTTATTTTGGGGGGGCTCCAAAATCACTGCAGATGGTGACTGCAGCCATGAAATTAAAAGACACTTACTTCTTGGAAGGAAAGTTATGACCAACCTAGATAGCATATTGAAAAGCAGAGACATTACTTTGCCAACAAAGGTCTGTCTAGTCAAGGCTATGGTTTTTCCTGTGGTCATGTATGGATGTGACAGTTGGACTGTGAAGAAAGCTGAGCACCAAAGAATAGATGCTTTTGAACTGTGGTGTTGGAGAAGACTCTTGAGAGTCCCTTGGACTCTCATCGTAAAGGAGATCAGGCCTGGGTGTTCTTTGGAAGGACTGATGCTGAAGCTGAAACTCCAGTACTTTGGCCACCTCATGGGAGGAGTTGACTCATTGGAAAAGACCCTGATGCTGGGAGGGATTGGGGGCAGGAGGAGAAGGGGACCACAGAAAATGAGATGGCTGGATGGCATCACTGACTCGATGGACTTGAGTTTGTGTGAACTCTCGGAGTTGGTGATGGACAGGGAGTCCTGGCATGCTGCGATTCATGGGGTCGCAAAAAATCAGACACTACTGAGCGACTGAACTGAACTGAACTGAACTGATCATGTTCCCAAAACATGCATTGGTACAGAAAGAGATGAGAAAGCTTGAGGCAGAGAACTGATTCGAATATGTGAAGATGGTCAGCAATTTTCCACATCACTGGAATAATTTAGGCCCTTTTGAAGTATAGCTCACTCACCCTGGATTCTGCCAGACCTTTCTTGGCCTGTGTCAGGGGGACTTTTGGCCTCAATGTTCTTGTGTGGTTTGATCTTATATCAGTTGACTGAGAAGAACTAGGGAATGATTCATGTGTTAAAGTGGACGCTGGAGAAGGATCATTTAGTTCATTACTCTTTCAGAATCTGTGCCTTGTCTAGTGTCCTGCTCCTGTGGCCTGTGGCAGTCAAGAGTACACAGTGGCCAGCAGCCTCCCTGGCATCCTCTTGGATGACATTCAGTGAGGGTCAGCCCATGAGTAGCTCTCCCTGGCCACACAGAGGATGCATTTCCAGCAAATTTGGCCAACCAGCACCATGATGGCTTCTGTGGCAAGTGAGTTAAACATGTGCCCTCGCCAACACTGTTAGGATCTCTGCCCTGGGATGGGTGCCTCTTTCTTGGGTGCACTATCTCAGCCCCCGTGTTGTAACTGATCTTCCTATATGCTTTAGAGTCCCTTGAATTACCTCCTAAATGGCAACCCACTCCAGTGTTCTTGCCTGGAGAATCCCAGGGACAGAGGACCCTTTTGGGTTGCCGTCTATGGGGTCACACAGAGTCGGACACGACTGATGCGACTTAGCAGCAGCAGCAGCAGCAGCAATCTCTTGTTACTCCTGCCCTGATTGCAGTTAAATATTGCTTATATTAAAGTTTTCTTGTTCAAATTTCTGTGTGACTTCCACCTCATGATTGTACTGACTGATGGAAGACACCTTAAAGTATTGTCAAGAAAAATTGTGAAAGACTCTGATATAGGCAAAAAAGATTACTTGGTATCTAGTGCACCCTTCTGGGTTACCTGTGCCTTTAATTTGCTTTGAATATTTTTATTTATCAAGCTATAGAAAATTGACAGTAGTAGAAATGATTCTTGTTCATAGAAATGCAAATTAAATTTGTCCAGTGTAGATATGCTTTCTCTCCCCCATAAAAAGCTTTATATATATATATATATGCACATGTGTATATATATATTTATACATATGTGTACATATATATTTATATATATTATATATATAAACTCATTTATATTATATATAATATAACATATATAGTTGATACCATATTGAGTGTATATATATGTGTGTGTATATATATATGTGTATATATGTATGCACATATGTATACATATGTATATGTGTATATGTATGTATGTATACATGCATGTATATATACATGTGCATATATATATATATATAAACACATTTATTTCAACATCCCTGATTGCCTACCATATGTGACAGTTCTTTGTGTTCTTTTTTTAAAATGCTGTAATATCGTCTTTTTCCCTCTTTAATTAATGAGCTAAGTATAATTTTTATTATCTTTTAAAAAATATGTTGGTAAAAGAATAGCACCTACCACATGAAATATCTGTGAAAATTAAATGAAGATTTGGGTGAGATAAACATACATTCACAGTCTCTTCCATCATCAACACCCTCCCACCAAAATGGTATGTTTATTATAATTCATGAACTTTCATTGACATAACGTTATCACTTCAATCTATAACCACATGAGGGTTCATTCTCAGTGTCATATACTCTGAGTTTGGACAAATTTATAATGACGTATATCTACCATTATAGCATCATGAGGAATAGTTTCAGTACCCTAAGCATTTTCTGGGTTTCTCCTATTCGTCTTTCCATCCTGCTTAACCCCAGCTACCACTAATCATATTATTGTTTCTTTAGCTTTTGCCTTTTCCAGAATACCACCTACTTGGAATATTACAATATGTAGCATTCTCAGATTTGTTTATTTCACTTAGTAACATGTGTTCAGGTTTCCTCCTTGTCTTTTCATGACTTGAAAGCTAATATTTTTAGTGTTGAAAAATATTGTAGAAATTGAAAAACTGATCCTAAGATTTATATAAATAGGCAGATAACTTAAAACAGCCAATTTTGAAGATTAATTTGAAGTTCTTACACTATCTGAATTTAGTAACCAGTCAACATTCAGTGAATACTACAGTATAGCATTGGCTTAAAGATAACCAAATACATAAATGGAGCAGAGTATAGGTCAATATATATAGACAAGTTTTTTCAAGAAAGATTCAAAGACAATCTGATTGAAAATGGCTAGATTAAATGAGTAGTACTGGAACTATTGGAAAACCATATACAGACCAAAACCGGAACAAAACAGTAAGAAGAAAATAAACGTTGACTCACATCTTGAATTACATTCAAATATTAACCCCTAAAATAATCCTTACCTGTTTTTCAGCATGTTCATTAGTAATCTTTCTTTTTAAAATTTTTGATTTCTATTAGACTATTAAGGGAAGCAACGGAGACATTTCAGTTTGAAGGATTTTTCAATATCCCTTATTAATTTTAGGGCTTTGTAACCATGCCTTATGGCTGAGATGCATAAATTTAGTAAATGCACAGCAGGGACTGAGAATCTATACCAAGGTATTATGTAGGAACTTATTTTGGAAGGCACATACTAGTCAACTGAGTTCCCTTTAATAGTTTTTAACATAATTTTTCACTTTTACTTATTCTAAAGTAGTTTGTTATTTTACTAAATTTCTAGTTGATCATAGTTGAAAGTATTAATTCCAGATATTATATAGGATGAAAATCAATTTTATATAGGCTGGCTCTTTTTAACATGAGAAGAAACCCTCTTAGATAAGGCCTTTAATATTTATGGTCCCTCAAAGGACAATTTCTGCCCACTGAAGTAGATGATAGTTCTTCCCTTCTGTGAGAGCAAGGAAAGTGAAATTTCCTTTGAGATTTCTTGTTTATTGACTTTAGATTGATTGCTTTACATCAATTTCCCTGTGAAAATAACATTGGCTCCTAAAGGGAAACAGCTATAGAAGTCCACTAAACATTACCTCATGCAGGAGAATTTGACTGTCTTCTGGAGTTGCTTAGCAAAGACATGTACAGAGAGATTTTCTATTATCCTAAGCAGTGCTATTCATTTTATTTTAGTACTTTGCTCAGTGCTATAGATCTTATTTTTATTCTTGGTTGGACCTGGTCCCTGGACCTATTATTTTATGGCACACTACTTCTATCTTGACCTTAATCACCTTTGTATACAAACCTAGAACCTTGCATGGTATCTGAAATACACTTCATACTCACTAAATATAGAATATTTTTTTTTTAAATGCCAAGTCTGGAAGGAGTCTAATGGAAAAGCCACTTTTCTCTACTGGTGATGGACAATAATTTTGGAGGAGGAAATGACAACCCACTCTGCTATTCTTGCCTGGAAAATCCATGGACAGAGGAGCCTGGTAGGCTACAGTCCATGGCGTCACAGAGTTGGACACAATTGAATTACTTCACTTTCACTTTCATGTTTATTATAAACATTGCTATATTAAAGTTATTTATGTGTGCATCTTTGCACCGTTCTGATTTTTTCCTTAGGTCAATTTGGCAAAATATATCAGTAATTCAAAATATTTGCATCTTTTATCTACTAATTTATCTTTTAGAACCATAACCAAAGGGAAAAATCAGAAGGGTGCAAAGATGCACACATAAATAACTTTAATATAGCAATGTGAAAGTGAAAGTGAAGTCATTCAATTGTGTCCGACTCTTTGCGACCCCATGGACTGTAGCCTACCAGGCTCCTCTGTCCATGGATTTTCCAGGCAAGAATAGTGGAGTGGGTTGTCATTTCCTCCTCCAAAATAAACATACAAATGCCAATATGATCTCTGTGGTATATTATAGAAGAGAATGGGTAAGTGAATTATGGCAAATCTATGAAATGGGAGCATGGGCTTCTATTGAAAAGATATTAATATATATATATATATATATATATTTAATTTGAAAATGTCCTCTCACCTATTGTTTTCAATTTTGAGCTTGCATTATTTTTATATCTGTATTGTATGAATTCCTCAGTTATGGTAGAAATAGCATAGGTGATGGGGACATGAGTGAAAATTAGACTTGTTTTCAAATCACTACTGAAGAACTTTCATTTCAGTTCAGTTGCTCTGTTGTGTCCAGCTCTTTGTGACCCCATGGACTTCAGCACTCCAGGCTTCCCTGTTCATCACCAACTCCCAGAGCTTACTCAAACTCATGTCCATTGAGTCAGTGATGCCATCCAACAATCTCATCATCTGTCGTCCCCTTCTCCTCTTGCCTTCAATCTTTCCCAGTATCAGGATCTTTTCAAATGAGTCAGCTCTTTGCATGAGGTGGTCAAAGTATTAGAGTTTCAACTTCAGCATCATTCCTTCCAATGAATATTCAGGACTGATTTCCTTTAAGATGGACTGGTTGGACCTCGTTGTAGTCCAAGGGACTCTGAAGAGTCTTCTCCAACACCACAGTTCAAAAGCATAAATTCTTCAGTGCTCAGCTTTCTTTATAGTCCAACTCTCACATCCATACATGACTCCTGGGAAAACCATAGCTTTGACTAGAGGGACCTTCGTTGGCAAACTAATGTCTCTGCTTTTTAATATGCTATCTAGGTTGGTCATAACTTTTCTTCTAAGGATTAAGTGTTTTTTACTTTCATGGCTGCAATCATCTCTGCAGTGATTTTGGAGCCCCCCCAAAATAAAGTCTGTCACTGTTTCCATTGTTTCCCCATCTTGCCATGAAATGATGAGACCAGATGCCATGATCTTAGTTTTCTGAATGCTGAGTTTTAAGCTAACTTTTTCACTCTCCTCTTTCAATTTCATCAAAAAAACTTTTTAGTTCTTCTTTGCTTTCTGCCATAAATGTGGCATCATCTGCGCTGAAGAACTTACTTAGCATTTTTGCAGGTTGGGGAAATTTCTGAGTGTCAGTTTTCTTATTTCAAAAATGACGGGCATATTTACTTTGGAAAACTTTTAGTAAATGCAATGAGACAATTTGTAAAAAGGTCTAAATAAACAGATTATGTTCAAAGTATGAACTCAATTAATATGTGTATTATTACTATTATATTGTCTGTGGTGAAAAGTGTACCCTTGTATTAAAAATTGTTAAGTCTCAAAATCTCGTTGAAGGGCATTTAACAGAGAACACAATGCCTGCAGCCTCCAGCTTGTGTCTGATGACTTTGGACTATCTTGACAGAGCTGCTGAGTACATTGTATTTACATAATTTCTTTGACCTTATCTGCAAGCTCCATAAGAAATAGTTAACATTCTAGAACTTAGACAAATATGGACAGGGATATTCTTGCAAACAAAGATAAAATCTTGGTATAAGTTGAAGGAGTACAGATAAAGCAGAAAACTAAGCTAAAATATATGGGCCATATAGGTTATATTTTTAAAAACTTTTTCCATTGATATCTATATTTTGTGAAAAAAGTCTACAGATGATAATTATAAAAGAAAAAATAATTTGCTTGGATATAAAGTGGATCCATATAAAATCTTGCATTTGGGGACTTTTATGAACCAAAGTTTATCCCTTTAAAATTAACCTGTGGAAGCTCTAACCCCTAGTATAATGGCACTTGAGGAACAGTCTTTGTGACATAATTTGGTTTTGATAAGGTTATGAGAGTAAAGCCCTCAAAATGGGATTAGCACCTTGTAGGAAGGGGAAGTGACACTAATATTCTCACTTTGTCATGTAGGGACTCATCTAGAAGGTGGCTATCTGCAAGCCAGGAAGAGAACTCTCACCAGGACCCAACTGTGCTGGCATCTTTATCTTGGACTTCCTAGGCCCCAGAACTGGGGGGAAATAAATTTCTGTTTAAAATCTGTGTTGTTTATTTATGTCTGTGTGTGTGTGTGTGTGTGTGTGTGTGTGTGTCAGCCCACATGACTAAGACAATGTCCATCCCAGACACTGAAACTAGAAAAATGCAAAAACCTTCTTTTTAAAGAAACTTCTAGAAAATAAATATCTTTGGAAAAATAAACCCTAAATAATCTTCAAAATGAGTGTGCTTAAAAAAATATTAGTTTCCTTTTTGTAAAATTCACTTGCCAGTGATGGAATCCATGGCACATTACCCCTAAATCTGGCAACATTGCACATTGCATATTTTAATCTGAAGGAGTTTTAAAAAATGGCAGAAGCAGGAAGATCAATCAGACATCCCCCATTATCAACACCCCAGCCCTCTCCACTCTCCTTCTCTGAAATGCATCATAAAACTGAACTCAGAAGAAAGGAGCAACATCCTTGTCTTCAAAAACTAAAGGATGCTGAGAAGAACCCAATCAAACTTGCTGAGATTCCCTTAGTTTACTCATAAACTCATGCTCTTTGAATTTCTTATAATTTCTACATGACTATCCAATTAGCTTAAAAATGCTCAAGCTTAACTTTTTTTTTAGATAATTTCCCTATGAAGTCTACCATGTTACATGAAACTTAAATTTGTACAATTTCCACCTATTAGCTCTGTCAGTTTAATTTTCTGACCCAGTCAAGGAGTCCAAGAGGGTTAAAGACAACTTATTCCTTCCATACATCAGTTATTTAAGAGGAAATAGATCTCTGCAAAGTAGGTTTTACTCCAAGACAAAGTAGGCCATTTTGTTTTTTGAAATTTCAAACATTTGAAATGCTCTTTTTTTGTGACTTTCTCTGCTTTTATTTCCTCTTGAAATCAAATGTATCTTTAAACATCTTGTTTAACTCCTCAAATTTTCTCTAACAAATGCTGCATTTCTTTAGCTTTAGGGGTTCCTTGACCTATTAGAATGCAAATGAGTTTTAAAAAGTTAATGTTATGAGTCAAGGATGCGTTAATTGAGAATGTTATTTCTTTATTTCTTCAGTAAACTTTCACTAAACCCTTATTCTCACCCAGGCAGTGCTCTAGGAATTAGGGACAAGGTCTGAACAAAGACCCAAATGTCAATCTTTTGGAGTTTATACTGTTTGAGTAGCTAACAGTCCTAGAGAAGCTTCAGCTGAATAGTTAAAACATATAAGAACCTGAAAATGAGAGAAATAGACATCTAGGATATATAAATCATTAAATGTTCAAAACTAGCTTCACTTATTTGAAAATTTTCAGAGCTGGTGCTGCTTGGTGCATTATGCCTTAGTATCTTCTCTTCTAATGTTTTGTTTCCCCTCTCCCTGGAAATTGAAGGGTTGGAAAACTCCCACATTTAAAATTTATAGAATACGTTTTTGTAAAACAATGAGTCTCAGCATAATGCCAAAAGCTATATTCCAGAGACACATTCTGAAAGGGAGACATATTCTCCTTTTAAAGGTAAACACCTCTGATTTATCCTTCATGATTTTACCTCAGAAGGCCACTTTATCTGTAGTTCCTAATATCTAATTGAGGATCTGCTCACCAGAAGAAAGAAGACAATTAAGGCCAGCAGGACCCAGTTCACTCACCTTCCTCTTATGTCTATTTATGGAAAAGTTGTGCTTTTTAGTTTACATTTTCAGAGGCTCCTGAAAACCTTTTTTGTTGTGCAGGTAAGCATCTTTCAGAAAAACATAACTTCCCGAGAGATGTTTGCAAATATCACATCTGTTGTAGAACACACAGAAAACAGAATGTGTGCTCTAATTAGAGAGGAAAATTGAAATGTATCATTGGATCACGAAGAGTGACTGATGCAAATATTTGGAGGAAAATAACTCTCTCTGATTTGAAATTATGCTTTCTACACAATTGGTATACCCATAATAAGTAAATCAAATCATGACTTTACTCCCCCATGACTGAAAATTAACAGTGAGTAAATGGCAAGACAGTAGAACTGTACTTTTCCATAAACAGAAGTATAAATGTTAATCTGAATCTCTTGAGTCTGCAAAATTTGGCTGGAAATACTGTTAAAACATACTCTCAAGAGATTATTCTTTGCTTCCAGCCTCCAAAAAAACTGCAAATACAACAGCAACAGCTTTTCATTGCAGCATTTTGGAGCCATCCCCACCCGGCAGGAAGTGGGATATATGCAAAGGTCTGCAAAAAAAAAAGATACTGCTGTTTTAAAATAAAGTTCAAGAAACTTTGGTTTAACTTATTTTAAAGGTCGCATCAGGATTAGCTTAAATTTCAGGTCAAGAGGCAGCTTACTTCCTATTTGATCTGCAGCAATTGAAGCATACCTAATAGAAGTACTATTTTAAACACAAAGGTTAAACACTGTTGCATTTTGACAAAGGTTAAATGCCTATTTACTGAAGTTAATGGCTTAATAGCATTTTGAATACCATTCTTTATATAAAGGTTAATCTCATATCTTTGACTTCATGTTTTCTTTCTTAAAAGGAAATACTCATTAGAACCCAAACAATTATCTAATTGTTAATTTGTTTTGATCTTATTTATAGTTCTTCAAGCAGAGTATTATATGTTTTGATTGCAAAAGATTTTTTTTTAAGTATTCAAGAAGAAAAATGCTTAAAGCAAGAAATAAGGTTATTATAGAATTACTGCTTTCAAAGAGTCAAAAGGAAAGGGATGGACATTTTAGAAAGATACCTTGTGCAAAGATGATAATCTATGGTAGGACCATACACTAGGCAAGTATTTACTCGTCATGACACCAATCAATTTCAATTTTTTTAAAAGCAAATAGTTGATTTCTATTTGTTGTAAAAACAATTTACTGGGCTCAATAGAAAAAATCAGATGATCCTACTGTTGACGGAAAAATAATGCACAATGTGAGAGTTGTGAATTAAGTTTTGTTTGGGGCAAAATGAGGACTATGGCCTGGGAGACAGCATTTCAGATAGCACTGAGAAACTGCTTTGAAGTCAGAGGGGAAGGTCAGTGTTATATATGATTTTAGTGAAGGGGGAGATACGTGCACTCAAGCACACATTTTGACAGAGGCCTGCTGCTAGTCGTGGGGCAGATGTCAACATTAATGACTGTAATGCTTTTCTGAATATGAGAAGATGCAAAAATTGAGTTCATAGAATTTTCTCATGAAATATCTAACTATCTAAAGGCCTCTTCTAACAGCTTTTTTCCAGTACAGAGTGCCTCATTCCTGAACTCTACCCTGAACTCCTTTCAGGGTGTATTGAAGGTCAACAGCTACAGTGATTTGTGACTTAGTCCTTATAGAGGCAGACGGTAAGTGTCAGCCTTTAGGTGGCATCACTTATCAGAAGATGGAAAAAAGAAAAAAAAAATGCACAAGAGAAAGGCTCATGGTCAATTGGGCATTTACTTTTGATGATATTTTAGTTAATATGATTGCAATGTTGTATTGGGTATACTATGTTAATTAGAAAAAAATGTTAAATTATATCATCCATCTTTTTTTTCAATATCTCTGACTAAAATCATCTCATCTTACTTGTGTATGTATGTTAGTCACTCAGTTGTTTCTGACTCTTTGTGACCCCATAACTACCAGGCTTCTCTGTCTATGGTTTTCTCTAGGCAAGGATACTGGAGTGGGTTGCCATTCCCTTCTTCAGGGGATTTTCCCAACCCAAGGATCGAACCCAGGTCTTGTAGATTGCAGGCAGATTCTTTACTGTCTGAGCCACCATGGAAAACCCTCGCCTTACCTACTACTCAGAAATTCAATTTAAAATCTAGACATTGCAAATAAATGCTAAGTTTTGAAGATGGTATACATTTTGGGAAAACAACTCATATTTTCTGGTGCTATAAATTTATTACTTTACAGGTAAAATATCAAACTTTGGTGAAACATTTCAAATTCAATCACAAGTACTATTAAGTGTAGCACGATTGAAAGAAAGTTTATTACCCGGAAACTGAGTTTACCTTTTGGTGGGTGCCAAGTCAATAGATGCAATCAAGCTAAAGATAGAAGGAAAGATTTATTATTAATTTTATTATTAGTTGGAACAAGTAAGTAGAACACCAGGAATGTTTCCCAAAGTAACGTCTCCTGGAGAGCAAATTTGGGGAAGTTTTGAGCAAAGGGTGCATGCATATTCATGAAGGGGCTGAACAGAGGAGAATTCAGCCATGAATTAAGACAAAGTCCAAACTTTAGCTGACTGATTGACTGATGTCTGGAGGGTCAACATCATCATTCCATTCTCCACTTGGGTGGGAACCTTAGTTCCTGCGCAACTCAAAGTTATATTATTATTTTATATATATATATATGTGTGTGTGTGTATATATATATATATATATATATAGGACTCTGCTTTATCTCTACATTGTTGTTTGACTGCCTTTTCTAGGTTCTTGTATTCCTTTATTCTTTTAAAGTCATTAATTACTGTGAAAAGAAAACTATTGAGACATGTTCAAGGACAAGCATTACAGCCAGACTTAGATCACAAAAATGGCTTAGGCAAAATGGCTTCTCTTATGTCAAAAAAGCCATTCGCGGTTCTCTTTATCCAGGGACCCCAAATCTATCTGCTTGCAAGTTCATGCATATTACGTGTAATTTATTTCAAGGTTATGGTATAGATGACAGAAAGTGAAGGAGAGCAGTATCAGGGAAATGATTGTGTGAACCCCCATACCTTTTAAGGAGAGAGTTCAGTCAGGCAAGGGAATGCCATCTGATATGTCAGACGGTGAAGTTCAGTGAGGAGTGAAAGCCAAATTTCACTTTTGAATAAGGTAAACAAATGAGATAATATAAATGGGGTCATGCAGGGAACAAAGAATGGTGTGCTAAAGTCATTACTAGTTCAAAAAGAATCTGAGGGTAAATCTAGGATTTCTTGGGATAAAGAATTGGATACAATTAACCACTTCAATGTCCCAAAAGATCCAGGTACTATTTGGTATTTTACTAGTTTCATTGCTAGTCTGAAAAAGTGTTCTATGTTTACTTCTCCATATAGTTATTTCTCTTTTACTTCATCATTTTCCCCTGACTTCAGCTTAGTGTTTCTTGGGAGATGTTACTTTAAGTTTTAATCATATATGTCAGATGTCTCCTGTCTCCTTTCAGGTGACAAAAACCTAAGACAAAGTAGAGTGCATAAAAGGGCAAGAGCTTATTGGAGATTGCAACATTATTCTTGTTTTGTGACTGTAAAACATTATAAAGGTGTTATTGTACATTTGCTTTAGGAAACTGCAAATTTTCCATTTCATACTGATTTTGCATTGATTGAAAAGAGGTGGAAGTTGTTGAGTCAAGCTTAAGATTGGTTTTCTAGCTATGTCTGGTGGGTATACTACCTATAAAAATCTAATTACTAAAGTTTAATTAAAGGACCATATAAAGTTTTTTCAGTTCAGTTTAAAAAGATTATTTATATAACATTAAAAGAAAGATGAATCAATCGTTTGGTTCAAATGAGGAGAAATACTTTAAAATTAACTTATTAACATTGCTATGTTTAACATGATTAACAAGAGGAGACTATTTGTCCTTCCTTGAATTCTTGTGCCTGGACTAATAATAAAAATTGACACAGGACAGATTAGCAAGTGTATGGTCAGGCCACTCAAGATGGCAGTTCTCTTGCTCCCTGTCCATCCCCTTCTTGACAGTGCCTGCTGCACCTCACCCTACTCACTTCGCTGAACTTCCTGTGTACTTTGGATCAAGGAAGTTATGAGAGGTGTGCCACTCTGCTGGTTTCCCTGGTAACTGATGAGCCAACCTGACATAATTCCCCTCTAACTGGCAATCTCCCCTTCCCCTTGGGAAGCACAGACTGTCCTGCCAGCAGTTCACTTCACAAAGTGGGTACTAAAGGACCTTGCTTCTGATATATAAACTCCTCCATCCACTAAACCTCCATGTCTCTGTTGGTGATCTGGCCTCTTCAATCTTAAAGGTGGGCAAGCACAAGCCTTCTCAGTCTATAGGATACAGCCCAACAATGAGAGAAAAAGAAACAAATTTTAATTCAGGCACATGGAGGTCCCATAGAATTGGGACCTACAAGGGGCCGAAGCAGGCAACATTTTTACCTTTCAGACTGAAAAACAATAAATTGTAGGGAATAGATAGGACAAAGAAATTTAGCTCTTGGAATAATTTAAACAGAATTTGGGCTTGGGATAGAATTAAAGAAATAACAAGGTTTGCTTGTATAGCCTTCTTGGCTCAAATTCCGTATCTCTGGTACTTATTGACCTCCAGAAGCACGAAGTGCATTTTCACATTAGACATTTATTTTTGCTTTCAGGGAAACAGAAAGGAGGGCCAGAGAGTCTTGCATTAGCTGTTTCTTAAATAACTTTAATTAAAATACCATAGTCAATATGACATTGAGGAACCTTTTGGGGTGACTTACTCTGGGTCTCAACAGGGGCAAACTGTTATAGCGTTCAAATCATATAAGTACGTAGCTGTCAAGTGCACCTCTGATATACTTAGCAATTATACTAATGTATTAAATCAAGAGATATAAATTCACAAATCAATTATCAGGAATGTTTACCTAAAACAGGAGCTAAAATTCATATTATATAGTATTATTGTCAACTATGTATATATTGTCAAAAAAGATGTACAATGTGAGAGTTGCAAGTTAAGCCTTTGGGGGAGGAAACGAGGACTGCAGCCTGGAGACAGCAGCTCAGATAGCTCTGAGAAACTGCTCCAAAGAGGTAGTGGGGGAAGGTCAATATACATGATTTTGATGAAGAGGGAATTACGTGCAAGCAAGAGCTTATTTTACAAAATGTTTTCCGCTAGTCACAAGGAGCTGATGTAAGGATTTAGTGGTTTTCTACATATGGGGAGATATAAGGATTGGGATCATGAAGTCAGTCCTGAAAATATCTAACTATCTGAAGACCTGTTCCACCAGTTTTCCTGGAGCACAGAATGCTTCATTCTCCACCCTGAACTCCTTTTAGGGCATGTTGAAGGTCAACATCTGCAACAGCACAGAATTCAATATCCACAGAGTCAGATGGC
Source organism: Oryx dammah (assembly GCF_014754425.2). Classification (NCBI taxonomy): domain Eukaryota; kingdom Metazoa; phylum Chordata; class Mammalia; order Artiodactyla; family Bovidae; genus Oryx; species Oryx dammah. The sequence goes on from NW_024070187.1 coordinate 52,659,697, forward strand.
AAATACTCTTGGCAGTGCCAATTTGTGGTTGGCATTATAATTATTATTAAAGGTGAAACAGTATTTCTTTTCAATGATTGAGCTTTTAAAATACCTGGTAATACTTTGGATATTATCATTTAATTAAAAATTAAAACGCATTCAGTTCAGTTCAGTCACTCAGTCGTGTCCGACTCTTTGTAACACCATGTATCGCAGCACGCCAGGCCTCCCTGTCCATCACCACCTCCCGGAGTTCACTCAGACTCACGTTCATCGAGTCGGTGATGCCATCCAGCCATCTCATCCTCTGTCGTCCCCTTCTCCTCCTGCCCCAAATTCCTCCCAGTATCAAAGTCTTTTCCAATGAGTCAACTCTTTGCATGAAGTGGCCAAAGTACTGGAGTTTCAGCTTTAGCATCATTCCCTCCAAAGAAATCCCAGGGCTGATCTTCTTCAGAATCGACTGGTTGGATCTCCTTGCAGTCCAAGGGAACTCTCAAGAGTCTTCTCCAACACCACAGTTCAAAAGCATTAAGTGATCATAAATGTGTTACTTTAATAGAAAATTAAAAATGGAAACTGAGTCATAAAAGTCATCTATGTGTACAGGAAAGTTTACATTCATACAACAAATACTTACAGAACTTTTAATTTCTGATATCAAGGAAAATAATATTTTTGTACAACTGTCATACTTTCACATAGCATTTATTTCAGAAATAATTTTTAGTATCTACTAAGGTATGATAGTGTTCCATTAAAGAATAATGATTTTATCTGAATTATGTAAAAAAAAAATTCCATCTGTGTAATAATAATTTATAGAAGCTGCAGCTTCCATTCCAGCAAATGCAAGATCTCAATTGGATCAGTTTTGGTATCACATAGAATTCCCTCACCCATTATAAGTTATTATCCAAAAATGCTGAGAATTATTTGGACAAAAATCATCAAAGTCATTAACATTCAGTTCAAGAAAAAAATCATTCAAGGAGTAATCATGAAATTTGCAGTTTACAAACCAAAATAAACTTCTCATTTTCTCACTAATTATTTTCTGTTGATATAGGAAATGCTCCCTGAGTAGGTGACATTTACATTAAGACCTGAAGGATGATAATGAGATAAAGGAGCAAGGGCACATTAGAAATAGAAAAGGATTTACTTGAAATGGAAGAATAGAAAGGAAGCCATTTCAAATAAAGGATACTAAATTAGATAGAAATGATGAGGCATGGGCTTCAAAAGGTAACCAACAAGTTAATCAAAAGTAAAGATGAGAATTTTAAGTTTTACTCCAAAGCCAATAGGAATCTAATCTTCTTACAGTAAGGTAATAAAGTTACAGCAATTAGAGGCTAAGAGGAAACAGATATATCCAGATGTTCTCAAAGTTTCAGAGTTTCTTGTTACTATAAAGCAAGAAAACAAAGTATTTCCTGATTAGGTTAAATTCATTAGAATAAAATCTGAACAGCAATGACTATAGAGTTTTAGATACAGTTTTTCATTCTAGTACAGAACCAGAAGAAACCATGTAACTTAATTAATCTATAAATGAAGAAACTGAAGTCTGAAGGAGTTAAATGTATGCTTTCCTTTGTGTTTTTAAAAAATTCTATATAAGAACTTTCAGAGAAGGCAATGGCAACCCACTCCAGTACTCTTGCCTGGAAAATCCCATGGACAGAGGAGCCTGGTAGGCTGCAGTCCATGGGGTCGCTAAGGGTCAGACACGACTGAGCGACTTCACTTTCACTTTTCACTTGCATGCATTGGAGAAGGAAATGGCAACCCACTCCAATGTTCTTGCCTGGAGAATCCCAGGGGCAGGGGAGCCTGGTGGGCTGCCGTCTATGGGGTCGCACAGAGTTGGACAAGACTGAAGCAACTTAGCAACATATAAGAACTTTATCTAAATTAAATTATGTAAACTTATATATCAAAATTTAATTAAAGAAGTTTGAAGGCATGTTTAAATCTTCAATATAATGGATAAGAGATTTTTTAATAATTAAAGAATACATATGTTTTCCATTTATGAATTTACACTAGAGCACAGTTTAACTTTTGCCCTCTTATATCTCATTGATTATTATGATTCAGTTGTATTTGCAATAAGTATTCAGGTAAGCACTGTGAGAGGAAAGGAGATATAGTCTTTGAAAAGAATGAATTATGCATCAAGGCACTTAATGTGGAGAGATTTAGGGAGCCATACAGTTAAAGTTGTTGCTGATATATATTTGGATTTTAGGAGACAGATTTTTGTTGTTGTTCCATTGCCCAGTCATGTCTGACTCTTTGTGACCCCATGGACTGCAGCACACCAGGTCTTCCCATCCCTCACCATTTCCTAAAGCTCACCCAAGTTCATGTCCATTGCATCAGTGATGTCATCCAGCCATCTCATCCTCTGACACCCTCTTCTCCTCTGCCCTCAATCTTTCCCAGCATCAGGGACATTTCCAATGAATTGGTTGTTTGCATCAGATGATCAAAATACTGGAGCTTCACCATCATCCTTCCAGTGAGTATTCAGGGTTGATTTCTCTTAAGATTGACTGGTTTGATCTCATTGCTGTCCAAGGGACTTTCAGGACTCTCCCCTAGCACCATATAGAGAGACAGATGTATCTACACAAAAGAATAATAGTAGGCAAGATATGAAGTGTAAATGGGAATGTAAAAAACAGAATACAGTCTGAAAAGGTGGTGTCAATGGTAAAGACCCTGCTGGCAAATGCAGGTTCGATCCCTGAGTCAGGAAGATCCCCTGGAGAAGGGCCTGGCAACCCACTCCAATATTCTTGCCTGGAGAATCCCATGGACAGAGAAGACTGGTGGGCTGTAGTCCATAGGGTAACAAAGATGCAGACATTACTGAAGCAACTGAACATGCATGCACACACAGACTCTAAAGAATTAAGGGAAGTGATATTTACCAGAGTTGGAAGCATCAAGAAGTGGTCTCTAGGGATTTCACATTTTCCAGGGTGTGGGGCCCTAAATGGGAAACCTTAAAAAAGAAGGGCTAGCTTTGTGGTTTAGAGCTAAGATGGCGCCTGGCAGAAGAGATGAGGGCGCGGCCTAAGTTGTCTGTCAAAACTTTTGATTGGCTCTCTTGATTTCCGTGCACTTGGACAGTGCATGATCACCATAGACTCCTGTTATAATGATGGCACATGATGATTTGACCTTTAATGTGATTGGTGCAACTATAGAAAGTCCCTCGAAAACCCCTCCCTGCTTGCCTTTATAAACCAAGAGCTTACAACAATAAACCGGAACTGCTTAGGCGGAACCCCTGTCGCGTCTGATTGTCTCTTGCTCGCCGAGGGGCTGGGTTGGCAGACAGCAGGCTCACCTCTCCTCGGGACCCCTTGGCTTTGCTGAGGGAAGTTCCGCTGCCTCTCTCTTTCTGCGGAGCGCCCCCTGCACCAGGGTTCAGTTCAGTTCAGTCACTCAGTCATGTCCGACTCTTTGTAACCCCATGGTCCACAACACACAAGGCCTCCTTGTCCATCACCAACTCCCGGAGTCGACCCAAACCCATGTCCATTCAGTCAGTGATGCCACCCAATCATCTCATCCTCTGTTGTCCCCTTCTCCTCCCGCCCTCAATCTTTTCCAGCATCAGGATCTTTTCAAATGAGTCAGCTCTTCACTTCAGTGGCTGAAGTATTGGGAGTTTCAGCTTCAACATCAGTCCTTCCAAAGACCACTCAGGACTGATCTTTAGGATGGAATGGTTGGATCTCCTTGCAGTCCAAGGGAATCTCAAGAATCTTCTCCAACACCACAGTTCAAAAGCATCAATTCTTCAGCGCTCAGCTTTCTTTATAGTCCAACACTCACATCCATATATGACTACTTAAACCATAGCCTTGACTGGATGGACCTTTGTTGACAAAGTCATTTCTCTGCTTTTTAATATGCTGTCTAAGTTGGTCATAACTTACCTTCCAAGGAGTAAGCGTCTTTTAATTTCATGGCCACAATCACCATCTGGAGTGATTTTGGAGCCCCCCAAAATAAAGTCAGCCACTGTTTTCACTGTTTCCTCATCTATTTGCCATGAAGAGATGGGACCAGATGACATGATCTTAGTTTTCTGAATGTTGAGCTTTAAGCCAGCTTTTTCACTCTCCTCTTTCACTTTCATCAAGAGGCTCTTCAGTTCTTCTTCACTTTCAGCCATAAGGGTGGTGTCATCTGCATATCTGAGGTTAAGGATATTTCTCCCAGCAACCTTGATTCCAGCTTTTGCTTCTTCTAGCCCAGTGTTTCTCATGATGTACTCTGCATATAAATTAAATAAGCAGAGTGACAATATACAGCCTTGACATAGGAAGCATCAAAAAATGGTCTCTTGAGTCCTCACTTGAAAAATCAGAAATTATATGAGCACTTGAAATCACTGCTGTTTAAAATCACTCTAACTGCCAATCACAAAGCAAAACAAACAAAAACAGCCAAGAAAAATACAGTAAAATAAAAAAATAAAACTCTAAATAAATCTACTTGTGAAAAAGTAGACTTTTGCAGGATAGATTGCATGTAATGATACTCTTTTATTTGTACTTGTAAGACAAAGATTTCTAACACATTTTTGTTTTAGTTTCAATTTGTCAATGGAAATAAATGAAATAGTAACTTCACCAGTTTTTCAAGTGTATTTTCTAATAATTCAAGGCTTAGTTTAGTATCCCTTATAAATGGATTATTTATTCATTTATTCTATATTAGTATAAGCCTACTAAGTTAAAGTACTGTAGATTCCATGCCGACCTAAACTCTGTGCTTAGAGCATATAGCCTACATGAAAGAAACAAGACATGAATAAAAATCCCCAAATAAATTATGATAATGGCTGTAAAGCAGAAGTATATTGTCTTACAGAAGGGTTAGCAGTGGACACTAAGCTTGTATACAAGAGAAGGGATATATGTGGTTTAAGCCTCTTAGTTTTCAATGACCCTTCAGTCAGATTTTATTACACAGAATTGCCGACCAGTACATGACTTCTTAAAAGGTAATAAAATGTTTAAGGTTGGGTATTGAATCTGAAGTTCTGTGGAAAATTTTGCAAACAAAATTTATAAAAAAAAAAAAGTAGGTATAGATATACATGATATAACTTGAAGGACCCAGAAGGATGTCTAGTCTCCAACCTTCTACATCAATTGTTTACTTCATTCATTATAATATGATATGATATATAATATACAATATTGTATTATGTATTATATAAGGGCTTCCCTGGTGGCTCAGATGGTAAAGAATCCACCTACAATGCAGGAAACCTAGATTCGATCCCTGAGTCAGGAAGATCCCCTGGAGAAGGGAATGGTAACCCACTCCAGTATTCTTGCCTGGGGAATCCCATGCACAGAGGAGCCTGGTGGGATACAGTCCATGGGGTCTCAAACTGATGGACACGACTGAGTGACTAACACTTTCATGTATTATTTTGAAATATACAAAATATAATATAACACAAATGAAATATTACTTTGACAAGATTTGTGTTTTCTTTAAATTTCAAATTGAAATTGTGCCCTTGATTTATTAATTATAGGATGTATCCACATGTTTTCCTCCTAGTTAATTCCTGCTATATTGGGCAAGCTTATGCACAGTGTATCCATGTTTGCCATATTCATAAGAGAATAAAGAAATCAATATAGACATAGATGTAGATATAGATTAGACTTCGATATAGCTATAGACATATACTACATTTGTGTATATGTACATGCTTTTGAACTGTGGTGTTGGAGAAGACTCTTGAGAGTCCCTTGGACAGCAAGGAGATCCAACCAGTCCATTCTGAAGGAGATCAGCCCTGGGATTTCTTCAGAAGGAATGATGCTAAAGCTGAAACTCCAGTACTTTGGCCACCTCATGCGAAGAGTTGACTCGTTGAAAAAGACTCTGATGCCGGGAGGGATTGGGGGCAGGAGGAGAAGGAGATGACAGAGGATGAGATGGCTGGATGGCATCACTGACTCGATGGACATGAGTCTGAGTGAACTCCGGGGGTTGGTGACGGACAGGGAAGCCTGGCGTGCAGCAATTCATAGGGTCGCAAAGAGTCGGACACAACTGAGTGACTGAACTGAACTGAACTGATATGTAGCTATATACACAAGCATAAACATATATATTCGTTATGCTTGATTTATTATGCCTGTCATAGTGTCAGACAATAGAATGTTTGTGGTATAACTCTAATTTTACTAAGTCATATAGGAAGCTACTAAATAGCTTGATCTCTTAAAGATGCGCAAATTGATCTGGGAATTTTTTCCAAGTATTTGCCTAAGCATCTAAGCATTAAAATTAAAACTATATTATATGAAATTTTACTCCAACGTCCCTTTGAGGTCAGTGGGAATTGGGCACTAGCCTGTGATTTTAGTTTGAATTCTAACTTTAAGTTAATTAGTTGTGTGGGTCATTACTTTTGCCATTTATAGGCATACCTTAGAGATATTTCAGGTTCAGTTCCAGACCACTGCAATAAAGGGAATATTGCAATAAAGCAAGTCACAGGAAAGTTTTGGTTTCCCAGTGCATATAAAAGTTATGTTTACACTATACTGCAGTCTATTAATTGTGCAATAATATTATGTAAAAAATGTGTATACCTTAATTAAAAACTACAAAACAAAACAAAAAAAAAAACTTCCAACAGTAATATCAAAGTTCACTCTTCACAGATAACCAAAACAAACATATAACAGTGGAAATTCTGAAATATTTTGACAGTTAACAAAATGTGACACAGAGACCACAAAGTGGGCAAATGATGTTGGAAGAGTGACACCAATAAACTTGCTAGATACAAGTTGCCACAAACTGTCAATCTGTAAAAAAGAAAGAAAGAAAGAAAGAAATGTGACACTTGTGAAGGGCAATAAAATGCTCAGTTGGTGAAGAATCCACCTGCAATGCAGGAGACCCTGGTACAACTCCTGGGTTGCAAAGATATGTTGGAGAAGGGATAGGCTACTCACTCCCATATTCTTGTGCTTCTCTTGTGGCTCAGATGGTAAAGAATCAACTGGCAATGCAGGAGACCTGGGTTTGATCTCTGGGTTGGGAAGATCCCCTGGAGAAGGGAAAAGCTACCCCCTCCAGTATTCTGGCCTGGAAAATTCCATGGACTGTGTATAGTCCTTGTGGTCGCAAAGAGTTGGACACGACTAACCAGTCCATCCTAAAGGAGACCAGTCCTCGGTGTTCATTGGAAGGACTGATGCTAAGGCTGAAACTCCAATACTTTGGCCATCTTATGTGAAGAGTTGACTCATTGGAAAAGACCCTGATGCTGGGAGGGATTGGGGTCAGGAGGAGAATGGGACAACAGAGGATGAGATGGCTGGATGGCATCACCGATTCGATGGACGTGAGTTTGGGTGAACTCCGGGAGTTGGTGATGGACAGGGAGGCCTGGTGTGCTGTGATTCATGGGGTCGAAAAGGGTCGGGCACGACTGAGCGACTGAACTAAACTGAACTGAAAGCAACTTACACTTTCAGTGCATGCCTGTTATCTCTTTGAGCCTTACATTAAAACTGGAAAATTCAAGTTGAATTCTATAAAATCATTCAGATTTTCTTCCAGCAGTAAAATTCTTCAATTATTTTTCTCATCTTAGGTATTTTCTTCCATTCTCCAAAAGTGTTTCAAAACTAGTCAGAGGGAGGTCTTGCTCTGACTGAATCAGTACTTGTTATGGAGCCAGGCGATCTTTAGACATAGGATATATTGGAGATACATCGAGCTAACTTGATCCCTGAGTTCAGCTAAAATACATTAAACATATATTCTGTGTTCTTAATCTTCCTTGAAAGCAAGCTAGCAGGCAAAAAATATATTCATTCCTTATCAGCTCAGCCCAAAATATAGGAGGCAAAATCCTCTATCCTAAATAAGCATTTGCTATACAAATGAATGTGACAGGCTTACAATAAGGGGGAAATAGTGCCTCTGAGAAACTGGAACTCATTTCTCACAGTAGTACAGGTTGCATAGAACTGCTGCCATAGAACTAAATTAAATAAAATGCAAGCAAACAAAATGATAAATTGCACAGATATCAGGGTGCTGCATAATTAAACTTCTAATTTTACTGGAACTTTATTTGGAAGAAAAGGAAGAAAGTGTCTACATGATAAGATATAATGACCCAAAGAGAAACTAGTAAGATCCAGACATCGTTTTTAACTGAAGAAAAGCCAAATGATACAACCCAAACACACTGTTCAATGATTTGAAGGCTATTTTAAGTGGAATGAGTATTTCTATGTACATATGAATTATAAATGAATAAATCATAAACATTGGAAGGTCAGTAAAATGCTTCTATGCTAATATTTTTCGGATGACTACAACTGACATATAAGATATTTATAAGCAAGCATTTATTTCAGTTCTTCTGAAATATAAATTAAACCAGATTCACTGTGTTTGCCCTCTTCCTTAGAGCAGTCATTCAAAACTGGGAGCGATTTTGCCCTTGAGAGATATTTGGCAATGTTTGGAGGTATTTCTATTTGTCACAGCTGGGAAAGGGCAGGGTGAGGGTGTTGCTACTATCATTGACTGGGTAGATGCCTAGGATGCTCCCACAAAATGCCCAGCAAAGTCTTCCCAGCAGCAAAGAACTATCTAGCTCAAAATATCACTTGTGTTAAGCCTGGAAAACCCTGCCTTCGATTAATTAAATGTTACCCCACCATGCATTTCACTATAGATTTTGAAAGCTAGATTTATTAAATTTTATAATATAGATTGAAGAAAACAAGAGAGGCAATTAAAACAAATAAGATAAAAATATATAAATTAAAAAAGTCAAGACAAGGCTCCAATTGTATAAATGTATTTTTACCAAATTGTGTTAATTTTTTTATCTAATATAGCTCTGACTGTAATCTACCTTTCTCAGTATCACTTAAGTAGAATCACAATAGACATGTGCTAAACTAGAGATACTCATCCAAACTAAAATTGGATAAAGCAAAATTCCAAAATAAAAAAAAATTAGACAATAATGCACTTAAAACATAAAAAATAGAACTGAATAGACTATATCAAAAAGAAAAAATATTTTGACTCAATTTTACTTATGAATAAGATAGTATTCTTTCTTTACAGCAGACTAGTATTAAGGTATTGAGTCGCCTGATATTATAAAACTCTGGTTACAAATGATGAGACAAATATTTTAAATATTTTGATATAGTAATCTGACACACATATATTAGCGCAAAAGTAATAGATGTTTGCTAAGAAAGTAGAAAATACAAAAAGCACAAAAGTTGAAAATAAAAATTTACCATAATTGTGATCAGAATATTTTATAAAATGATTATCTGGTTATTTCCAACAAACATTTTAATAAAAATTATAAACCATTATATCCTGTCACATGAATTTAATATAAGTAACTATCCCTTTATTCATGAATATATTCATTCATTTGAAAAATATTTGGACATTTACTGTCTACAAGAAATCCGCTGGAGATGGATTAGAGAGCAAACAAAATTAATTTCCTACCTTTATATTTTGAACCTATATTTTAATGCAGAAGGCAAGTGTGTATATGTGTGTCAAAAAATGGTAAGTGCTATGAATAAAATGAAGAAGGATAGTGTGGACATAAAATTATTGTCAAGAGTAAATGGTTGCTTTCCCAGAATGAGCAGGGAAAGAATCTTTTAGGAGGTAACATTTGGACAGAGGCCTGCACAAAACTATCTCCCTCAAGAGGGAGCAATTTGCTCCCAGTTGCCAAAGGAAAAAAAAAAAAAAAATCATCAAATCCAAAAGCTTTGAGACCAAACTATGCTTCGTGTTACCAAGGAAAGATAAGTAGATCAGAGTGACTGGAGTAAAAGATGGTAACCAAGGCCTTGGTCAGATAAGTATGTGAAGTCTTAGATTAGGAGATTGGACTTTAAGTAGGATGAGAAGCTACTGGAAGTGATGAAATAATACAATGATGCTGTAAATAGTCCACTCTTCTTGATATGTGCAAAAAACATGGGAAAGAGACTACAGTGATTGTGGGAACCAGTGATGAGTTATCGCAATGGTCCCACAGATATGAGACAGGGTAATACTGTAGGAACAGAATAGCGAAGTTGGGACATGACTTAGAATAGATCCGATGGGGTTTGCTAACGGCCTTGATGATTGGTAACACAGAAAGAGAGAGAAAGACCAAAAAAATTCAATTTTAGTAGTTGGCAATACATTTTGGATGAAGATCCTTTCCTGTAAATCTTCTTAGATATCTTTAATAATTTATTAAGGGTAATTCCTTGTATCTCAAATGATTAAATCTCAGATATGCACTTTTTACACTTAAAGCTTATATTGGACATGGTATGTTTCTTTTAAGCAAATACCTCATAGTTAGAGCTTGTAAAAAGATAAACTGAAGCATATTAAAAATATTAGGACTTTATTTGGGTATTTATCCATTCCAATCATATGGTGCCAAGGGTTAGGAATGCTCCACTAACAGAACCTGAGAAAATCTTGTCTGGAGAAAAGGCAGAAGAAAAGCAGGGAAATTATTGATTGACTATGGCTTATAGCCTAATTGGCTGTTTGTGACTGGTAGTACTTAGGTTTTAATTTAGTAATCTTGAGGCACGTACTGACCTCCCTTTTGGTTTGCTTATGTGGGCCATTTTGGCTTTAGAGCTCACTCAGTCTAAAGGCCTTCTTGCTTAATTAGTTTAACAAGCTAAATAGAGTGGACTATTATTTTTCATCATTATTACATTATTAAATTTTTACATAGGTAACTTGCTTGTGAGAAAATAAGCATGAACATAAAACTAGCAGTGTAACAGAATGTCATTCTTAAACACCCATCAACATCATCTATTATAGTTTACAGGAACAAATTCAATGAAATTATGTTTTCACCTTTGTTTTGTTCTTCTATAGGGGCTTCTCTGGTAGCCCAGCTTGTAAAAAGTCTGCCTGCAGTGCGGGAGACCTCCTCAGTTCGATTCCTGGGTCAGAAGATCCCCTAGAGAAGGGACTGGCTATCTACTCCAATATTCTTGAGCTTCCCTGGTGGCTGAGACGGTAAAGAATCTGCCTGCAAAGCAGGAGACCTGGGTTTAGTCCCTGGATTCAGAAGATCTCTTGGATCTTCCCCTGGCAACCCACTCTAGTGTTCTTGCCTGGAGAATCCCCATAGACAGAGGAACCTGGCAAGCTACAGTCCATGGGGTCACAAAGAGTCAGACATGACTGAATGACTAAGCACAGCACACCACTGGTCTTCTGTATTTCTTTTTTAGTGAATCTCATATTCATGTCACTTGTTTCTACTTACCTGAAAAACTGAGCAATATTTTATATATATAAAATGTATTAGCTCTTTATAGTATGTTGCAAATATTTATCCAAGTTTTTATCTATATTTAGACTTTTTAGTCATCTTTTGTTTTAAATATGTTTTTATTTATTGTCTGGAAAATCAATTAAATGTATCTGTAATAGACTCTTACTTTGTTTTTATAGTACAAAAATCCTCCATTCAAAGAACAAATACACTACAAATATAATTTCTCAATATGATTTCACACTTACCTTTTTGATAACTATTTTCTTCTAATTTCTTGGTGATGTCTTTTTAATCCTTGAGCTAGGGACCAGGGAAAATATGTGTAAAAATAGAAATGGAATCATTCCTTGTGAATTCTTGCTATAATTAATAGAAATAATAATCACATAAATTATTAAAATCACTAATGGACATGAGTTTGAGCAAGCTCCAGGAGACAGTGAAGGACAGGGAAGCCTGCCATGCTGCAGCCCATGGGGTTGCAAAGAGTCAGGATTGATTGAGTGACTGAAAAACAAATCACTAAAATACATGTAAATTCCAACAGCCATATGCTACAATGGAAAGGAATTAATCTCTAGGCCAGGATATAAAAGATAGATTGGGCTTTTAAGAAGGGAGTTGGGAATGTTATTTCTATGGCACTCACAAAGAAGCTAAAATCTGAAGGGTGTATGGTAATTAAAGCAGGATAGGGATTTAGAGAAACATTCAAACAGAGAAAAATATTTATTTAGAGACTTAACATCAAAAAAGAATATTTAGCATACAAGAGACTGAAGGAATTCCAATTATTTAAGGAGTAAAGTTGAAATTTAAAATCATTATTCTTCCAAATAGTAAAAATTATTTTTCAGAATGGATGACTAAATAATCTGTACACGCTCCACCTTAATTATATATAATTATGTCTATATTTAGATCTAGGTCTCAGAATATTTGTGTCTTCTGAGAAGAAAGAAACTGAGCTTTTAGTCTGTCCTTTCATGAATACCAGATACCTTTAATCACTTGGCTTTTACAGTATTACTAAGATGAATTTCAAATGAAATGCTATTTTTGAATTATGCAAATGAGGCAACAATTTCTAATCACATAATTTTTTTTTCAGTTTCAACAATTGTCTGTTCCTTTGTACCAGATGATTGAATCATTTAAGTACTTCATGTTGGATAATATGTCCTACACTATAATGTAACTGTGGAAACCAGTAAAGTCATAGAAACATGTTATTTTTGAACAGTTATCTCAAATGAAGCTTTGCTTTTATATGTTTAGATTATTATAATAACAGTAAAATGCCAATTACATTGTGAACACTTGCACATCATGATCCACTGTAATAAGAGCATTGCACGTGTATCATTTACTCTATAAATCCAACAACATAGACATAATTTACTCCATTTCACTAATAAGAAAATTAAGTCTCAGTGACTAATCCATAGTCACACAATTTATAAGGATTGTATTAAGGATTCCAATTCAGCACCACTTTTATTTCAAAAGTCATATATTTAAGTCCAATGTTAACTAATATTTTCTGTTTTCTATGACTATATTGTGGGCTTCCCTGGTGACCCAGACAGTAAAGAATCCGCCTGCAGTGTGGGAAACCTAGGTTCGACGCCCGGGTTGGGAAGATTCCCTGGAGGAGGGCATGGCAACCCACTCCAGTATTCTTACCTGGAGAATCCCCATGGAAAGAGGAGCCTAGTGGGCTATGGTCAATGAGGTCACAAAGAGTCAGACATGACTGATCAACAAAGCACAGCACAGTGTATGACTATATTGTAGTTGGAGATTCAGTTAGTTAGGTTTGGAAGATTAAGTTAAATCTCTAAATATCTCTGAATCTCCTAGTGTATTAGTATATTTTAGGCCTCTCAATCTTACAGTTTTTATGTCAGAAAGAAAATCTATTTTGGCATAAATATCATTAACCACCCCCACCCCAACATTTCAATGCATTGGATAATGATTCAGCCCTGAATCATTTGATCAACTTGCCCTGGAATGCTGAAACATTCCATATTCAGAATTGTATCTGGCAACATGATCAAGATGATTATTTATCTCAGATACTTGAATTGCACTTACATGGTGAATACTGCTTGTTCCTCTAGTCAAAGATTTTTATTTTAGAGCTCCAACTAAAAAAATAAAATAAGAATTGAGAATTATATTTCTTAAGAAGAACCATTTATATATACCTGTCTATATTGTCTCCCTTTGAGGCCTAGAGCAATTTCAGACTAAATTATACCTTTTAAACTTCAAAAGTTGTGTATAGTAATAAACAGTTATTTCTACAAGTGGATGCTACTCGAATAATGAATACATATGTGAAATCACTGGATTTTAATACCTCACATGAAAACAGTTGTGGAGAGTGCTGTGTAGTTTAAAATCCCTCAGGGATGAATAATTTTAAATCAATGGCTTCAGATATTGTGTTTCTGAAATATAGCCTCTCACAGGAGTTTCCTGGCAACACTGGTAAACATTATGCCATCTGTATAATTGCTCTATGTACTTTCATTCCTTTAACTTAAAAGGCAGTGTTGGGAGGAAGGACAATATTAGAAATGGATTACTCTGAAAGCAATTGACAAAACTTATCCTTTTGTATAAATATCTTTTAAAATTTATATTTCATGTATACATATATATACACATAACAATTAGACATTAGATTAAGATTCTGGGCATTTCAGTAGCTAAAATACATTAGACTTTCTTTCGACTTTATTTCCTTCTCATAAGTGAATGCTCCTGGGTAGCTTCCCTTCACAAAGTAATTCATATACTCGAGTTCATTCTATGTCATGACTACATTATTCATTTGCTTCCTATTGCAATCTGCATTTTTTTAGAGGAAATATAGTTAATGCTATGGTGTGGATCCCTGCTCGAACCTAAGTACTTATTGCTCCACTCTTGATGGTGGAAAGCTGCTTGTCTCTTCAGTTATCTTTGGCTAAACAAGCTGTCTTTCTCAAGGTTACTGTTTTCCTCAGAGGCTATCCACAACAAATAACTGGTCAATATGAAGTTACAAAGACCCATGTCATTGACTCAAGGGTTGCTATCTCTGAAAGGCCGTTCCAGCCTTGAACTCACTGTGGCATTGGCTAAGGCCTCTACTGCAGATGCATTCTTCTGTTGCAGAGAGAACTGTTCAGCTACTCTCTCTCTTTTCAATCCTGCTTCCTGCACTTCTCTGCAGGTATTATTCTTGAGTATTCTCCAAAATAAACCTTCTGTATTCAAACATGTCTGTCTGGAGCCAAATTACAAGAGAAGAAAGAGAAAGTACGGAAGGCACACTCTGTTTTTTTTAAAATGCCCTGGCCTGGAAGCTGCACTTATCACTTTCATTCACATTGCAACAGCTAGAACTAGTGTCTTGACTACATGTGTATGCAATATTACTGAGAAATATACTACTTCCCTGGAGTATTCACAAAAGAGAAGGGAAATAGTAATCACTGCCACGGTGTCTATGTGAATAGTAACTTTTAGAAGCTAGGAGAATTAGAATGAAATAGGATTTAAATTGTTAGGAAGCTTCAGGTCAGGGGACTTCCCTGGGGATCCAGTGATCAAAAATACACCTTCTAATTCAGGAGACCTCAGTTTGATTACTAGTCAGAGAACTGAGATCCCACGTGCCATAGGACAACTAAACCCATGCGCCACAACTAGAGTGTGGTGCATCACAACTAAAGAGAAGTATTTGCACTGCAACAAAGAGCCTGCATGCTGCAACTAAGACCCATATGGCCAAATAAATAAATATTTTTTTTAGTTAAACAAAAAGATGTTTCAGGTACAAAAATGAGATTTTCTTCTTATGTTTATGTTCAAACTACTTTAGACATGAAAGTGAAACTATCAGTCGCTCAGTCCTGTCTGACTCTTTGTGAGCCCATAGACTGGAGCTCCCCAAGCTCCTGTGTTCACAGAATTCTCCAGGAAAGAATATTGGAATGGGCGGCCATTCCCTTCTCCTGGGGATCTTTCTGACCCAGGTATCGAACTTAGGTCTCCCACATTGCAGGTGGATTCTTTACTGTCTGAGCCACCAGAGAAGACCCTAGAATTATATTCTTTTTCTAGGAATTTCTTTTCTTTTAAAATAAATTCAAAATAATTTGTTGTGTATAATTTGTTTGTACACACCACTCATTAATCTCAAAAGTATTTTTAAAGTACCTACTATGCACTGTGGTAGACAGTAACATAAGATATGAAACATCAAATTCATACCCATGTAATATATTTAGGTGAAAGTGGACAAATATTCAATAGGTCTATGCTGTTGGGGTAAATTTTATGATGAAGTTTAAGAGCTACAGGGTTAAAAGGAGGTATCAAAATAATTTTGGAGAAAGCTAGGCAGTTTCATCAGCACAGCCACTGTGTATGTTTGTTCACAGTGTAGGTAGATGAAAAATACCTGCTTCCAGTTATGTAGAGTACATCCAGAAAGCCCATACTAAACCCCTCTATTTAAAAGTTGCTAGAACATGAACTGGTCTTTATTCATAGTCATCAGCCCAGATAGATGACAGGGAAAAAAGGTTTTAACCATTACATCTGTATAAATTCTGTCACATAGTATGTGGTGTGTTCCATGTATAGTTGAGGAATACATGTCTGCATAAAGTAATAAATGTATTATCAAAATATTTATTCAACATTAAGCAGACATATTTATAAACTGCAATATTTTTTGTGAGAAAAGAAACATTTAGATTATTTAGTGTAAAGTATTACATCAAAGGAGAAATTTAGAATAGTAGAAGTGGCAGCAAATTTAGCAAGAAGAAATATTTAGAAACGCTTATAATTTACAGTGATTAACCAAATCCTGTGGAAAGAAAAAGCAAGATAAAACAAGCATATAAAACAGAGAGAACTGAGAAATGATTTGCTTTACTGCAACTACAAAAGGCACTGTGCCAAGTCAACACCTAAAGAATGCTTCTGAACTCATTCCACAAGGCCAGCATCATCTTAGTACCAAAACCAGCCAAAAATACCACAAAAATTAAATTATAGGCCAATATCACTGATGAACACAGATGTAAAAATATTCAACAAAATATAAGCAAGCCAAATTCAACAATATATTAAAAGGATCACATACCATGATCAAGTGGGATTAATCTCAGGGATACAAGGATGTTTCAACATCAATAAATTAATCAATCTGATACACCACATTAACAAACTGAAGCACAAAAACTTTTGACAAAATTCAATATTCTTCTATGACATAAAAAGGAGGGTTTGGATGGAACATGCCTAAACATAGAAGACCATGTATGTTAGTTGATGTATGTATGTTAGCCCACAGATAACATACATGGTGAAAAGCTGAAAGCATTTCTTTCAAGACTAAGATCAGGACAAGGATGTCCACCTTCATCATTTTTATTCAACATAGTAATGTAAGTCCTAGCCACAGCAATCAGACAGGAAAAGAAAAATCCAAACTGGGAAGGAAGAAGGAAAACTATCACTACCAGTAGATGACGTGACAATGTATATAGAAAATCCTCAAACACCACCAAAAACTATTAGAGATCATCAATAAATTTAGTAAAGTTACAGGTTACAGAATTAATATGCAGAAATCTGTTTCTAATCAACAATGAGCTATCAGAAAGAGAAATTTAAAAAACAATTTCATTTAAAATCATATAGAAAAGAATAAAATACCAAGGGAAAAAAATCTAACTGAGTAAGTCAAACACCTGTACTCAGAAAACTATGACACTAATGAAAGAAATCAAAGATGGCACAAACAGATGGAAAAATATATATTGTTCATGGATTAGAAGAATTAATATTGTTAAAATATCTATACTATCCAATATAATATACAAATTCAATGCAACTCCTATCAAGACACCAATGACATTTTTCACAGAACTAGAACAAAAATTCTAAAATTTGTATGAAAACACAAGAGGCCCTGAATAGCTGGTGCAGTGGTAAGCATGAAGAGCAGCACTGAAGGAATCATGCTCCCTGACATCAGATAATACTACAAAGTTATAGTAATCAAAATAGCATAGTATTTCACAAAAACAGACACATAGAACAATGCCAGAAATGAACTCACACTTTTATGTGCAATTAATCTATCACAAAGGAGGCAAGAATATACACAGAGGAAAAGACAACCTCATAGTACATAGTGTGGGAAAACTGGACAGCTTCATACAAAAGAATCAAATTGAGCTACTTTCTTATACTAAGCACAAAAATAAGCTCAAAATGGACTAAAGGCTTAAATTCAATGCTTGGAACCGTAAACCTAGAAGAAAACATGGGCAGTACATTCTTTGAGACTAGACTTAATAGTTTGCTGGGGGAGAGTGGGGGTATGTCTCTTCAGGAGAGGGAAACAAAAGCAAAGGTAATAAAATGAAACTATAACAAACTAAATAACTTTTGCACAGTGAAGGAAACTATCAAAAGATAAAAAAGAACCCTAATGAATGAGAGAAGATATTTGCAAATAGTATGTCTGATAAAGGCTTAATATAAAAAATATAGAAAGAACTAATACAACACAACATCAAAACAAACAAAAAACTCAAATGGGCACAGGATCTAAACAGACATTTTTCCAAAGGAGATAGAAAGATGGTCAACAAGTAAATGAAAAGATGCTCAACATTACTAGTGATAGTGAAGTGCAAAACTAAACCACAATGAGCTATCACCTCACACCCATCAGAATGGCTATTATCAAAAAGACAAGCATTTGTGAGGATGTGGCAAATAGGTAACCTCTGGCACTGTTAGTAGGAATGTAAATTGGTGCATAGACTTGAGTTCAATCCCTGGGTCAGGAAGATCCCCTGGAGAAGGAAATGGCAACCCACTCCACTCTATTCTTGCCTGAAGAATCCCATGGACAGAGGAGCCTGGTGGGCTATAGCCCATGGCATCGCAGAGTAGGACACGACTGGAGCGACTTAGCATGCATGCACTTGTTTATGAGTTTCCCTAGTGGCTTAGATGGCAAAAAATCTTCCTTCAACATGGGGAGCCTGGGTTCAATCTCTGGGTTGGAAAGATTCCCTGGACAAGGGAATGGCTACCACTCCAATATTCTTGCCTGGATAATTCTATAGACAGAGGAGCCTGGTGGACTACATACAATCCATGGGGTCACAAGAGTCAGGCATGACTGAGTGACTAACACTAACTAACTGAAAATGGTGCAACTACTGTGGAAGCCAGTATGGAAAGTCTTCAGAAAACTGAATATAGACCTACCATATGATCCAGCAATTCCATTCCTGGGTATTTACCCAAAGAAAACAAATGCAGTAATTAGAAATACGCATTAGATAATTAGTAATTAAATATATGCATCCCCATGCTCACAGTAGTACTATTTATAATAGCCAATATATGGAAGCAACTCAAGTGACCATCAATAGATGAACGAATAAAGAAGATGTGGTATATATACAATGGAATATTACTCAGCCATTAAATGAATGAAATCTGCTATTTGTGAGAACACTGATGGACCTAGAAGGCATTATACTAAATGAAATTAGTCAGACAGAGAAAGACAAATACTGGATGATTTCACTTATATATGAAATATACAGATCAAAACAAAAAATTTAATAAAACAGAGAATTAAAGATATAGAGAATAAATGGATGGTTGCCAGAAGGCAGAGAGAGGTGGATGGAGGAAAGAAATAGGTACAAACTTTCAGTTGCAAAATAAATGAATCACAGGTATGAAATATACAGTGTGGATAAAATGGTCAATAGCAATGTATATATTTTGTGTCATGCTGTCTAATAATTAAACTTCTGTGGTAATCATTTAAAAATGCATAGAAATACCAAACCACTATGTTGTATAACAGGAACTAACATAGAGTTGTAGGTCAATTATACTGCAAAAACAAAACACAAACAAAATCATAGAAAAAGAGATCAGATTTGTGGTTACCAGAGTAGGTGATACAGGTAGCAGGGATTTGATAAAAACCAGTCAAAAGGTACAAACTTCCAGTTATGAGTAAGTACTAGGGTATAATGTGCAACATATGAAAGGAAGTTACGGGAGTAAATTCTAAACATTCTCATCACACATACACAAATTTTCTCTCATATCTGTATAAGAGAATGGATGTTCACTAAACTTATTGTGATAATCATTTCATTATGTATGTAAGTCAAATCGTTATGCTGTACACCTTAAGCTTATATTGTGCTGTATGGCAATTTCATCTCAGTAAAACTGAAAGAAAAAAAAAAAAGCATAGTGCCAATAGGCCAATGTATTTATCAAAAGCCCATCAGACACAAGTGTTACGTGCTAGATTGAATCAAACAGTTTCTGACATCAGGGATCTTATATTTTACTGAGGAAAATGTCACATAGAAATAAACTTCACCCTCCCGCCCACAAAAAAAAAAAAAAAAAGAAAAGAAATAAACTTCATATGTGGCATGAAATGAAATAAAGCAGGTAGAAAGATAATGATGATTAATTCATTTATGTTTTTAATAAGCTAATCATTGAAGGCACTTATGAAGAGGTGACATTTGCCCAGAGAATTGACAGAAGCAAAGGAAGAAACAATTTGGATATCTAGGGCAACAGAGAACAGTAAACACAAAGGCCGTGCTCGACAGTGTGCCTAGTATGTTTAAGGAATCGAAAAGAGAAGAAGCAGTGTGGATAGTCTTGTGACAGATTTGCTGTTTCTTCTGTCACAATGCCTGGGCTCTCATAAAATAGTAAGTAGCAAAAGCAAATACAAATACATTCTCTTATTACTTATACTACTAAATAACATGCCAGTATAACATTGAAACAGCCTTATATTCAAGTTTTGGATATTGTTTGTTAAAAATTATATACCACAAGGAACCACACTGTATAAAACGTGACATGTTTTTAATGTCATAAAATATATAATGTTTCTTCTTTTAACTATTTTGAAAAATTATTTTCCCCTCAAACTTTATTTTTGCTACTGTCAATTCTGATGGTATATAGTAAATTAAAACTCTTTTGACTCTTTAACTGAATTTTAAAAGTTTGAAAATATGAACAAGTACAGAAGGAACTGTTAAATATGTTAATGAAAAATGAATAGACTTATACTTCAGATAGCTTTATGGACTTTGAGAACAGGTCATTTTTGGATGTTTGAAGAATAGAAAGATTTTAATATGAAATACTTAAACCCTGAATTGTGATAGCAAAGTTAGCTTGCTGCTGCTGCTAAGTCACTTCAGTTGTGTCCAACTCTGTGCGACCCCACAGACAGCAGCCCACCAGGCTCCCCCGTCCCTGGGATTCTCCAGGCAAGAACACTGGAGTGGGTTGCCATTTCCTTCTCCAATGCAGGAAAGTGAAAAGTGAAAGTGAAGTCGTTTAGTCGTGTCCGACTTTTAGCGACCCCATGGACTTTTAGCGACCCCATGGACTGCGGCCCACCAGGCTCCTCCATCCATGGGATTTTCCAGGCAAGAGTACTGGAGTGGGGTGCCATTGCCTTCTCCGAAAGTTAGCTTAAGAGGAATCTAATGCAGATTCAAACCATGTATCAGTAGTCCACAGACATAACAAAATGTAGAAATTTGGGCCAAGAAAAGAGTAATCAAACAAATACTAATGCTATGGAAAAAAAAACAAAGAGACGTCTTAAACTTAATGACAAAGAACAACACATCATACTATTAATGTTAAATAATATCTGATAGGAGATATAAAAATGTATATTTTGTTCACTTGGATAGAACCACCACACACACACCTGCACATATACATGCATGAAAAATGAACAGCAGTGACCTTAAATCAGTGGAAACATTTGCTTTGTTTGCCAAGTTTTTCCTCTTCAAGATGTCCATTTATATTTCACCTGGTCACCTATATTAAAAACTCAAGAAAAACACTGTAAATCAAATCTACTTAATTAAATCCATGGGAACAAATTTTAAATGTACCATATATTGAGTGAGTGAGTGAGTGAAGTCGCTCAGTCGTGTCTGACTCTTTGCGATCCCATGGACTGTAGCCTACCAGGCTTCTCCGTCCATGGGATTCTCCAGGCAAGAATACTGGAGTGGGTTACCATTTCCTTCTCCAGGGGGTCTTCTCGACCCAGGGATTGAACCCAGGTCTCCCGCATTTGGAGGCAGATGCCTTAACCTCTGAACCACCATAGAAAAAACAGCTAGGCAATAGTCTTAAAAATCTTTGTATATTATATGTATGTCTCTGATTTTCAGCAGATAATATTAAAAGTATCATTCGAATGTAAATATCATAAAAATCTTTAACTGATGAAATATATCCATATATAGTTTCATCTAACAGTAAGAGAAAGCACCCCAAAGGATACAGTCTGTTAAACTCAAAGCAAACATATTCTTATTGACTTGTTGAAAGCTCCTACATGTCAATTTCTATGTATGAAGAGCTGAGAGGCTAAAACTTTGTTGTAAGAGAGAAACTGGTAGAATTTTTTTGAAGCTGCATTTGAATATCATGCACAACATTTTTACTTAGATTAATTGAATTGACTTGGGAGTGGATGGATGACAGTGTTGTGAGGGGACTAAATCTTTCCCCCCAGAGCCACCCTTTGGCAGTGCCACTTTGCTAGACACATAAATCAAATGACATTATGTGGCACACATTTATAATAAGGAGATTAAAAAAAAAACAGCTTCTGTTTTCTAGAAGCTTAGTAACTTTGAGTGAAATAGAGAATTTAAAAATAACATGAAAATTTCTCAATTGTAAAAATGCAAAAATATAATAGCTTCAAGCTAAATGGTCTTGGACTATAAGGGAAGCCTTTATTTTACTATTTCTCTTTTGATTTTTCTCCTTTGCTCATTCTTTTATTTCTCTTTGCTTAATTTACTGTAGATATTTAAACTTTTTTTAGGATTTTATCCTGCTTTGATTATAATGTTTCTTAATATCTCACTTTTTACGAATCTCTTGGTAGTTACTCAAAGTATTAAAAATAATATGTGAAACATCACTATCAACTGGCATTGAAATATCGCCAGTTCTAGTGAAAGGTAGAAATTTTACTTCCATTAGTCTCTTTACCCTCCCCTTTTTCAAATTTTAATTGTATTAAGTATATGTCTATATTCATTGAGTACATCAGATGCTTTTATAGTTGTTTCCAACTTCAAATATGGGTTATAAAACTCATAAAAATTAGAATCGTCTATTATATATACCTTTACTTTTACTCATTTTTTTCCCTTTCTGAAACTTCAAGCATTCTCCTGTTATTATCTCCTTTCTTTTAAGAGAACTTCTAACCATTTTCCAGGTTCGTTTTGTAAAATAGCTTCTCTCTTAGTTTTACTTTGTCTGACGATGGCTCTATTTTCCCTTCATTCCTGAAGAATATTTTCCCTGGATATAGTATCTCTGGTTGACAATTCTTTTCTTTTACTTGAAAACTACTGAGCCATTTCTTCCTGGCCTTCATGGTTTCAGATGAGAAATCTGCTCTCATTTGAATTGGTGTTCCTATATAAATAATGCACTGTTTCCCACTGGGTGCTTCCAGACTTTTCTTTCTGTTTAGATTTCAGCAGCTTAATTATGACGTGTCTTGGTATGGATTTCTTTTGTAGGTTTATGGCTTTTTACCAATTTGGGAAATTTTCATCAAGAATCCTTTCTTTGAATACTTTTTGGACCCCATTGCCTTTCCTTTTTTCCTCTTGAAACTCCAATGATATGAATGTTAGCACTTTTGTTACTGTCGCACGAGTCCCTGGAATGCTGTTGTTTTCCAGTTCTATAATTTCCACTTGGCTTTTCTTATAAATTCTATTTCTTCTACGAGATTTATCATGGAGGGGTGATTTTTAAAAATTCCTAAAAATAAATAAATAAAAGAATTCCTAATGGATTGTGAAAGCATTTTCAAATTGCTAGTGAAAAATACTTTTTGGATTTTTCTGAAAGCTGATTTGGTGTCTGGTGATTGTCCTTTCCCATTAGGGTTTTCCTGGTTCTTTGCATGACACATGATACACTGGACATATTATAGTTTATGTTATGAGTCTCCGGATCCTATTTAATCTTTCTTAGCAGATAGTCTTTCTGTTGAGGTAGATCACTAGAGCCTACTAGGTGAAAAGCCCAGCTTTTCATTATGACCCATGAATACCTCTTGGCAAAAGTAGATCATTTATGCACACCTCCTCATTTCAGGTGAGTGGACAGAACTACAGCTCCCCTAGTCCTTGCTGACATTTCCTCAGTAAAAGCAGGTCATTGATGATCACTGCCTTTTTGCTTCTGATTAGGGATATAAGCTCAGCTCCCCACTATTCCCCTCTGACACCAGTAGAAGGAAGTAGTTGACACTCATCAACTACTTCACCTTCTACCAGCTTGTTCTACCTCATCACTACCTGGTGGAAGGGGACCCTACTTTTCACTGGGCCTTGCTGACACCAAGGGACAAGGAGAACTAGAGTGATGACTGGCTCTGATTTGCACTGAAACCTTCATTCTTGTTGCTGTCAGATGGATATAGAGGGTCAGCTCCCCACTGGGCCTCACTAATACCAATAATTGTTGGGGTGAGGGGAATAAACAGCTTACAAGTCCCAGTTCCATTGTATTGTTCAGGCTCATTGATACTGGATGGGATAGATGCTTAGACTGCCACTGTACCCTTTGAAACTACTTTGGCTGAAGGAAACATGATAATGTCTGCTGCTACCAGGTGAGGAAGAAAAGTGGCTCAATTCCTGGCCCACCAGTACTGTCTTGGAAGGAAAATTGCATCACTATCACCTATTTCCAAAGGGCAGGGCAGGGAAGCTCACTCATTGCTCAGCCTAGCCAACATTCCCAGATGAGGGATTTGGGGCACTGTCACTTACTTACATGTGTCTTGAAAGGTAGGGTGGAAGATAACTCTCTGTTCTTACCCACAAAAATTGTGTAAGTGTGCATAAAGGGAGGAGTTTTTTCTGCTTTTTATGGCTGAATAATGGGTGTTGATATGAACTGAGTGTTTGTGTCCCCCTCAAATTTGTATGTGGAAACCTTAATCTGCAATGCGATATTATTTGGGGGTGGGACTTTTTGGAGATAATTAGTTCATGAGGGTATATCTCTTGTAATTGGATTAGTGCCCTTATAAGAAGAGACACTAGACAGTTTCTTCCCTCTTTGCTCTCTATCATGTGAGGATATAGCAAGAACCTGGTCATCTGTAGACTTGAAAGTATGTTCTCAGCAGAACTGAGTCATATTGGTGCTCTGATCTTGAACTTCCTAGCTTCCAGAGCTGTCAAGAAATAAATTTCTGTTGTTTTAAGCACCCACTCTATGATAATTTGTTACAGTAGCCTGGACTAAGACAAGTGGGTATTAACAAAAGGCTTTTTGTCATTAGTCCAGATTATTCCCTGTCTTTTGGCTGAGGAAATAAGCTCTACTTGAGCATTTGTTTGTTTCTGCCTGTTGATGGTTTGGGATTAGAGATTTCTATAGCATTCTGTTCAGAAGATATGGGATAAAATAAGGAAATTCAGAGGTCTCACCACTGTCTTGGTCCTCAAGTTCCATAGTCTGTAGGCAGCCTGACTTCTTTCCTTCTTTAATGTTTTTTTATTCTGGTTTGTGGTGTTATGTCCAGAGACTTTTAGTTATGAGATGGAAGGCCTGAGAGATATAAGACCATTCTATCTTGGCAGAACTTCATTTTTATAAAACAACTTCTCTATTAAATAATAAGGTCAAAAGAGTTTTCAAAGTCAGTATCAAGGATGACATTCAAACATGGGCACATTATTTTTAAAGACATCAAAGGAATAAATATCATTGTGTGCCAGAAGATCTTTTAGAATTATGGCAGCTGGGCAGCACAGTAACCCTGGAGACTGTGGAAATAACAAGAGCCTCATCAGTAAAAGCCTATATGCACGGGTGAGAATTTTAAATTTTTTGCTTCGTGGACAGAAATATCTGAAGAGAAGGTTTAGTTTTATAATAATATTAGACTTACATTTTAGAAAAATAGGTTTCACTGTGGTGTGGATAATGTAGAATCAAAGAAGTCAGGAGGCAAAAATATCTGATAGTAAACTATCAGAGGATGGTGGTAGGAAAAACATTCTGAATTTAAACTATATTTTGTAAGAAATGTTTAAAAAAATAAGTTGTGGAGGACTAGAAGAGTGGATTTGGGGAGATGTGAGAGTTGAAAGAGTTAAGGATGCTTTCAGTGTTTTGGCTGGATGAATTAACTGGCATCACAAATACAGACTAGATATCAAATGAAGGGTCTAGTAATAAAGAGATGAAGCTATAAAGTACTCTTCAATTTTATAGTTTTATTCACATATTGGCAAGTCTTATCTTTCTCTCTGTGCTTCATCTTACTCACTCATGTTTAAATTCTGAAAAATGAAGTCCTAGTTTTTTTCATCTTCCACACTTGTTACTTCTAGTTCTACCATGATATCAACTCCCATTACCTTTTCATGGTCTATTAGAATCACTCCTTATCTACCTCTCTATATAGGGTCCTATTACCATGTTCCTGCCCTTAGAGAAAACTTTCTAAAGAAATTGGATTACCTTCCTTTCCTACAAAATATTTTCTATAGATCCCCAGTATAGCAGACTATACTGCACATTTCTCATTCTTTTTGATTTTCAAAAACATTTATTATTGGGAAAATACTGAAGTATGTGTGTCAGGCTGTTAACATAGGTTTCCTTACGTGGAAGTAAATGAAGAGGTGAAAGTAGGCCAAGATAACTACTGTTTTTTTTAATTGTTTCATTTGTTACAGGGGAATGTGCTACTTTGGTAATGAAATTATAAAATAATTAAAATAAACTTTTTTGGACTTGTTTTCTAGTTTTCTATTGCCACAATAATTCTGCAAACAATCACAAAACCTCAGTAAAATATCACAATAAACTTTTATCAAGCTCATGAGTCTGCATGAGCTAGTGCAGCCAGTTCTTGTCATGACTGGGCTCAGGCATACATTTGGCATCAGACCCAGGTCTACTCATTTAGGGGCTTCCCAGTTGGTGCTAGTGATAACCCACCTTCCAATCCGGGAGACATAAGAGACTCAGGTTCGATCCCTGGGTCAGGGAGATCCCTTGGAGGAAGACATAGCAACTCACTCCAGTATTCTTGCTTGGAGAATCCCATAGACAGAGGAGCCTAGTGGGCTATAGTCCACAGGGTTTCAGAGAGTCAGATATAACTGAAGCAACTCAGCATGCACGTACTACTCATTTAGAGTGATTTCAACCAAAATGACAGAAAAGGCTCATCTCTGTTACATATTCTACATCCCATGTTAGTCCAAGTGAGTCTATTCTCGTAGTAAAGTCTGACAAATAAGACTGTAATCAGAAATAAGTAAGTGCTTCCTCTTGCCTCTGCTTATTCACATTTGTTAACATTCTGCTGTTCACTAAAATCACAAAGCTGAGCCCAGAGTCTAGGAATGTGGCAGAACAGGGGCATGCAGTGGTGCCAAGTTACATGGAAAAGGAAATGAACGCCTGGAGAGGAAAAGAATTGAAGGCATGCATGCAATCCACTTGGAAAGACCATGTAAGTGAGTAACCATACACCCCTCTATTTTATTCCTTCATTTGACAAGTATGCATTCATCCTCAGTTCTAGATACTATGAGTCCAGCAGTGCTTAAAATAAAATCCCAGTTCTTACTTCCTAGTGAAAGAGAGTAAGTAAGTAAGTAAAATAGATACAAATTCAAATTTTAAGGAGTGATATGAGCAATAAACCTGAGTTAGGATATACAGATGAATGGAACATGATATCTGGGGGGGAGTGAAATATGAAGAAAGACCAAAGTAAAGAATCAAAATAAGGCAAGCAAAGGTGTCAGGAAGTGTTTTCCAGAGAGAAAGAAGAACGTGTGCGATGCATCTGGGGTGAGCACAAAATGGGAGTATTTTTCAACCACTGCAAATCAGTCTGCCTGTGGTGTGGCAAATGAGAAAGGCAGTGGGAGAAGCGGGGACAAGAGGGCTTGTGAGGTCACACCATTGGTGCCCTAGAGCCCTGGAGGAGGTGTGCAGTTTGATTTAGAGCATGCTAGTGGAGCAAATATGTCACCTCTAATCATGCCTGTTTGGCATACTGATGATTTTTAATTAAAGTTACTCCAGAAAGAGCCAGTGCAAAGACCCTTCTTTATCCCCTTAAAGCAGTAAATAAATCTCCCATATGAAAGGTCCTTCCTTATAGTGGGAGGAAGAGACATCCTTATCACCAGAAACAGGGAATTTAGGGCCAAGAAGCCTGTATGAACACACCTTGTTACTTCCTCACTAATTCACTACCTCAGGTCCAAAATTATTTATCATTTCAATCTTCACAAATCGTTGTTTCTTTCTCTAAAAGATATAAAAGCTACCTGCTTTGGTCACTCGTCTCATAGTTTTAATAGGCGTTCCCTTCGTATGAAATGAAATTTGTTTTTCTCCTGTTAAACTGCCTTATGTTAGTTTAATTATTAGACCCTCCAAAGAACACAGAAAGAAAAAGTGGAAAAGTTTTCCTCCTGTACAAAGTTGTTTGAACTTTGAAAGTAAGACATGAGTTTGAACGAACTCCAGGAGATAGTGAAGTACAGGGAAGCCCGGCATGCTGTAGTTCATGGGGTCACAAAGAGTCAGACACAACTGAGTGACTGAAAAACAACAAGGCAAATTTAAATTTTTATAAGTTAACTCTATGTGTGCATATCCTTATCCAGATATAAAAAGATACATATTTACCTTGATTTTATATTTGAGGAAACTGAGTTTCAAATATGTTAACATAATCTTTTATTAGAGAGTTTTCACCATCTATTCTAAATCAATAGTCAACGTGATAGTGTAGAAAATACAAAGGAATAAATTTTAAAAGAAATAGTTAAAAATATTTAATCATCTTTAAGGAATGCTATTATTATAGTAGATGGAGGAGAGGTGAAGCTTCACAATAAGATACAAGATGAAGCATCTAAGAATTGAAGTGCTACAACTCATGAGTTGAGCATGTATTTAATCAAAATGCATTGAACATAGAGTTTACTGTGTACTACAATGCTGTTGACAAGACATAAAAGATTCTCTCTGTTTGCAGATGACATGATCCTCTACATAGAAAACCCTAAAAACTCTTCCAGAAAATTACTAGAGCTAATCAATGAATATAATAAAGTTGCAGGATATAAAATCAACACACAGAAATCCCTTGCATTCCTATACACTAACAATGAGAAAACAGAAAGAGAAGTTAAGGAAACAATTCCATTCACCATTGCAAGGAAAAGAATAAAATACTTAGGAATATATCTACCTAAAGAAACAAAATACCTATATATAGAAAACCATAAAACACTGATGAAAGAAATCAAAGAGGACACAAATAGATGGAGAAATATACCATGTTCATGGATCGGAAGAATCGATATAGTGAAAATGAATATACTACCCAAAGCAATCTATAGATTCAATGCAATCCCTAGCAAGCTACCAATGATATTTTTCACAGAACTAGAACAAATAATTTCACAATTTGCATGGAAATACAAAAAAAAAAAAAAAACTCAAATAGCCAAAGCAATCTTGAGAAAGAAGAATGGATTTGGATGAATCAACCTGCCTGACTTCAGGCTACACTACAAAGCTACAGTCATCAAGACAGTATGTATGACACTGGCACAAAGACAGAAATATAGATCAGTGGAACAAAATAGAAAGCCCAGAGATAAATCCACACACCTATGGACACCTTGGGCTTCCCTGGTGGCTCAGAGGTTAAAGCATCTGCCTGGAATGCAGGAGATCCGGGTTTGATCCCTGGGTCGGGAAGATCCCCTGGAGAAGGAAATGGCAACCCACCCCAGTACTCTTGCCTGGAGAATCCCATGGAGTGAGGAGCCTGACAAGCTACAGTCCATGGGGTCGCAAAGAGTCGGACACGACTGAGTGACTTCATTATGGACACCTTATCTTTGACAAAGGAGGCAAGAATATACAATGGAGAAAAGACAATCTCTTTAACAAGTGGTGCTGGGAAAACTAGTGAACCACTTGTAAAAGAATGAAACTAGAACACTTTCTACCACCATACACAAAAATAAACTCAAAATGGATTAAAGATCTAAATGTAAGATCAGAAACTATAAAACTCCTAGAGGAGAACATAGGCAAAACACTCTCCAACATAAATCACAGCAGAATCCTCTATGACCCACCTCCAAGAGTAATGGAAATAAAAGCAAAAATAAACAGATGGGACCTAATTAAAATTATAAGCTTTTGCACAATGAAGGAAACTATAAGTAAGGTGAGAAGACAGCCTTCAGAATGGGAGAAAATAATAGCAAATGAAGCAACTGACAAAGAATTAATCTCAAAAATATACAAGCAACTCCTGCAGCTCAATTCCAGAAAAATAAATGACCCAAGCAAAAAATGGGCCAAAGAATTAAACCGACATTTCTCCAAAGAAGACATACAGATGGCTAACAAACACATGAAAAGATGCTCAACATCACTCATTTTCAGATAAATGCAAATTAAAACCACAATAAGGTACCATCTCACGCTGGTCAGAATGGCTATATCCAAAAGTCTACAAGCAATAAATGCTGGAGAGGGTGTGGAAAAAAGGGAACCCTCTTACACTGTTGGTGGGAATGCAAACTAGTACAGCCACTATGGAGAACAGTGTGGAGATTCCTTAAAAAACTGGAAATAGAACTGCCATATTACCCAGCAATCCCACTGTTGGCATACACACTGAGGACACCAGAACTGAAAGAGACACATGTACCCCAATGTTCATCGGAGCACTGTTTATAATAGCCAGGACATGGAAGCAACCTAGATGTTCATCAGCAGACGAATGGATAAGAAAGCTGTGGTATATATACACAGTGGAATATTACTCAGCCATTAAAAAGAATACATTTGAATCAGTTCTAATGAGGTGGATGAAACTGGAGCCTATTATATAGAGTGAAGTAAGCCAGAAAGAAAAACATCAATACAGTATAGTAATGCATACATATGGAATTTAGAAAGATAGTAATGACAACCCTATATGCAAGACAGCAAAAGAGACACAGATGTATAAAACAGTCTTTGGACTCTGTGGGAGAAGGCGAGGGTGGGATGATCTGAGAGAATAGCATTGAAAAATGTATATTATCATATGTGAAACAGATCGCCAGTCCAGGTTCGATGCATGAGACAGTGTGTTCAGGGCTGGTGCACTTGGATGACTCAGAGGGATGGGACAGGGAGGGAGGTGGGAGGGGGTTTCAGGGTGGGGAACACATGTAAACCCATGGCTGATTCATGTCAATGTATGGTAAAAACCACTACAATGTTGAAAAGTAGTTTGCTTTCAATTAAAATAAATAAATTGAAATTTTAAAAAAAGATTCTTTCATGATATCTATAGATGACTAGGATTATTTGGCAGAATATAAACTAGGTGTCCTCCAAGAATGGTGCCAGAGATCAAATGATTTGACAGTGAAGTAAAAGGAAACATAAATTATTTTGAAAAACTTAACAAATCTGAGCATATTTTCAATAATCCACCTTCAGGTGTGATAAAGGAGAGGCAGAGCAATATGTAGCAAATAATAAATTATCTTAATTAGGAAGGGAAGATGATCATGGAGCATTCTACCTCTTATGAAAGATTATGGTATTTAGGGCTAGATTGAATTTTGAAAAATAATATGATCAAAGGTCCCTGCTTCATGAAGGAGTCTGAAACAATCCAGATTAACATGATACAATCTCTTCAGCCAGCACTAGTGAATTCTGGCTCTATGCCAACTTTTGCATTAGAAAAAAATTACAGATGTGTTCGTAAATTTATAACAGCATAAATATTGTACAGTAATTTTTTTTTACTGATATCCTAGATTATGATGCCTTAACTCTGATGCTATAAAACTAAGGCCTTAATACCCTTACAGCTCCATTCCTACACTTTGAAAGGTATTGTATACCCTAATTCTAAAATGGTCAGTCTGGGTAAGAACACTTCATTCCTTATCATTGAAATCAAGTACCCTTAAAATTGAGTTCTTCTGCTGAGTTTATGATTAACCTCTGCATTTGAAACTTTATTCTCTTTCCTTTTCTGAATGTGTTCCCCTCAAAATTGAAGAATATCAAAGGAAAGAGGGGACTGGAACCATATGCAAGCCCTGTGTCCCTATTCTTTGAAGTAGAAAGCTTTTGCTTTAGTCTCCCAGGGTTTGGGTCTCAAAAGGCTGACTCAAGAATTAATGATAAGGAAATGTGAAGACATAGAAACAAAGCATAGCTGTTGGGCTGGGAAATTGGCAACAATTTGGGCTGTCAGTCTGCCACAGAGCAGACTCAGTGAACTCACAGTTTCCTGAAAGATGTAGATAAAGGCCACACTCCTAAGTTGCTTTTATAGGAAATATCTCCCCCATCCCAGATGAAAAATGTTGACCACAAGAACATAAACCCTAGACCTGTTGAAACCAGAATGTTGATGATGCTTGAAACTTCACCTTAATGCCAACCGATCTGAGAATTGTGCATGAGCTGATCATACACCCTGCAGTCTCCTGGCTCACACTGCCTTTAAAACCCCTTCCCAGAAAACCATTGGGAATTTTGGGTCTTTTGAGCTTGAACTGCCTGTTCTCCTTGCCTGGTGCCCTGAAGTAAACACTACTTTCCTTGACTACACAGCTGGTATAAGTAGATTGGCTTTCCTGTGTGCAAGCAAGTGGGCCTAAGTTTAGTTCAGTAACATCATGTCTAATCTGCAGGCTTGCAACATGGCCAACACAGCACTGAGAATAAGGAAATATTGTCAAAAGTTTAGTTTTTCCAAATTTATAGTTTTGCTGCATTTCCCTGATATGTAAAATGCAGTGGTTTAAAAGAAGAAGCATCTTCAGTCTGTGGGTTGACTGGATTTAGCTTTGTAGTTCTGCTGGTTTCACTTAGTGTCTCAGGTAATAGAAGCCAGCTATGAAAATGAGTGCTAAAATTAAGAATTTAATAACAGCAGCATCAGAGCAGTTAAACAAATATAGCACACCCATGTAAATGCAGGCCCTTCTAAGCACCGGGTCTAGTGGGACTAGTGGTAGAACTACACA
Source organism: Oryx dammah (assembly GCF_014754425.2). NCBI lineage: Eukaryota > Metazoa > Chordata > Mammalia > Artiodactyla > Bovidae > Oryx > Oryx dammah. The sequence continues at coordinate 52,692,286 of NW_024070187.1, forward strand.
GGTCAAATGCATATGTAACCAGCTCTGGATGTTGGCAAAGGCCATAGTCATCTTTGGGCTTACAGGTGATGGGGTGCTAGGATATTTAAGTACCATTCACTCCCACTTCATGTAGTCCAGAGCTTCTTTTCTCTATGTGACTTCTATATATGTTCTTTCCTGTGGTCTCTCCAGCATGATCAAAGAAATCCTCACATGGCAGCTCAGGGTTTACAGTGACAAGCATTCAAAAGGAGAGGAAGAGAAAGCAACAAGGTTTCTTAAAACCTGGGGCCAGGATTGTTACTATGCTCAGTTGTTTAATGGAGACATAGGCCAACATAGAATCAATTCAAAGGTATGTACACTAGATAGCTTGGTTTATTGGGGGCTATATATAGGAGAGTAGGTATCATACTCCTCACTTATTAAATCACAAGGATTATCCCCTCACTTCTTTGAGGAATATGTGCAAATGTTACCTGCCCTGAGAGATAGTCTTTGGACATCCTAGCTAAAATGGTTTCCCCTCCTCAATGTGTTATATCAAAAATCAGGTAGATATTCATTGCTCTAGACTATTTTCTTCATGCAAGAGCTTTATCTTGTCTACTGTTGAATACCTAGTGCCTAGAAGAGTGCCTTACATAAAATAAGTAAATTAACTATTTGTTAAATGAATTAATCATTAAATCTCACATAACATAAAATACAAGTATATATCTCTATTTATCCAGGGGCCCCCAATCGCCAGTCCACAGACTATAACAGTTCTCAGCCTGTTAGGAACCAGGCCATACAGCAAGAGGTAAGCAATCAAAGCTTCATCTGTACTCCCTATCACTACTCAATGCTCATGTTACCACCTGAATCATCCTCCTTCCCCAACAACCATCTGTGGAAAAATTGTCTTCCATGAAACTGGTCCTTGGTAAAAAAAGTATGGGGAGCACTGTATTTATCTATCTAGCATCTGTTAATTTCCCATTTGAAACATATGGGTAAAATAATCTGGGCTTCATTATAGTAGTGGTGATGGTCTGTAGAGTAGGAGTGTTTTCAAGGCAATTTTTCAGTTTTGATGGCTGAATCTGATTTTGCCTATCTTATAAGTCTGTGCAGTGGTTTATACTCTGGCTAGCTATATCAATCATTATCATAGAGATAGCTTTCTGATTTGGTTTATTATCATCCATATAGACAGATTCTTTTTTGCTTTTACATAATAAATTCTTCCATTACATGCTGAAAGGGTCTGGGTTTTCTATGTATTTCTTTATAATGGTCAAAATGTTGACTCTGACTAAAGGAAAGACACTAATATAGAGAGTCAAAGGAACAAGTAACCCTGATGGCAAGCATATATATACTTGTCATCTTTCTACTCTGCAAGCCAATGATGTAAAGATGCTATTAATAAAAAACTTTATTTATAAGGACATTAGAAAATCAGCATAGGCAAAAAGAGAGCATTGCTTTCCCTGACTCCTAGGGAGAACAAGTAAGTAGAAAAATTATAGAGAAAAAGCCAAAAGCTTACATGAGAACATTTATGCTGTTTGCATGCATGCGTCTATCTTAAAGATATCTATGGACATGACTTTGTCGCTACACTCAGCATTACTGAGGGATGTTAATTTCCTAAGAGTCAACGCTTAACTGATATGCTACATTTGGCTCTTTGCATTCATTTATTTCCTTAGTCTATCTCTTAGACTAATGATTTGACTAAACAAGTAAGTTTCAATCAACCTGTACCAAGTATCTAACATCATCTTTTAGTGAATGTTGTTTTGAACATCATGAGGCAGATTTTGAAATAGATTAATATAAAAAAATACTTGAATATAATTATCTTTCTGAAATAAAATGACAAATAATAATACATTGTTCATTACATTATATTCCAAACATATATCCAAGCATATACTATTTCCCACTTTCTGAGTGTTCAAAGCAAAACCACTACTTTGAACCCGTCCCCAAGTCACAAGCCCAATCTTTTAATAAGATTACACACACACATAGACACACACACATACATATATGATATTTATGTATACATTTGTATGTATAATCTATATTAATCTATCATTTCACAATAAAAATATTGTCCTTAATAACATCCCTTGAAATTAAATTAATAATTATAATATTAATATTGACTAAATTGTACATTTTAAACATATAAATTTTTACACATATCTAAGTAAATTTTAATTTTAATACCATTTTACACAAATATATATTCACTGTCTTTCATGTATTTTGAAAGTCACATGTTCTATAATGAGAGGGCTTCCTAGGTAGCACTAGTGGTAAAGAACATGCTACAAATGCAGGATAGAGGTGGGTTTGATCCCTGGGGCAGGAAGATCCATGGAGGAGGGCACGGCAACCGGCTCCAGTATCCTTGCCAAAAGAATCCCATGGACACAAAGGAACCTGGTGGGATACAGTCCATAGGGTCACAAAGAGTCAGACACGACTGAAGCCGCTTAGCACACATTCATGCATGCATGACTCAATGCATTGCAAATCCTAAAACTGAATGATTGAGAGGAGTAGAGCATTTCCTTCCTGTTTTTTGTTTTAATTTTTTCCAGCATTCATTTAAGAAACTCCTGATGATCATGAGAAATCCTTATGGAAATTCAGCTATCAATTCACAAGCTTCAATAAATGATCTTGTTTTTTTCTGAAATGAAAATTTGTTCTCGTGGAATAAATAGGTTTGAGATATTGTTGCTTTTATGGAAATTGCAACCACCTTATCATGACACTTCAATACAGCATTTCTTACCTATTTACACTCATCTTTGGTTCTAAAGATCTTTCCAAGTTTGTAAGTGATAGATAAGAATCTTTCCAAATTTAATCAGCAAAATTCTCAATTCTATATTAGAAGGTAGCTTACTGCTACATAAATACATTTGATGTATTGCCTAAGAAAAGAAAAATATATATCCTGGTTTGGTTTAATGTGCCTTTCAGAAGTGCATTTGAATTGGCTAGAAACCGTTTTGACACGTACTTGAAGAGTATGTGTCACAAATGACAACTTTTAATCAATGTGATAAATAGCAAAGGTTTGTAAATGCTATCAAATAATTTCTAAAAATGAAAACTAATTTTCCACTCCCTCTGCTAGCAAATTTGTCAACCACAGTTTGGTAGAACCAAAACATCTGCTCTTTGAAGCTGTGTAAACTCTCATAGCAAAATGATGCATTATTTTGTTTTCAGATATACATTCATCTCATTCCTAATTTAGTATGTTTATGAAGTACTAAGATAAGCTCCTGATTGAAATTTTTGTGCAGTTAGATTAAAGACAGAAGTTTTTGTTGATTAAAGTTTGAGCTTTAGTAAAGCTTTTTCTTCTTTCATATCTTTCTTACCACATATAGAACAAGTGTCTTCTTTCTTTTCCATTTCTTTTTAATTTTTTATTTTGAAAAAGCTAATGCATGTAACGAATATAAAACATTGAATTAGAATATAGCAAACATTCAGTAATTGTTTGATGTTATTATTATAAAGAGTTGCATTCAACACGAATAGGTTTTAATTTTATAATAAAAAATTTAGTATTTGATAGCATGGTGTTGGCATATTGTTTTGGACAGCGCCAAATTAAACATCTTCTCTGTATGCAAGATGCTATGCACCAAGGGTATATCATGGATACACAGATAAATAAACAATTGTATATCTTAAGAAATTTATTTAGTAAGAGGAATGTCTAAATGGTATGTTAAATGTTATTATCTTGTTTGAATTCTAAGGATCCCTGTAGCAAATGGTTTGGGAACTGAGAGAAAGACCATTTCAGATAGGAAAAAGAACCTGAAAAAAAGATACAAAAGATAAGAACATGGACAAAAATATAAGCTACAATATTTCTGGATATACACTGTACAGTGTGATATGATGGAACATTGACAAAAATTATCTTGGGTCACTCTAGGCCATGATTGGGACTTTTCTTTTGCTGAAATGCTCTTTTTCCATTTAACTTTCATCTTTCAGTTCCTGTGTGTCCCTGTACATTTACTATTACCATTTTAGAAAGACCTTCCCCAGTTTTGCTGTCATCATAGAAAATCTACAGTCTTGCATCTTTACTCCTGCCTTTTATTTGCATTCTGTTTCATTACTGTAAAGGTTCTTAAAACTATCAAACACATTCTGTACATACACATTTATTTATTTTAATGTCAGTATTCCTCAGCTAATGAACATTGCTTCCATTAAGGAAGCAACTTTGTTTTATTCATTGGAGTCTTTCCTATTAGTACCTACAGCAGCACCTGACAATTAACAGGCACTCAATAATAATTTTTCTTGAATTATTGGTTTAGCTTATTTATGCATTAATCAAAATTTAAGACTACATGAATAATTACTTATTTATTTATTTGGCTGTGCTGAGTCTTAGTTGCAGCATGCAAGCTCTTACTTGTGGCATGCAGGATCTAGTCCCCTGACCAGAAATCAAACTCAGGCCCCCTGCCTTGGAATCACAGAGCCTTAGCCACTGGACCACCAGGGAAGTCCCTATAATTACCTATATTTTATCGGACACCTCTTCCCATTTCCATTTCCCTGGAAAATTTGGATTCCCTTTTCTAGATTATAGGTCCCTCTAGCACAATCTAATCCTGTTCACTGTTGAATCCTGCACCTATAAATGGAACATGCTGCTGCTGCTGCTAAGTCGCTTCAGTCATGTCCGACTCTGTGCAACCCCATAGATGACAGCCCACCAGGCTTCCCCATCCTTGGGATTCTCCAGGCAAGAACACGGGAGTGGGTTGCCATTTCCTTCTCCAATGCATGAAAGTAAAAAGAGAAAGTGAAATCACTCAGTCGTGTCTGACTCTTAGCGACCCCATGGACTGCAGCCTACCAGGCTTCTCCTTCCATGAGGTTTTCCAGGCAAGAGTAGTGGAGTGGAGTGCCATTGCCTTCTCCATAAATGGAACATAATAGGTGCTTAAATATGTATGATAAAAGAATGAATCTACAACCATGTTTCCAATGCTTTTGTTGTAGATTTCTCTTCATCTGAGTCTATTTTATATGCTTCTATGTTCTACTCAGTCATTCAGGTCTTCTTTAAAGACTATTCTGAGTACTTTTATGCAGGAAAAAAAAAAGTTAAATTCATAGAAACAGTAGAATTGTGGTTGCCATGAGCTGGGAGGTGAGTGAAGGGAGAGTGTCAGTCAAAGGGTAGAGTTCAGTTCAGTTTAGTTCAGTTGCTCAGTTGTGTCTGACACCTTGCCACCCCATGGACTGCAGCATGCTAGGCCTCCCTGTCCATCACCAACTCCCAGAGTTTACTCAAACTCATGCCCATTGAGTCCGTGATGCCATCCAACCATCTCATCCTCTGTCGTCCCCTTCTCCTCTTGCCTTCAATCTTTCCCAGCATCAGAGTCTTTTCCAATGAGTCAGTTCTTTGCATCAGGTGGCCAAAGTATTAGAGTTTCAGCATCAGTCCTTCTAATGAATATTCAGGACTGATTTCCTTTAGGATGGACTGGTTTGAGCTCCTTGCTGTCCAAGGGACTCTCAAGAGTCTTCTCTAATAGCACAGTTCAAAAGCATCAATTCTTTGGTGCTCAGCTTTCTTTATAGTCCAACTCTCACATCCATACATGACTATTTGAAAAACCATAGCTTTGACTAGATGGACATTTATTGGCAAGCTAATGTCTCTGCTTTTTAATATGCTGTCTAAGTTGGTCATAACTTTCCTTCCAAGGAGTAAGTGTCTTTTAATTTCATGGCTGCAGTCACCATCTGCAATGATTTTGGAGGCCCCCCCCCAACCAAAAAAAAAATCTGGCACTGTTTCCACTGTTTCCTCATCTATTTCCCATGAAGTGATGGGACCAGATGCCATGATCTTTGTTTTCTGAATGTTGAGTTATAAACAAACTTTTTCACTCTCCTCTTTCACCTTCATCAAGAGGCTTTTTAGTTGCTCTTCACTCTCTGCCATAAGAGTAGTGTCATATGCCTATCTGAGGTTATTGATATTTCTTCTGGCAGTCTTGGTTCCAGCTTGTGCTTCTTCTAGCTCAGCCTAGATAGCATATTGAAAAGCAGAGACATTACTTTGCCAACAAAAGTCTGTCTAGTCAAGGCTATGGTTTTCCCAGTGGTCATGTATGTATGTGAGAATTGGACTGTGAAGAAAGCTGAGTGCCAAAGAACTGATGCTTTTGAACTGTGGTGTTGGAGAAGACTCTTAAGAGTCCCTTGGGCTGCAAGGAGATCCAACCAATCCATTCTGAAGGAGATCAGCCCTGGGTTTTCTTTGGAAGGAATGATGCTAAAGCTGAAACTCCAGTACTTTGGTCACCTCATGTGAAGAGTTGACTCATTGGAAAAGACTCTGATGCTGGGAGGGATTGGGGGCAGGAGGAGAAGGGGACAACAGAGGGTGAGATGGCTGGATGGCATCACTGACTCAATGGACGTGAGTCTGAGTGAACTCCGGTAGTTGGTGACGTACAGGGAGACTGGCATGCTACGATTCATGGGGTCGCAAAGAGTTGGACATGACTAAGCGACTGAACTGAACTGAATTGAACTGAAGTTGGTCATAATTTTTCTTCCAAGAAGCAAGCATCTTTCAATTTCATGGCTGCAGTCACCATTTGCAGTGATTCTGGAGCCCTCCAAAATAAAGTCTGTCACTGTTTCCACTGTTTCCCCATTTATTTGCCATGAAGTGATGGGACCAGATGCCATGATCTTAGTTTTCTGAATGTTCAGTTTTAAGCCAACTTTTTCACTCTCTTTCACTTTCATTAAGAGGCTCTTTAGTTCTTCTTTGCTGTCTGCCATAAGTGTGGTATCCTCTGCATATCTGAGGTCATTGATATATCTCCCAGCAATATTGATTCCAGCTTGTGCTTCGTCCAGCCCAGCATTTCTCATGATGTACTCTGCATATAAATTAAATAAGCAGGGTTACAAATATAAAGCCTTGAAGTACTCCTTTCCCTATCTGTAATCAGTCTGTTGTTCCATGTCCAGTTCTAACTCTTGCTTCTTGACCTGCATACAGATTTCTCAGGAGGCAGGTCAGGTAGTCTGGTATTTCCATCTCTTTAAGAACTTTCCACAGTTTTTTTGTGATCCACTCAGTTGAAGGCTTTGGTGTAGTCAATAAAGCAGAAGTATAGAAACTTCCAGTTTTAAGATAAGTTGTGGGGATATAGTGCACAGAGTGGTGATTATAGTTAATAATACTGTATTATATACTTGAAAATGGCTATAGAGCACATCTTAAATGTTCTCATGACAAAAAACAAATAGTAATTTTGCAAACTGATGGATTTAACTAACCCTATAGTGGTAATCATTTTGCAGTAGATAAGTGTAATAAGTCATCATGTTGTATACTTTAAATTTATACATATCAATTATATCTCAATAAAGCTGGAAAAAGTTATCAATTTATCATAGTAGTTGATATATACCTTTGTTTTAAACTAGTGAAATCTACACTTCAAAGAAATAGTGATTATATCATTGACTATAATATATATTTTTACTGAAAATAATAAGTGATACACATCATTTATCATAACACATATGTACCATTCAATATTTTATGCCAATTGTACCTGTTCAAAAATTTGTTCTTACTAGAGGGAAGGAGGATTTTGGTGAAAATATTCTTGTTCATATTAAAGCATACTAGATAGTCTATGCTCTCTTTAAAGACATGAGTAAGAAACACTTCTTTCTCTCCTTGTTCCTGATCCTATCAACTTTGTGTTTCCCTCTTTCAAAACACCCTCCATATATACATATATTGAGAAACAATTTATTGAGTTATTATGCTATTATTTACTTCTTTCCTTCTGCATACTAATTTATCCATATCCCCACTTTATAATAAAATGTTGTTATTGCAATGATAGTCCTTATTATCTAGAGCTTACTTGTATGTGCTCCAGATGCTATTCTAAGGACCCTATAGATGTTAACTGCTTTAGTTCTCACAACAATCTTATGAGATTATTATATAGAGATTGTTATATATAGAGAAACTGAGGCAAGAAAGATTATATAACTTTCTTAACATCGCATAAGCCGTTAAATAGGATCAGGTAAACACTAAGTCATCTATTCTTGACCTCCATAGCAAACTGCCTATTCACATGACATGTGCTGTCCATATAATTTTGGCTTTTACTACAAAACCCCTCAGTGTTTATTACTGTGTAATTTACCTGACTCCTGAAATACAGACCAAAAATAACCTGTCTGTGAAGTTGCAAAGCTGAACACAGAGAGATGTGACTGCTCCCTAGGATAAATGAGAAATGCTATTCTCTGGAGGTTAATTACTGCAAATTAGGAGCTTTCAGTTGTCTGGAAGCATCAGGAAAGAAATAGTAGATTAGTACTGATAAAGTCTCATGGGCTTTAATGGGAAACACTTTATATTGGCACTAATGAAAGATTCAGAAGCAACCATGCTTCAGATGCTTAGAAATTTCAGGTTTCAACATATTAAGAATTCAGTCAAATAAGACTCAAAAGAACTTTAGGATTACAATAATTGAGTGAAAGGATGATTTTTGAATAAAGGCCCCAGGGTTTGGAAAATCATTCCCCTTTTTAAAGTGCATTTTTCTGATTAATGTATTTACACCTCACCCCACTCCAGTACTCTTGCCTGGAAAATCCCAAGGACAGAGGAGCCTGGTGGGTTGCAGTTCATGGGGTCACTAGGAGTCGGACACGACTGAACAATTTCACTTTGACTTTTCACTTTCATGCATTGGAGAAGGAAATGGCAACCCTCTCCAGTGTTCTTGCCTGGAGAATCCCAGGGATGGGGGAGCCTGGTGGGCTGCCGTCTATTGGGTCGCACAGAGTCAGACACGACTGAAGTGACTTAGCAGCAGCAGTAGCAGTAGAGAATATATATCTATTTTTTTTAAAACCAAAGTTTGATCAGAAAAGAAAAATTCCTCATTTAAATGACTACTAAATGAATATACTATATATCTAGAACTTCTACCCAAGTCAGGAGATTTGTGATAGTAAACTAATAGTGTGTGTGAAAGCCAAGATACAGCAAAATCTTTACAGCAAAATCTTTGCTCTGCTCTCCCTGTAAACACTCTCCCCAGCACAAACAAAAGCAGAATGAATGAAACTCCCTACATACATTGCTTTATAGAAAAATTACCAGTTAAGTAGTTTATTTTTATAATATGAATTTGACTACCCATACTTTAAAATATTATGACCTGAAATGTAAAACACTCATGTTGAATAGCCACCAATTCAAACATAAACTATAATGAAATTTTTAATCTAAACTATCAGACATGGAGGAACACCACCTCACTGATGGTCCTAATCATTTTTTAACTTCTTCCTTATAAATTTCTTGATTTAAAAAGTTTATTGTGATTGATTTTAAATTAAGTGATACATGCTTAGTAGAAACATGCACATTATATAGAACAGTAACATGTACAAAAACTTCACCAAAAAGATATGATCACTTGTTTAAAAAAAGCTGGTGCATCTTCACCTAGTCAGTTCTATCTTTGCAACTATGTTTACACGGTGTATGAACTGTTGTGTCTCTATATTAAAAAATAACAATGTAATCTAAACATTTTATTTTCTGAGGAGTTATTTTTAAATTCTTAATTTCTAAATAGTAAAATGACAACAAATATCAGACTAGTCCAAGGAAATCAAAAGAAATCTAAATTAGAAAAGCATAGACAGTTACTGAAAGGAAATAATTTCTGTTCTATAATTTAATAAAAAATTACTTTTCTCTTTTTCAAAAATGTAGAAAATTAAGGAAGGAAAACTAATTGCCTGTAATCTCACTATGTAGAACCAGTAATCTAAAACTAATACCATGTTCACTATTTTATTCTCTAGAAACTATATAATATCTAGAATAAATATAATTTATGTTTTGTAAATTATGTATATGTATATATATATCCCTTTTTTCTCATATTCCATTGCATTATTTAGAAAGTTAACTCAAAATGAGTTTTTATTTAAAATACATTTCTCTCAACATTATATCATGTTTAATTTTGTCAAATTATTTAATTGAATTGAAAGTGTATTCCGCACACATATTTCATCAGATTCTTGACAATCATCAACATTATTAATATTCACACTAAAGCTGTCATCCTCTTTTTCAAATAAAGAAGCTTAGAGTCAATGAATACTGAATTGACTGAGTCACAAAACTGAATGAATGAGCTAGAATTGTTTAAGATTTATATATAATCTGAAGTGCTAACCCTTTCACTACAGTACATTGTGTCTCTATTACGTCTCAGATGACATATGAACATTCCCTATTGTTAGAGTTTGACTGCTTTCAATCCTATGTTAAAAATGTTATGAATCTCATTTAACATTTTCTTTTTTCTTAGTTTTCCTTTTGATTGATTGAGAGAATCAGAACATCTAAAGTGTATAACTTCTCCATGGTTCTTGATTTACTGATTCATACTTTAGAAAAATAGTGTCCATATAGCACTCCAAGTAACAACAAGAAAGAAAGACCATTTTACAGAGAGATCCACAGGCAGCTAGTTGCCCTCCCAAGGTCCTTTTTTGCTTTCTTCTGCAGAAATTAAGACTAAAGTGGAATATGGCAGACCAGCTAAACTATTCATTTCCCAGGCTCTCCTGAACTAGGTGTGGACATTTGACAAGGTTCTGGTTGATGAGTTATAAGCACATTATAAGCACAAATGATGTTTGAAACTTGTGAGTCAAGCTTCTAAAAAAACAGAAGCAGATTTTTCCCCAACCTGCATGTGAGAATGCTAAAGTAATGATGAGAGATCTTTAATTATTGGACAAAGGCAAATCATGGAGATGACAGAACAAATGGAAAGTTCTTGAGTTTCTTAAAGCTACAACTTGGCATAAAACCCTAAACCAGACTGCTACCTGGTGTGTGTGGGGGGTGTGTTTATCTGTATGTTGACCACTCTGTTTTTTCACTCTCATGCACACAATATTTTTGTGGGTTTGTTTACAATTATTTTTCTAATTTGTCATTATAGCAACCTGGTTATTTATCCGATTGCTAATGATTAGCCAAATGCTTTTCATTACTTTTTTTTTTCATTTTTGAATTACTTCTTTTTGAATCCTGCTTATTTAACATTTGTTTCTTAGGTTTATAGCAAATAAATATTCTATGCACTGTGTTTTTGTTGGTAATTTTTGTTATTTTATAATATAATACTACGTAGAAACAAAAAAAACATAAATTGAAAATAAACATGAATCCTACTGAATAATAACAAATGACAAGCTATTTCTCAATTTTAGCTGTCCACATTTACTTATATTCTGTGGAGAACAAAACTACATTTAGTTTTTTCTGATGAGTAGCAATATAATGACAGGAGCAAAGGCTCCTCATTTTTACAGGAACAAAGAGTAGACCATATTTGAATTATTGGGAATTTATGAATCAATTAGATAAATTTGGACTTCTTAAAGACAAGACTTCCCTGGTGGCCCAGATGGTAAAATATCTGCCTACAACTCAGGAGACCTAGGTTCAATCCCTGGGTCAGGAAGATCCCCTGGAGAAGGGAATGGCTACCTACTCCAGTATTCTTGCCTGGAAAAATCTATGAACAGAGGACCCTCTCAGGCTATAGTCTACAGGGTCAGACAAATAATTGGACACGACCGAGCAACTAACACACACACGCAGACACAATAAATCTGATTATTATAGAAGGAAAGGCAGTCTTGTACATGCAGTCTTTCTGCTCCAACTGGATGCTTGAGAATGGGCCTTGGGCTTGGAGCACTTTCTTAACAAGAGATTAAGAGACTGTACAACCTGAGACAGCTTATCACCATGTGTGTGCATGTGTGTGTGTGTATGTGAACACGCTCAGACATATCTGACTCTTTGTGAACCCGTGGGCTGTAGCCCACCAGGCTTCTCTGTCAATGGAATTTTCCAGGCAAGAAAACTGGAATGGGTCGCCATTTCATACTCCAGGGGATCTTCCCAACACAGGGATAGACCCCATATCTCTTGTGTCTCCTGCACTGGCAGGCTGATTCTTTACTACTAGTGCTACCTGGGAGGCCTAAATTTATTCCAGAAAATCTTCCTGACCCAAGCATCAAACTCAAGTCTCCTTCACTGCAGGTAGATTCTTTTACCACTGTCATCATCTGGGATGCGATCCCCTTGGATGGAGTTATTGATATCTTCCCTTGTTTCAACTTCAATTAATGTGGTTCTAGTCTTGAAGTTTGCATAGCACCTTACCAACCCTACTGTTACATCTGTCTTCTTCGGCAGTGGGTGGGGGGGAGGGGGGGCGGGGCCGGCAACAGAGTCCATCCTACTGAGGCCAGAGAAGTGTGTAAGTTGAGAAATTGTCCTGCTTCAGCCACTGAGAGACTGGCTGTCCATAGAGGACTGAAGCTCACTATTGGAGATGACCATACTTCTCTATGTAAGTAAAGCATTATTGCATCTCGTGCTTGACTGTGTTTTGTTCTTCTTAGTGAATGATACCAAAATGCAATGGCAGAAGGGCTTGGACTTATTTTTCTTGGTGGCTAGCATTGTGATGATCTTTGCTATCCTCCCATGTCAGCTGAATTCTTCCCTAAGATTGGTAACTTGGTGCATAGTGTCCTACTTCCTTGGAATTGATAACATATGCAAGGAACTCTCTCTTCTTACAATTATTATCAAATTAGCAATACAAATCTGACAGAATACAGGATGATTGTTAATATCAAATACAAACATGTTGGTAGAAACCACAAAATATGCTTCTTGTCGAGACCAGCTCGACAAGCAAGGTTTCTGAAAGAGCAATATGGCAAGAGAATGAGAAACAAGACACAAGAATTCAATGGAAAGTGAGGATCAGGGTCCAACACTGTTCCAAGGTGAAGGTGCCAAAAATAAATCTAAGCCAGCTTTATTATACTTTCAGCTGTGAATGAAAGAATATTCGGGGAGTTAAGCTATAACTCATGTGGCCTTTAGGACCAAAAAACAAAATGATCATTAACCATTGAGTAATTAAGAAACAATAATCAATAACAAATTAGAAACCAAGACTAATATTCTTATCTATAGATTTTCCAGCAGATATGTAAAACATGTGACTCTGAGATGCCAGCTGAGAAATAGTCTGGGGTTGGTTTTCCAACCACAGGATCATATCTTGTTTTCAAGACTATGAACTGTTCCCTCTGGACTTGTTCCAAGAGTCTCATGCCTTATAGCATCCAGTTTATCAATAATTATAAATTTATTTTGCGGCCCTTGCCAGGGCTTGCTTTTCTTTTATTCTTCCTGTCTACTACACTTCTAGTCTCATTTGTTGAAATGTTCAAGAAGTCTTCTGTGTTATGCCTGTGAATGATACTTTCATGTGCTTTTGTCTTTGATGTTTGAATTGATATCCATATAGCTTTTTCACATTATGTTGCACTTCTCGTGAAACAAATAGGATGCACAGTCTTATACAGACTAATAGCCAACTACTTTCTCATTTGGGTAGTCTAATGAACTACCTAGGAATCTCTTTAGGTATTACTTCTGTAATAACCACATTCCCACAGGTATATGTTTGAAATAAATATTCATTCCAACTTTATATGTAGAAGTTAATGAAGAAAAAGCACTTAAATATTGTACATCTAAAATATTACAGCCTAGGATATCAATAGGGGATCAATATTCTTACACATTGACAAAAACTGAAATACCTTGAAGCTTAGCACAGAAGATGAAAGGACATCTTAGACCTAGAAAAATTATCAACTACCCTATCAAGAACTGGTTTGTGATACTGGGTAAATAATTAAATCATATTTCTGTTTCATCTTTATAGTGAGAGTAATAGTATATTTATTATCATTCCTGTAGATGCAAAGCCACGAAATTTATGGGTCAAGAGCCAAAGGCACAAAAACTATCTACTGCTCAAAAAATATGATGATAATGGTGAAGAATGATGTCTTTCTTAAAGACTTCAAAACCATCTCTCTGGAAGGTGATCATAGTAATATAGCTCCCCTAATCTTAGTTTCTGTGGGAGTGTAGAAGTTACTTGGTGGGGTGCCTCACTCTAACCTGTAAAACCACCTCTTGTCATAAGGACATGAGAGTTTCATTTTTCCTGAAAAGAGTGATGAGGCCACAACTTCATTAGCTTGTAATCTGTTCTTTTTGAGGACACAGGTGTGAATACCCACTAGCTTAGCTCAGATTCCACTTCCTTATTATCCCTATACTGAAAAGCTAGGAGAGCATACCAGGGCAGACCTGATCAGGGAAGAATTTTGAACTTGGATGAAGGGCTGTCCCCTATGAAGGCAATAAGTGGAAAAATAGCAGCAATCGTTACTTGAGAAAAAAAAAAAATGCAAGGAGATGAGATGTCAATCAGATGAATGTCAACACAGGATAAAAACCCAAATGTCACATAATTTACACCTTTCTGGTCTCAAAAAGCCCTTCCTGAACTTCCACGGTGATTCAGTGAATGGGAGTCTGCCTGCAGTGCAGGGAATGCAGATTCTATCCCCTATCAAGGAGAATTCCACATGTTAAGAAGCAGCTGAGTCTGTGCACTGCAACTATTGACTCCATGCACTCTAGAGCCTGGGAGTCCCAACTACGAAGTCCACCTGCTGCAACTTTTAAAACCTGCATGATTAGAGCCTGTGTTCCACAGAAGAGAAGCCAACACAATGAGAAGCCTGTGCATGGCAACGAAAAGGAACCCCCACTCACTGCAACTAGAGGAAGCCTGCACAAAGCTATGAAGACCCATCACAGCCAAAAAGAAACTAAACGAACAAAATTCTTTTTTTTTTTTTTTAATAATGAATACACTTTAAAAAGAAAAGCCCTTCCTCTTTGGATCACTTGTGAAGATGATGACATTGAGAAGCTTCCCAAGGACTCCTGAGTCATTCTCATACCTTCCTCATCAGCTGATGTTACTTATTTAAAGGCTTCTCTTCCCTGTGCCCCACAAGCTTACAGTGCTCCAACGCCTGTTTTCAATTTTTTGCCCTGCACATGGAGATACATATCCGCTACCTCATGGATCTCTGCAACCAGCCAATTTTGCTCCTTTGATGGAGAAAGAATGTTGGAGTTCCACTGATCACCACATCAAGGAGTTATGGTGACCAGGGAAAGACAATTAGCTGTCACTCACACAAGGGTGGAAGATCTGAAGGTGTTAGAGACCCAGTGAAAGTGGTGGCTAAAACACTTACTGAAAGCCTTATTGCTATGTGTTGGGAGAAGCTGTAGTGCTGTATGCAGAAAATGGGGCTATTCTCAGCTGATTTCCATCAGTGGCTTGTTGAGGCAGTCACAAAATTTATTGGCATGGGTCCAAAGGCAGATTAAAATAGCCCTCTAACCCTAGCCACCTTTATCTTGGCTTTTATGCAGACTCTAAAAACTCAAGGAAAAGAGAACAAGATGGCAAAAGCAGACTTGTCCTCATATTTTAGCAGCAGCTGCTCCATTTTGGGATACTGTAGAGAAAGACAAGGAAGAAATCAAAGATTGTTGGGTTGGCTGCTCAGAACTCTTCACTGAAGGGAATAAACAAACCTTGCTCTGGCCTACTGATAAAGAGAATAAAGAAAGAATGGAAAATATATGCCATTTTTACAAGAAACCAGAATATGAAAGACAGACTGTAAAAAGAGACACTGAAGGATACAAGAGCAAGGGAATCAGAGAAGCCCAGAAGGCTAGGGGATAAGTGGCAAACCACTTAAAGTAGATAAATTTAAAGATCTCATAGGTGGAAATTGGTGATATTTGTTCTTCTTAATATGCAGTTTTCTCAAGAATTTCTCACTTTCCATTTGGTAAAGAAAGTATCAATGTGAATTTCACATTTGCTATGCTCCTTTTCATTCTTGTTCTATTTCCTCCTTAGTTCCCATATAGGTTGGTCCCAGGACTGAGGAACATGCATTCTTACTTTCTTGTGATTCTCCTGTAAATCTACTGGGTACAGACCTACTGATAGAAAGCTTATCATATTCTGTACTTTGAAAGAGCAGACAGTGGAGCATCATAAGAAAAAGCATTTTACTTAGCTACCACACACCTTCTGAAAGAAAAAGGGTATGGAGAGAGTATGTGTGTTATTCTCTCAGTTGCATCAGACTCTTTGCGACCCCATGGACTATAGCCCACCAGCCTCCTCTGTCCATTGAATTCTACAGGCAAGAATACTGGAGTGGGTTACCATTTTCTTCTCCAGATGGAAAGATTGGCAGTCATCAAAAGCTGGAAGAGCATCCCATTGTAAAATGTATTTATGTATCACTTAGGCCCTATGGAATAATGATACTAGTTTCATTTGAGATATAGAACCAATTGAAAGAGCTTTGGGATGATAAGTCATGGTCATATGTAAAACAGTAGTCTTTGTTAGTGGCTCAATTAAATATAATAAAATCACATAAAAATTTAGAAAAATTTGGGCTACATTTTACAAGGGCACTCATTCTGTAATACCCCCCAGACTCCCAATAAAGAAGAAAGAGAAATTTGATAAAGATGACCCTTGTATAGATTTGAGAAGTGAATAATCTGTAGTACCATTAATCTCTATAGTGTCTAACCCTACAACTCTTTTGGCTTCAGTACTATTATCTACAAAGTTTTCTCTGTAATTGATCTATGTCTTTCTTTCTTCCTTCCTCCCTCTTTTTTATCTTTCTTTCCTTCCTTCCTTTTCTCTTTTTCTCTTCCTCTAGCATATGACCATAAATTCTTGTTTTCTTTTCCTTATGAAGAAGTCCAATATTTATGATACAGGATTATCTTATTTTCTCTAGTCATTTATAAACAAACACACAAACAAAGACCTAGTGAAAGGTTGTCCCCCAGAGGAATCTATAACTATTCAAATTTAGATAACTTTCTCGTAGTCTCAGAAATGAGAAAAATGCAAAATTGACACTTTAGCTTTGTGGCATTTCTCTGCTTTGCAGAAGCACAAAGATCCATTAGGCAAATTGTAGTATTGCTTATCCAAGGGCATCTGTTGTCAGCTACAGGCCATAGAATGACACAATCTAGAAGTCAGCTCACTTTGCAGATACAATAAACGACTAACAATGAAAAAACTAGACAATTCTGGGACAAGCACATTATTATACAGTGATTCCAATTTTTGTAGAGTAGGAAAAATCACTGCTTTACATGATAATTTTCCAGATTTCTGCTTTGGTCCCAAGAATTTGAAGAGGCTTTTGAAACCTAAAATTGACTACCACCTTTCTCCCAGTTCAATAGGAACTTTCTCCCAGAGGAGAGTAAAAAAGTGACTGAATTGAACTGAACTTTCTCCCAATTTGGAGGATTCCAAATTTGGGGAATTTTAACATTTGGATATTCTAAACTTTGACCCTTATCTGATGCTCTGATTTTACATATTTAACAATGTTTACTTTGCACAGAAACTATAAAAGCTGTTGTTAAAACATACCATGCTTAGTCGTGTTGGACTCTTTGATACTCCATGGGCTGTATGTAGCACAGGAGGCTCCTCTGCCATGGATATTCTCCAGGCAAGAATACTGGAGTGGGTTGCCATGCCCTCCCCCAGGAGATTTTTTCAACCCAGGGATCGAACTCAGATCTCCCACATTACAGGCAAATTCTTTACCAGCTGAGCCACCAGGGAAGCCCAAGAATACTAGAGTGAGTAGCCTATCCCTTCTTCCCAACCCAAAAACTGAACTGGTGTCTCCTGAATTGCAAGCGGATTCTTTACCAGCTGAGCTAGTTACTTTTATTACAATAAGATAGTTATTTCCATTTTTCAAAAATACACTTCATAAAAAAATAGGCAAATGGATTATAAAAGGGGCTAGAAGAAATTTGACTGGACTATAGGCATTACCTAAAAAACAATTCCTGTATCACAGCTTGATTAGTGTTGTGTCATCAACAAAACAATCTGAATAAAAGATGTGTTTTTAAGTCACTAAGACCTTTACTGTGACTGCAAAAAAAATAAAAAATTTGAAAACACATTAAAGAGATGTCTTTCAGTAAAATTCTTTCTAGGCTACTCCCATGATAAGAACAGGAAGTTCTCTCTGACCAACTTCACCAGGAACCTGGTGGCATGTGGATTCCATATAATTAACACATGTAAAAATAAGAAAGTTTGTTTCAGTTCAGTTGCTCGGTTGTGTCTGAATCTTTGCGACCCCATGGACTGCAGCACCCTGGTTTCCTGTCCTTCACCATCTCCTGGAGCTTCCTCAAACTCATGTCCATTGAGTTGGTGATGCTATCCAACAATCTCATTCTCTGCCGTCCCCTTCTCCTGTCTTCAATCTTTAAAACATCAGAGTCTTTTCTAATGAGCCAGCTGTTTGCATCAGGTAGCCAAAGTATTCTAGCTTCAGCTTCAGCATCAGTCCTTCCATTGAATATTCAGGACTGATTTCATTTAGAATGGACTGGTTTGATCTCCTTGCAATCCAAGTGACTCTCAAGAGTCTTCTCCAACACCACAGTTCAAAAGCATCAATTCTTCAGTGCTCAGCTTTCTTTATGGTCCAAGTCTCACATCCATACATGACTACTGGAAAAACCATAGCTTTGACTAGATGGGACTTTGTCAGTAATGTAATGTCTCTGCTTTTTAATACACTGTCTATGTTGGTCATAGCTTTTCTTCCAGCTTTTCTTCTTTTAATTTCATGGCTGAAGTCACCAACTGCAGTGATTTTGGAGCCCAAGAAAACAATGTCTGGATTATATGAATACTTTCCCTATCTCAAAACAAAACAGGAAAACCAATATTCAGTCAGTAGTAAAGATTCTCCTAATAGCTAAAATTTTCACTTTTGGAATATTGTCATCAAACCCAAGTTTGTGTGCTCAGAAACAGGGCAAACAAACCAAACATGGAAGTTTGGAGCAGAGAAAGTTTTATTGCAAGAACAGGGGACTCATGCGCAAAAGATCCAAATTCTCCACGGGTTTCAGAAAAGAAGTTTTTATAGGCAAAATTTGGGTTTTGAGCATAGGGCTGCAAGGTGTGTAACCTCCTCTGATTGGTTGGTGGTTAGGTAGCAGAGATAGTCCAAGAATATCAATCATCAGCCTTCTTGTTCTGATGAGTATGGGGTCTAGTGCTTATGTTCAGCCTGAAACTGTCCTCCACCTTTGTCAGGGCCTCAGTTCCTGTGGAAGAACTCAGAGATATGTATCAAATTGTTATGCACATTCCTTGAGGAGGAACTAGACCAAGCTCCCAATCAGTGCACCACTGTTTCTTTCCTCATTCCTTTACTCTCTTAATCAGTATCTGAATCCTTCCCTTTGGTACCCAGGGAAGGTCTAGGAGGCTGATAGACTGTCCTACGAACAAGAAACAGGGGACACCAAAAGGCTTTTGTGCCTGTGAGGGCCCCAGAGGACCCCACAGAGCATTTGAATCTGATAATGAAAGTCATGTTATTTCTACTGTTGTCTAGGAATTATGCAAATGTTTGCAGATTTCTAAAAGTTATATTTATATACATTTCCATAAGTCTATCAGTTCTCTAGAGAAGTAGAATGGTGGAATCAAACTTTTTAAAAAGTTCATTGGCTAAGATTCATCTGTCTGACTGATTCAAATGGCCCAGAGTTTTACCATTAGCTTTGCTAGAATGACCCCTGAACACAAACACAGAATCTCTCTCTTTGAATGTATGTTTGGCAGGCCCCGTGAATTCAAGTTTGAGATTATGCCCTCTATTGGATTTTAGTGAATCCTCTCATAATCACAATCATATTCAATACTTAAAAGGGCCTCTTTCTTCCCTAGAAATCCTGAGACTTAAAGCCATAAGGATCCAGAAGGACCTGTCCCTATGGAAAGGGTTATTTCATCTACACATAGGTGTTCTGTAAGAAAGACAGTCACCTTGTTGGGAAGAGCCCTTTCAAATGTTACTGATCATCCATTCAGTTCTTAGAGCTAACAAAATCTCAGACAGATTTATGCTTTCCATGTGAAGTCAGCACCACAGGACTGAACAAAGGATGTGAAACTTGAGTTTTTAAGAGTAACTGATACCAGTACTGAACTTGAATGAAAACAAGTGTCTTAGAAAGAATATTACTTTTCTCTTAGACTGTCTTGCTGTTGTAGTCATAGTGAGCTTATTTTGTTTACATTAAGGATCACAGTTTACTAGAAAATAAAAATTATTTGTTATATTTTGTTTTATTTTTGTCCTTCCAGTTTCTTTCATTTTCTTTCTCTCCCCCCAGATTCCCACAACCTCATTTCTCATCAGCTCTAAACTGTCCTGCCAGTGTAAGTATGACAGAGTAAAACAGAGACAATCTGCATTAGTAATTTTTGATAATGAAGTAAAAGTAACTAATATGCTCAATCCAGAAATGTGAATAACCAGTTTGATTGGGAAAATGATGCAAAAATTCTAATTAATAGAAAAACAGAAATCTGGAATTATATTAACTGGAAAATACAGGTCTAATGTTACATGATTAATTTCAAGATATAATTTCTCTCCAGTCTCAGTATAAGTTGATAAATAAATATTAATCCCCATTATTCAAGGATATTTAGTTAACTTTTACAATAGTATAGCTATCAATTCACACCTAAGGAAAGGCCCACAGCATGGCTTTGTTCTCAAGACTTATATATAATAAACACTAGAATTCCATTCTCTACCTTTCAATGTCTGCTTCATAATAAGATTTCTATACTAGATGATGGCCATGAATATCATGGTTTTTCATATCTGGGGAAAATTATTGGTGAAGATAGAACAATTAGTAAAGGGCCTCAGTTCAGTTCAGTTTAGTTCAGTCACTCATTCGTGTCCGACTCTTTGCGACCCCATGAATCGCAGCGCGCCAGGCCTCCCTGTCCATCACCAACTCCCGGAGTTCACTCAGACTCGCGTCCATCGAGTCAGTGATGCCTAGAGTCATATAAATGTTATGGTACTTATATAATTCTCTGAAACTCAGAGAAAATTTATGATGACTTGTAATAAAAACTTCACTAAAAATTTAGACTATCAGGATCCAGATTTACTAAGAATTTTATCTAACATTTTGCCAATGGTATTATGTAGTCAAAGGTTATTTCCTAAAGACAAATAATGTGATGACTTCCAAAAAATCAGTAATTCGGCTATTCCATCACAATTTTGACAATTACTTTGCTTTATGTTTCACTAGGGACTTTCTCGGAGAAGGCAATGGCAACCCACTCCAGTACTCTTGCCTGGAAAATCCCATGGATGGAGGAGCCTGGTGGGCTGCAGTCCATGGAGTCGCTAGGAGTCGGATACAACTGAGCATCTTCACTTTCACTTTTCACTTTCATGCATTGGAGAAGGAAATGGCAACCCACTCTAGTGTTCTTGCCTGGAGAATCCCAGGGACGGGGGAGCCTCGTGGGCTGCCATCTATGGGGTCGCACAGAGTCGGACACAACTGAAGCGACTTAGCAGCAGCAGCAGCAGGGAATTTCTGGCTATTTATATGGCTGTAATTCCCCCAGAGAATGGTAGAAACAGCAATAAACATAATTATAACATTGTTGTTATAGGAAATTATAACATTGTTGTTATGGGAAAACAGGGAGGAGTTGGTAAAGGTGAATAAGAATTAAAAACGAGTGACAATTCTTTATGTTGAAAACAGAAGAAACTCCTTCAACCACACTTTTCTCTTCTTAGAGCATTTGCTTAAAAAAACTTGAAATTATAAGCTGTTTTGCATGTCTGTTTGAAATGTATACAAATTGTTTTAAAGCTAATTAAGCATCTTGCCCTGGTAGCTCAGGTGGTGAAAAAAAAAAAAAAAAAAAAACCACCTGCAATTCAGGAGACCCTGTTCGATTCCTGGGTGGGGAAGATCCCCTGAAGAAGGGATAGGTTACCAACTCCAGCATTCTTGGGCTTCCGTGGTGGCTCAAATGGTGAAGAATTCACCTGCAGTGAGAGAGACGTGGGTTCGATCCCTGAATTTGGAAGATCACCCAGAGAAGGGAATGGCTACCCACTCCAGTATTCTGGCCTGGCAGACTTCATGGACAGAAGAGTCTGGGAGGCTACAGTCCATCGGGTCCCAAGACTAGGACACGACTGAGAGACTTTACTTTCACTTTCAAGTGTCTTACCAGCTTTAAGACCCAGAAATATTTTTCTCTGGGCTTCCAAGGTGGCTTAGTGGTAGAGAATCCATCTTGCAATGCAGGAGATGCCAGAATCACAGGTTCTATCCCTAGGGTCAGGAAGATCCTCTGGAGAGGAAATGGCAACTCACTTCAGTATTCTTGCCTGGAAAATCCCATGGACAGAAGAGCCTGGCAGGCTATGGTCCATGGGGTCAAAAGGAGTCAGACATGACTGAGCACACATGACATTTCTCAAGATATGGGGATCATCTCTTTGAGATGTAATCATCAAGGAAGACACCAGCTACATCTGATTCTATGGAAGGGTAGGAACCTTGCATTAATGGATGCCTCACTCCAAGTTAGGAATTCACTTTGCCGTAAGGATATAAGATGTTTATATTTCCACTTGATTATATCAGTTAGCTAATCCACTTGGTCACACCATTACTGAGTTTGGGATGAACTTGGTAAGAAAATGCTGTTGTCAAGTCTTTTACTTGAGGCCTAGTTGTTGTTTATCTTGTTACTATTTATGTAATAGAGAGTATATGATTAGCTGTATAAAAAGATACAGCTAGTTTCTTTCTGCAATCTCTTTGGTAGATTGCTTGTGATATACATCATATTCTCATTTATTTTCTTTCTTTGTGGAGAAGCTTTTAATTTTGGAAGATTCTGTTTTTAATTATATTTCTTCAACACAGCCTAATTATCAAAGGATATCAAATGCAACCACTCTGATGTTCACTCCATCATTGTAATTGGGGATTTAGATTTAACCATTGTCTTCTACTCAAAAGTAACTTCAAATCTAAAAATGTACCACATAGTGACTACCTCATGATCTACTAATATAAGAATGTTTTTTATTCATGAAAATAACATTTCTCAAAGCTAAAATGCAATTTTTCCTCCATTAAAGGAGTTTAAATCATTGAAATGTACTACCAACATGCTCCCTGTTTCCAGCAAATTCAGTTATGAAGGGAAATGGTTGATTCTAAACTTGGAGAAAAGCTTTCATTTAAATGGATATATCGCTATACTTAAAAGCTTATAACCAAACATAAGCTCCTATAGAAAATTCAATAATACAGACTAAAGAAAAGTAAAATGTAACTAATAGGACATAATATTGGATAAAAGACAACACTGTTTACAAATGCAATTGAAATATAAAAGAAACACTCTGTATATGATCTATTAAAATATATGTATATAGCAAATAAGTGAGTCGTGACATGTTTTTAAATTAGGTCATTTCTTATTTATTTATCCAAATAAATAAGATTGGATTTACTTATCCAAAAAATTGCTAAGCCTTTTCTTGTAAATTCCATTTATCTCATGTATTTTCATAGTATGTTCTGAAGAAATACTGAAAGGAAAATACATGCCAGAAACCATTTGGTAGATTATATATTTGACTTAGATATGTGTATGAATAATACTTCAATGAATTCAAATGTATTATAAGTTCAGAGAAAAATGTTTCAGTTTTAAAAATAAATAACTACTGGTCTCAGCATAATTTAATATAAGCTTGTGCTTCTTTTCCATTTTATTTTAATTCTTTCCTTGATGTTTCTGAATGACCTTTGGCAAATAACTCAGTTTTTCTGTGCATTTTCAACTTTTGTCTAGTAAGTATTTTCTGCTTCTCTTACACATATCATGTTGTTTTCTTCATTTATTCATTCATGAATTCATTCTTAATTTACTATTGGGCTCCTTTGCTCAGTTGGTAAGGAATCTGCCTGCAATGCAGAAGACCTGGGTTTGATCCCTGGGTTGGGACAATCTCCTGGAGAAGGGAATGGCAACCCACTCCAGTATTCTTTCCTAGGAAATCCCATGGACAGGGGAGGTTGGTGGGATACAGTCCATGGTGTCGCAAAGAGTCAGACAGGACTGAGCTGACACTTTTACTTTCATTGATATGTACTAAATGCATATTAAATTCCA
Source organism: Oryx dammah (assembly GCF_014754425.2). Classification (NCBI taxonomy): domain Eukaryota; kingdom Metazoa; phylum Chordata; class Mammalia; order Artiodactyla; family Bovidae; genus Oryx; species Oryx dammah. The sequence goes on from NW_024070187.1 coordinate 52,716,483, forward strand.
CAAGTTGTCCTATATACTTTCTCACATCTGTTTGGATATTTAATTGGCATTTCAAATTCAAACTGCCCAAAGTTTATACCAAATCTGCTCCTTCTTTAATTTAATTTTTAAAGTGAAAGGTACCCTCATTTTATGGACTTCCAAACACCTAGTTTTTTCAAACTGTAAACCTGAAGTCCTAATTCCCCCACATTTCTTTCATCACAGCCTACATTCTATGCATTATCAAGTTCTGCCTATTTTAGCCTCTAAATATTAATATTCAAACTTCTTTGCTTTTCGTATCTCCACTGACACCAGCCTAGAACTTTCTACCTACTCTCTATCTAAGGAAATGCATTCTTTCTTAGTTGTTTCCCTGAGTGCATTCTTCGCTCCTTCAACTTGCTTTTCATACTGCAGTCAAAGTAGCATGTACACAATGGAAGTACTAACTCCTCCCACCAGGAGCCTGTTTCAAAATTTTAAGTTTCCATTGACATGGAATAAAATCTGTCATCTTATCATGAATTAAAAGGATATACATGATTTGACCATTGCTCATTTTGTTTTTTACATAATCTCTAACTCATCTCCTTTTCTGTCCTACATTCTTCCTGACATTTTTCAATGTCAGGAATTTCAAATTTTTCACTTTTCATGACATTTGTTCCTCAAATGATTCATGCTTCCTTCTACCTAAGAACATTTTGTCATGTCTTTTCCTATTTCTGGAATGAAACTTTTCCCCTTGCTCATTTACCGTACTGTCACAAATCTTCAAAGTTCAATTCATTCATGATCTCACTGAGAAAACTTTATCCAAACCTCTAGACTTAAGTCCTTCCCTGTAATATATGTTCTTATAGCAACCAGTAATTTTCTCAAATATTATTTATTGGCATTTTATTAAAATAATTGTGTAATCGGTTCTTCAATTTCTATCTCTTTTTCTAGACTTCCAGCTCAAAAAAATGCTTTCTTGTCTTGTTTATATCTATTAGTGCAACTATGTAAACAGTGATAAGGCTAGTACTTTGCATATAGTAAGTGGTCAATAAATATGTGGCAAATAAGTGAATGAATATATAGCATATTTAATTTATTCTCATTTCACATATTCAGCCATAAACCTGTATAATGTGATTTGTTGTTGTTCAGTCATGTCCAACTCTTTGCAATTCCATGGACTGTAGCATGCAAGACTCTTCTGTTCTACATTGTCTCCCCGAGTTTGCTCAAATTCATGTCCATTGATTTGGTGATGTTATTTAATCATCTCACTCTTTAGATAAATGCAATGAGGGATATACAGGAAAAAAAATAAGTAGAAGTGTAATATTTTTTCAATTCTAGGTTTTTTGTTTCTCCTAATTTTAAAATTTCTAGCATCTCTCTTGCTTTTTCTTCCTCTCGATGCCCATATTTATGCTGTACAGCTTCAGCAATACAAAGAGAACATGACCACAAGAGTGAAAAAGAGAGTCCACTTCTGTCTGAGCACTTAAGTGGGTGATCTAAGGCCTTCTAATTATGTGGATGAAACTACACACAGTAATTGGTCTATTTCATTTTCTGAATTGAATATTTATTTTACTAAGTAAATCATTTGATAGTTTTAGCAGATCAATGGAGTCAAAATATTTAAACAGTGTTATAATGGAGGCAGAATCTAATACAATTAAAGGCTTTTCCCTCACACCTGGGAAAAGTTGGGACAAATATTGAAAATGTTGTTCATCCAACACAGCCACTTCAAGATTTTAAAAAATCCAACTAATAATAAGCATGTGTAATGTGACCATCTGGTAATTTTAAAATGCCAAAACTACTGCATTTTGAAAAATGTTTAAGTCCAACTTCTGCCAAGGCAATTTTGTTTTTCTGTGAGAAAAGATGCCCTCTGTCCTGATCTAGACAGAAATTTAAAGAAGTCCTGGCAGAAGGAAAAGAGAGGGTCAGAGAACAAGATGGCTGGATAGCATCCCTGATGCAATGGATATGAACTTGGAAACTTCAGGAGATGGGGAGGGACAGGGAGGTCTGGCATGCTGCAGTCCATGGGGTTGCAAAGAGTTGGACATGATTTAGCTACTGAATAACAACAACACTAGAATTTGTTGATGAAAGAGTGCCATTTTACTTCCCTCATCAATTTTTCTATAGCAAGAGGTGGATTGATAGAGCTGAAAGTGAAGAGAGGGTTAGTAGTAAAACAGGATTTTGCTTCCACTGATATGTTTTTTTACATCTATTCTGTAACCACTTAATTTTCACATTTTGAAAGAGTTTGGTTGTTCTCCCTTTAATTCTTTTGCTTTAAAGATGTTGCTAAGAATGAGAATGAACAGAAGCTTGAAAATATTAAGCTAAATAACAAATGCATGTTAAGGATTAAGTGGAATTGCTATTAAAACTAATTAATACTCATCCTAATAGGAAGCAAGGGTATGTTGGGGATAGCAGCCAAGTTCATGAAGGTGGACAGTGACTGAAATAATGTGCTTTATGAAGACCACTTTTTCTCCTTCTACCTTCCTGATAGTTCTCAGTTTTGTGTTTATTGGCTGGTCTATCTTCATTCACATCTTAAATATAAAATATTCTTTACTTTCTTTTTTCCTTTTAAATTTTTTCTCAAGGAAATTTAGCCATCTCTGCATTTTGAACTATATCCTTTTCACTTATTTCATATCTAATTGGTGTCTCCAGATGTTATTTCTCTATTGACCCTAAGCACTAGATTTTGTAACTAATAAATCTAGTAAATATCTTTTCCTGGGTCATACATAGACAACTCAAACTCAGTCAGTAGTGGTATGACATGACTAGATGATTTCTTTGCACTCCTTAAGCAATCCCTGAAGCAGGGATACAGTTAGGGAGTTTTTCCTATAATCTAGATTAGGGTTTCTCTACCTTGACACAGCTCACATTTCAGGCCAGATAATTCTTTGTTATGAAATTGGAGGATATTTACTATCATCCTTGGCCTCTGTCCACTAGATCCCATTAGTACTCTGCTTCTGGCAGATATAAAAATGTATCTGCATGCTTGCTAAGTTGCTTCAGTCATGTCTGATTCTTTGTGACCCTATAGACCATAGCCTATGAGGCTCCTCTGTCCATGGGATTCTCCAGGCAAGAATACTGAAGTAGGTTAACATGCCTTCCTCCAGGGGATCTTCCCAATCCAGGGATGGAATCCATGTCTTTTATGTCTCCTACATCAGCAGGCAGGTTCTTTACCATTAGCACCACTTGGGAAGCCCCAAAATGTATCTAGACCTTGCCAACTATCCTTTCGGTGGCAAAACCACACTTAGTTGAGAACCACTGATGAAGATAATGAAGCTCTATGTTAGGACCACAACAGTGAAAATGAAGAAGTAATGAAAGCATCTTTGCATAACTGAGTATGTGAACTTAGAGAGAAGGAAGAATTTCAGGTTGTTTTCTAGATGGGTTATTAAGGACTTCCTAAGTTTCAAAGTCTCTTTGTAGTACTGTCTCCTATGTAATACTATTTTCTTTACCCAGATTTCTCTTTATCACCTCATATATACTTAATAAAGTTCTATTAATCTTTATGGCCTAATTCAAATATCACTCATCCCTACTGTGACTATTTCTCTACTCTTACACTCTAACAGAGAATATTTTCACTCTTCTTTATTTCACGGGTTATCATATAATGACCAGATTCCCTATGTATTTAACGGTAGAAGTGTTAATCGCTCAGTCATATCTGACTCTTTGCAAACCCACAAACTGGGGCTCACCACGTTCCTCTGTCCATGAAATTTTCCAGGCAAGAATACTGGAGTGAGTTGAATTTCCTTCTCTAGGATCTTCCTGACCCAGGATTCAAACCCAGGTCTCCTGCATTGCAAGCACACTCTTTACTGTGTAAACCACCAAGAAGATTCTCTCATAAATATTATATCCCTTTACAACTTTTTACACTGCAGGAAATATAATAAGTGTTTTTAAAATGTTTAATCATTTACTTAGTGAATATGATACAAACCAATATTTTTTTAGAACAGTTATTATTATTATAGACATTCAGCATGCCTTTCCATTATTATTGATTTTGGAATAACAGGCTAATTCAACTATCTCTATATATTTATTTTCAAAACCTTGTTTACATATAGCAGGTAAAATATAAATATGAAGTATAATTTGGGGAACATAAAGTATGGAAATATAGAAAAGTAAATTTGTGTCTATAGAAACTTAAGTTTATCAGGTGACCCTAGAGTCAACTCAAATAGCAAAATAGATGGTCAAGTTGAATATGATGAAGTTAAATGATTCTCTAAAGCAGAAATCTTGCTTGACATTAGTTAATATTTTCTCAGTATTATCATAGGTTTGAATGGAGAATATGGACTTGAACTAAAAAAAAAAAAAAAGGATAAAGGAGTTAGAGTCTATTTTCCATAGCTTCAAAAATTGAGTCTAAAAATTTAATCTATAAGTATGTTTCTAAATTTTCTAGAGAATATGTGAAGGGTCATGCACACACTTAAGAAAAATCTTTATAAAATAAAAACTTAAGATATCATAAAATCATTGTATACATAAAAAGGATTAAAATAAACTTTTGGAGCCAAATATTTCAAAGTAACTTTTACAAAGGTTTGCATCTGTCTGTTTGAACCAAGGAAATTGTCTTTCTTCACACACCCTCTTAATCAGCAGCCCCACAAAGTTATTGTAAATTGTTTCACTAATAAACTGCAGCTTGAATTTCTTTAATCTTCAAAAGTATGCTCTTCTCTTTATAATGGAATATGATGGTATTTTGAAGTAATGTAATGCCAGAGATGACTATTTTTTAGTTTAAAACTAGCCCTTGTATTTTTAAAATTTAAAATATAGAGAAAATGTTCTAGTTGTATTGTGTTAACTGAGAGAATTCTGGGCTGTGCAGGGCTGGAGCAACTTTGAGGAGATACCCCAAGTCCAAGAGCAAAGATCTACTTCTGCTTTATTGACTACACCAAAGCCTTTGACTGTGTGAATCACAACAAACAGTGGAAAATTCTTCAAGAGATGGGAATACCAGACCATCTAACCTGCCTCTTGAGAAATCTGTATGCAGGTCAGGAAGCAACAGTTAGAACTGGACATGGAACTACAGACTGATTCCAAATCAGGAAAGGAGTACATCAAGGCTGTATATTGTCACCCTGCTTATTTAACTTACATGCAGAGTACATCATGAAAAATGCCTGGCTGGATGAAGCAGAAGCTGGAATCAAGATTGCCAGGAGAAATATCAATAACCTCAGATATGCAGATGACACCACCCTTATGGCAGAAAGCAAAGAACTAAAGAGCCTCTTGATAAATGTAAAAGAGGAGAGTAAAAATGTTGACTTAAAACTCAACATTCAGAAAACGAAGATCATGGCATATGGTCCCATCACTTCATGGCAAATATATAGGGAAACAAAGGAAACAGTCAAAGACTTTATTTCTGGGGGGCTCCAAAATCACTCTAGATGGTACCTGCAGGCATGAAACTAAAAGACACTTGCTCCTTGGAAGAAAAGTTATGACCAACCTAGATAGCATATTAAAAAGCAGAGATGTTACTTTGCCAACAAAGGTCTGCCTAGTCAAAGCTATGGTTTTTCCAGTAGTCATGTATGGATATGAGAGTTGGACTATAAACAAAGCTGAGTACTGAAGAATTGATGCCTTTGAATGATGTTGTTGGAGAAGACTCTTGAGAGTCCCTTGGACAGCAAGGAGCTCAAACCAGTCAATTCTAAAGGAAATCAGTCCTGAATATTCATTGGAAGGACTGATGCTGAAGCTGAAACTCCAATACTTTCACCACTTGATTCAAAGAACTGACTTATTTGAAAAGACCCTGATGCTGGAAAAGATTGAAGGCAGAGTAGAAGAGGATGACAGAGGATGAGGCAGTTGGATGTCATCACTGACTTCATGGACAGGAGTTTGAGTAAACTTTGGGAGTTGGTGATGCATAGGGAGGCCTGCTGTCTGCAGTCCATGGGGTCACAAAGACTCTGACATGACCAAGCAACTGAACTGTAGAGAATTCTTGATTATCTAATCAGTATATATTAACTGTTATAATGTTTTGCATTGTTTAAATATCAAAATACAAAAATAATTTCATAAACAGTAAAAATTTGAGGAATTAAATGCATCATCTACAAGGAAAGTCTTGTGGACTCAAAACATGAGCTTATTTGGGAAGTTTGGCTGAATTTGGGAAAAATAAATGTTGCAATGATCTTTGGTAGAAAAAAAAAGCCCTCACAAATATATTATTTAAAATAATTAGATAATAGAAAACGAAACACTACATATTTGCACTAATAGTTTAAAATAATTGCCTCTAGCCACTTAGGCAGAACTATACATCCATTATGCTAATGTGGTTATTGTTTTCCATACTCTATTTATCTGCTTCCATATAAAATTTATTAGATCCACTTTAACATACAGATTTTAAAGGCAGTCATACTGTTATTATCAGCACCATGGCAAGTGAAAACACTGATCTTTGTTATATTCACCATCCTCTACTTCTCACATTTCACTTTAATGCATAACAAACACACACACCTATAACCACATACACAAATATATATATATATATATATATATATATATATATACACACCCCACACACATACATACACACACACACACACACATATATATGTATATATATATATCGGCTCTGGAATATGGTGAGTCATCAGTTAATAGTTTTTTTTAGTAATTAAGACCACAGGCTTTATTTTTTGACTTAATTTTTAATTCTTCCTCAAGCACTTGTTACTCATGCAGCCTTGATAATTTGCATTACCTTTTGAAGCAGCAATTTTCTCTCTCTTTTTTTTTTAATAAGATTTATAATTTAGTGTTGTGGCAATCAATGAGGGAGATAGTGCATTTTAAGTGCCTTAGCTTAGGCATTCAATTTGGTGCTAATGGTGAAGAATCCACCTTCCAACGCAAGACACAAGGGTTTGATCTCTGATTTAGGAAGATCCCACCTGCCTTGGAGCAACTGAGCCTGTGTGCCACCACTGCTCAGCCTGTGCTCTAGAGCGAGGGAGCTGTAGCTACTAAGCCCATGCCCCACACCTACTGAAACCAGTAGATTCTAGAGCCTGTGCTCCACAGCAAGAGAAGCCACCACAATTAGAGGCCTGCACATTGCAACTAGAGAGTAATCCCACTCACCACAAACAGAGAAAAGCACCTGCTGCAATGAAGACCCAGCACAGCCAAAAATAAAACAATAAACTAAATTATAAAAAGAAAAATAAGTTCTTAGCTTAAAGGTTGACTCACAGCAAGCCTTAAATAAAAAAGAGTAAAAATTATAATTTGATCACAGATATAGTTTGGATGTGACTGATGATAGAAGCAAGGTCCAATGCCGTAAAGAGCAACATTGCATAGGAACCTGGAATGTCAGGTCCATGAATCAAGGCAAATTGGAAGTGGTCAAACAGGAGATAGCAAGAGTGAATGTCCAAATTCTAGGAATCAGTGAACTAAAATGGACTAGAATGGGGGAATTTAACTCAGATGACCATTATATCTACTACTGTGGGCAGGAATCTCTCAGAAGAAATGGAGTAACCATCATGGTCAACAAAAGAGTCTGAAATGCAGTACATGGATGCAATCTCAAAAACGACAGAATAAACTCTGTTAATTTCCATGGCAAAATGGTGATCCAAGCCTATGCCCCAACAGTAATGTGAAGAAGCTAGATGTCCTTTTCATTATAGGGGACTGGAATGCAAAAGTAAGAAGTCAGGAAACACCTGGAATAATAGGCTAATTTGGCCTTGGAATACAGAATGAAGCAGGGCAAAGGCTAATAGGGTTTCTCCAAGAGAATGCATTGGTCTTAGCAAACATCCTCTTCCAACAACACAAGAGAAGACTCTACAAATGGACATCACCAGATGGTCAACACCAAAATCAGACTGATAACATTCTTTACAGTCAAAGATGGAGAAGCTCTACACAGTCAACAAAAACAAGACCAGGAGCTGACTGTGGCTCAGATCATGAACTACTTATTGCCAAATTCAGACTGAAATTGAAGAAAGTAGGGAAAACCACTATACTATTCAGATATGACCTAAATCAAATCCCTCATGATTATACAGTGGAAGTGAGAAATAGAGTTAAGGGACTAGATCTGATAGACAGAGTGCCTGATGAACTATGGATGGAGGTTCGAGACATTGTACAGAAGACAGGGATCAAGACCATCCCCATGGAAAAGAAATTCAAAAGAAGAAAATGGCTGTCTGAGGAGGCCTTATAAATAGCTGTGAAAACAAGAGAAGGGAAAAACAAAGGAGAAAAGGAAAGATATAAACATTGGAATGCAGAGTTCCAAAGAATAGCAAGGAGAGAAAAGAAAGCCTTCTTCAGAGATCATGGCCAAGAAATAGAGGAAAACAACAGAATGGGAAAGACTAGAGATCTCTTCAAGAAAATTAGAGATACCAAGGGAACATTTCATGCAAAGATGGGCTCAATAAAGGGCAGAGATGGTATGGACCTAACAGAAGCAGAAGATATTAAGAAGAGGTGGCAGGAATACACAGGAGAACTATACTAAAAAGAGATTCATGACCCAGATAATCACAATGGTGTGATCACTCACCTAGAGCCAGACATCCCAGATTGTGAAGTCAAGTGGGCCTTAGAAAGCATCACTATGAACAAAGCTAGTGGAGGTGATGGAATTCCAGGTGAGCTATTTCAAATCCTGAAAGATGATGCTGTGAAAGTGCTACACTCAATATACCAGCAAATTTGGAAAACTCAGCAGTGGCCACAGGACTGGAAAAGGTCAGTTTTCATTCCAATCCTAAAGAAAGACAATGCCAAAGAATTCTCAAACTACTGCACAACTGCACTCATCTCACACACTAGTAAAATAATGCTCAAAATTCTCTAAGCCAGGCTTCAGCAATATGAACCATGAACTTCCAGATGTGCAAGCTGGATTTAGAAAAGGCAGAGGAACCAGAGATCAAATTGCCAACATCCTCTGGATCATCAAAAAAGCAAGAGAGTTCCAGAAAAAACATCTATTTCTGCTTTTTTGACTATGCCAAAGCCTTTGGCTGTGTGGATTACAATAAACTGTGGAAAATTCTGAAAGAGATGGGAATACCAGACCACCTGACCTGCCTCTTGAGAAACCTATATGCAGGTCAGGAAGCAACAGTTCGAACTGGACATGCAACAACAGACTGGTTCCAAATAGGAAAAGGAGTACGTCAAGGCTGTATACTGTCATCCTGCTTATATAACTTATATGAAGAGTACATCATGAGAAACGCTGGGCTGGATGAGGACAAGCTGGAATCAAGATTGCTGGGAGAAATATCAATAACCTCTGATATGCAGATGACACCACCCTTATGGCAGAAAGTGAAGAGGAGTTGAAAAGCCTCTAGATGAAAGTGAAAGAGGAGAGTGAAAAAGTTGGCTTAAAGCTCAACATTCAGAAAACGAAGATCATGGCATCTGGTCCCATCACTTCATGGGAAATAGATGGGGAAACAGTGGAAACAATGTCAGACTTTATTTTGGGGGGCTTCAAAATCACTGCAGATGGTGATTGCTGCTGTGAAATAAAAGACCCTTACTCCTTGAAAGGAAAGTTATGACCAACCTAGATAGCATATTCAAAAGCAGAGACATTATTTTGCCGACTAAGGTCCGTCTAGTCAAGGCTATGGTTTCTCCAGTAGTCATGTATGGATGTGGGAGTTGGACTGTGAAGAAAGCTGATCGCTGAAGAATTGATGCTTTTGAACTGTGGTGTTGGAGAAGACTCCTGAGAGTCCCTTGGACTTCAAGGAGATCCAACCAGTCCATTCTAAAGGAGATCAGTCCTGGGTGTTCATTGGAAGGACTGATGCTAAGGCTGAAACTCCAGTATTTTGGCCACCTCATGCGAAGAATTGACTCATTGAAAAAGACCCTGATGCTGGGAGGGATTGGGGGCAGGAGGAGAAAGGGACGACAGAGGATGAGATGGCTGGATGGCATCACGGACTTGATGGACATGAGTTTGAGTGAACTCCGGGAGATGGTGATGAACAGGGAGGCCTGGCCTGCTGCAATTCATGGGGTCGTAAAGAGTCAGATACAACTGAGTGACCAACTGAACTGAACTGAACTGAGAATCTATGTTATAATGTTGTGCTTACAGTTAACAATACTGTATTGTGCCTTTGTTAAGATGGAACCTCATTTTAAGTTTTCTTACTACAAAAGAAAACACACAAAGGCAAAACTAAAAGCCAAACAAAACCACAAAAGGGAAAGAAGAAACCTTTGGAGGAGATGGATAGACTTATTACCTTGATGGTAGTGATGGCTTCATGGATGTATACATATGCCAAGACTCATCAAACTGTATTTTTTTAATATGTGCAGTTTCTCAATCATCAATTATGCCTCAATAAACTGTCCAAAGAAAACTTTGAAATATATTCTAAAGACAATCTCTGCAGGACTTTAAGTGGGGAGTTCTATGATTAGATTTGCATTAAAAATGTATTCTAAGAAGCAAACAGAGAATAATTTGGAAAAGGCACAGAGTGTTATAAGGAAGAGATAGAAATATTTAGTATTTTCATTTCATTTCAGTTCAATCACTCAATCATGTCTGAGTATTTGTGACCACATGGACTACAGGACGTCAGGCTTCCCTGTCAATCACCAACTCCAAGAGCTCGCTCAGACTCATGTCCATTGAGTCAATGATGCCATCCAACCATCTCATCCTCTGTCATCCCCTTCTCCTCCCACCTTCAATCTTTCCCAGAATCAGGGTGTTTAAATGAGTTAGTCTTTCACATAAGGTTGCCAAAGTATTGGAGTTTCAGCTTCAGCATCAGTCCTTCCAGTGAATTTTCAGGACTGATTTCCTTTAGAATTGACTGGTTTGAGCTCCTTGCTGTTCAAGGTACTCCCAAGAGTCTTCTCCAATACCACAGTTCAAAAGCATCAATTCTTTGGAGCTCAGCCTTCTTTACGGTCCAACTGTCACATCCATACATGACTACTGGAAAAACCATAACTTTGACAAGACAGACCTTTGTCAGCAAAGTAATGTCTCTGCTTTTCAATATGCTGTCTAGGTTAGTTATAGCTTTTCTTTGAAGCAGCAAGCATCTTTTAATTTCATGACTGCAGTCACCATCTGCAGTGATTTTGGAGCCCCTCACCACCAAACAGTCTAGTGTTTTAGTATTTTAGGAAGAAATACCTAGAAGTCTAAATTAAAGTAGCATGTTAGGAATGGAGAGGCTGTTGTGAATCAAAAAACCTAACAAGAAATGTTGAAAAGATGCATTAAGATTTGGTAACTTCACAGATGTGGTAGGATGATGCACACCATTCAGAGGAAGAAGTCTAATATAATCCACAGGTAAAGTTTGCTCACGCCATGAGGTGGACTCAAAGGGTCTGGGACTCTTCTTATAAAATCTGTTTTTTTTGTTTTTTTAATACAAGTTTTTGTTGTTGTTGTTGTTGTTGTTGTTACAAGTTTCAAGATATCCTTCGTTGTAGCAAAGGGTATATATTTAAAATGACAAGTAGACAATGTTAAAATCATTCCTAGGGCAAGTTATCTTATTTAAAAAAATATATCAAAATTTCATGGTATTTGGAATTTAACTTTTGTTAATCAAACTTAAATGGATTAGATTTGCAACAATTCTACAATACTGATTTTTTTCCAGTAATTCAAAATGTTCATTGAATGTTGATTTTCCAGCATTCACAGCTTAAACTTCATTTCTACAAAAATCATATAATTCAATGACAAGTAATTCATTGATATTTGATTAACTGCAATAATACTAAAATTATTAGAAAATAATATTATTAATTATATAATAAATTCCATTTAGATAAACTTTATTTGGCAAAACTCACCTCTCAGTGGTAATAATATTAAAGATGCTAGTAAATTCATCTAAAGGTCTCAATATTGGTACTTCAATCAATGTCCAAAATGCTATTTTAGACACTTCAAGTAATATATTATTCATTTCATTCATTTGTGAATTAATTTTATTGAGTTTTTAAAAAAATCTCATTTGGTAAGACAGTGTAATGAGATAATGAAATATCAAAAATACTTTCAGACTGAGTTAGCTTCAAGAAAGTACAATCTGTGAAGTTATACAAGGCCTGGCATTCAGAAAGGCCACATGTCTGAACTTTAAAAGTCACCCCACATTCACATTTTAAATTTTAGGATTCTTTGCTTTTTTCTATGAGTCTGATTTTTAAGATGCATTTTGCTTTCTAGGTCTTGAATTAGCATTAAAAATAAGGACAGAGTCTTGAAAAACTGTGGACAGTGCTTTCAGTGAACAGATTTTCCTTGGTATTTTTTAATTTACCCTATTAACACTAAATAAAATAATGTCTTTATACTCTAGCAGGAATGGTCAAAACCATGGTCTATACCCATCCAGTTATGTATTACTTATGCTGTTTTTGATCTACAACAAGTTATTAGTAGTTATAACCGAGATGACCTGGCTTGCAAAGCCTAAACTATTTACTATTGGGCCCCATACATAAAAAGTTTTCCAGTTTCTATACTATAGTATCATAAATATTATCCATTGTATGTTGATGAATATTTCAGTGGGATTTTTGTTTATTGTAGCACACACACACAACTGGGGAAGTCAATCTAAGGGCTTACTTCCTATTTCTACTGGATTGGATAGTGTCTCCTAAAAAACATGTCCATCCACAATCTGAATATGACTATTATGAATGTTGGTGCCCCTCAAACCCAAACCTGATTTGTTGAGATCCTAACTCCCAGTATGATGTTAATAGGAGGTGTGGTCTCTGGGAGGGGATTATGTTGTATGGGTGGAACATTCATTTTGGAATTAGTGCCCTTAAAAAAAAGACTCCAGAGAGCTCTTTCACTCTTTTTGCCATGTGGGGACAGAATTAAAAGACAGATGTCTATTAATCAGGAAGTGGACTCTCCCCAGACACTGAGACAACCACTACCTTCATCTTGGATTCCTCAGCCTCTAGGTCAGTGAGAAACAAATGTCCAATGTTTAAACAAACCAGTATATTTTATTTTTGTTATTGCAACCCAAACCAATTAAGATGTAGTCATACACTATTTGGAGAAAGAAATGGCAACCCATTCCAGTATTGTTGCCTAGAGAATCCCGTGGACGGCAGAACCTGATAGGCTGCTGTCCATAGGGTCGCACAGAGTTGGACATGACTGAAGCAACTTAGCATGTATGAATGCATTGGAGAAGGAAATGGCAACCCACTCCAGTACTCTTGGAGTATCCCAGGGACAGGAGACCCTGGTGGGCTGTTGTCTATGGGGTCGCACAGAGTCGGACACGACTAAAGCAGCAGCAACATACATGATTTGGGTGGTCACAAAATCCAGTATGGTTATTCTGAGACATTAGCCCACCATCTTCTTAGTCAACCAGCTTTTCAAACAAAGTCATATTTCTAGCCTCAGCATTTCATTTCTGGGTTAATTGTCCTGTTGTGCAGCGAGCAGACAAAACTTGGACTCAGTAACGATACAGGAATAAATATGTCTGAAATCACAATCACAGTGGTCACCTGGTTTTACCATAGTTGCTCCATTTTGACTTTCAAATGCATTCCCTTTCTCAGTGCAAATATCACTGTTAGTGATTTTACTGCTTTTCCAGATATGGGGAAACTCAAGAATTTAGGTTCATAAAATCTGAATTTATCTAACTATCTAAAGGCCTATTCTGCCAGTTTTTATCAGAGCTCAAGGTGCCTCATACCTGATCTCCACTCTGAATTCCTTCTGGGGCTGTTGAAGGCCATTGACATAATCTTTGTAGAGCTATATGGCAAGTGCCAATTTTCAGTTGGCAGGGCCCCTTCAGTCATGAATTTTACTTTGGTTTGGGAGCATGAGATGACCATTTCATCCCAATGCACTAGAAAGTCTCATTCCTAGATAATTTTTAGCTTCCCAGGAGACACTTTTGGTAAAGAACCCACCTGTCAATGTAGGAGAAGTAAATGACCTTGGTTTGAACCCTGGGTCAGGAAGATCTCCTGGAAGAGAGCATGTCAATCCACTCCAGTATTCTTTCCTGGAGAATCCTAAATCCTATGGACAGAGGAATCTGATGGGCTATGATCCATAGGGTCACAAAGAGTTGGACACGACTGAAGCAATTCATCAATAGCTTGCATGCAACAAAATCCAATATGATCAATTTCCAAGGAAGAGGGAATTTGAGATACAAGAACATACACAGAAGAAAGATGATGTGAAGGTATAGAAACACAGATACACAGGGAAGAAGGCTATGTGACAAAGGAATAAGAGATAGGAGCAATGAAGCCACAAGCCAAATAATACCAAGGACTGATAGCAAGCACCGATAACTAGAAGTGCAGGGAAGGATTCCTCCCTAGAGCCACTGGTCTAGCAGAAACCTTGATTTCAGCCCTCAGGACTGTCAGAAAATAAATTTATGTTGTTTTAGGCCACCCAGTCTGTGCTATTTTGTTGCAACAGCCCTTAGAAACTAATACAATATTTTAAACAATTTTGATAAAATACTTAAGTGTATTTGAACTATTAAATTTTTTCTAACATTTTCACTGGTTTAAAGTAGAAGACTAGAGGTTATTAGCGTTATAATAGAAGACTTACGCTTTGACTAGGCCTGTGTCATATGGCAATTTTGCAGAATACTTCATTCCCTGTTAATAAAAAACATTATATTGCATTTTAATTATCAGTTATGACAATGGGTCAACATAGTTCACCAAAGATAAAATAGAATATATAAATATTTATCTTAATTATCATTTAGTAAAAGACCAATTACTTTTACGATTCTTAAGAGCACACAAATTAAAGTTATGATGAAAGTGTAGCTTAATTTCTTCATTTTATTGCTTATCTGTTAATTTCATAACTATTAAATTCCATAAAGCAATTATTGCCAATCATTACAGCTCAAGAGCAATAACTGCTTTATTTGCTAATTAAACACTTATTTAAGGCACTCACTTTTAGTGTTAACCAATGTTTATCTATTTCTTACTAAGAATTACAAAAAAAATTGTAATTCACAACCTAGATATATAAGCTATTGGATATAAAAAATAATTTTGGCAAAATTACATACTCAAAGAAAACATGAGAGCATTGGTATTAACTATAAGTGACTTAGCACCCACATTTGCAGTAATTTATCATCTCTATTTCTCCATCAGCATCCTGCTACATTCCAGGAAATTCTACATATTTTTGTGTGTAAAGGTACTACTGAGTGTATGCTACTACATTTATCACTATGTAATTTGTGGATTCAAGTATCATTTTCAGGATCCCAAACAACATTTATTAAATTTGCTAAGTAATTATATTTACTCATGATAATTTCAATTCCACAGTGCAAATCAGCACAGGTGTGTCTAGCAGTTATATTTCTTCATTCACAGAGCCCCTGCTGTACACAATGCATCCACTAGTAATTTTCTTTAATTCTTTTAATTGCTTGGGGCAGCCTGAGCCACTCTTTTCCCTAATTTGATGCTTTCTGTTGTGTTTCATAGAAAGCAAAATAGTCCAGAGAGGGGCCACTTATAATTACAAGAACTGAAATACAAGCACACTTGTGTCTAATACAGATTTGAAGTCAACTTTGCAACATTTACACATATATCTATGGAATATAAACATTTCAAGAAATTCCAGTGCCACAGACTAAGAGAGAGGGAAGCAATTATAGGAAAGAAATACAAGTAAAACAGATGACTAATGTTTGGAAAAGACTATGAAGTATACTTTTAACATACTAAAATTTGAACCAATTTAATAGCAAATCTTATTTTTTGTTGTATTAGAACTTTTTAATTATATTCACCTGTATTCCATTCATTGTTCAAAGAATCAGTTATGGTTGTACATTCTAATGTTGTGGAACTTGGTGTTCATCAAACTTGTTGGATTATTTCCTACTGCTCTTAACTTTGCACATGCTATTTCATCTAACTAAAGTGCATAGGATCAGATTTACTTTACTCTTTTAGACATGCTTCATCTTTGATGTGTGTGTTTAAAATAAATAAATGATTGGATGGATGGAAATTGCTGTTAAACCTTTAAAATACTGAAAAGGTAACCATTAATATTTCTTGCAATGTAATATTTTAGTTTTATGCACCACAATTAAATAGGAATTATTTAATGAGTTCAGCTAATTGTACTTGTACAGGATATGAAAAAAATGTAAGCTAATGTTTTAATGTGTTTAAAGAAACAGAATTCAATACAGTCTGCAGACATTTTACTCAAAGAGACCTAATAGAAGAAGCAGTTTGCTTCTAAAAAGCTCAATTACCATAGAAAGTGAAATGCTGTTACTAAAGAAACAGGTTCCCCTAGAACAAAGCAAATGACTACATAATTTGAAATCTAGCTTGCACCTGCATAAATGAGAGAGAACTTTTGATTCCAATAGTCTCTGTCACTGTTAGCAACATGGTGGGTATTGTGCAAAATTAAGTGAGGAAGGTAACATTCATTGATGGAATGGTGAACACCTGTTTAATAAAATTATTTTTCTTGTTTCCATTTACATTTTTAACTGATAATATTTATACTATGGACCTACAATTACTGGGAAGCTGTGCAAGCACAGAGGAATGGCTAAATATACTACCTATATCATTATTTGAGTAGCTGAAAAATCACCTTTGTTCTATATTAGAAACATTCTCCTATTAATTCAAATGTATTTAGCCTTACGATTTTGGAGGTTGTCAAAACTTTTTAGAAATTGATTACATCTAAGAACTCTTTGACCACAAGTATAAAAATAATTTCCATATTATCTGAGAGGGACAAGTACTTCCTAAGTTCTCCTTGCAAGCTGATAGATTCTAAATTGTTGTTCAGTCACTCAGTTGTGTCTGACTCTTTGTGACCCCATGGACTGTAGCATATCAGGCTTCCCCATTCCCGGAGTTTGCTCAAATTCATGTCCATTGAGTCAATGATGCCATCTAATCATCACATGCTCTATTCTCCCCTTCTCTTCCTGCCCTTAATCTTTCCTAGCATCAGGATCTTTTCCAGTGAGTTGGCTCTTCACATCAGGTGGCCAAATTATGGGAGTTTCAGGTTCAGCATGAGGTCTTTCAGTGAGTATTCAGGGTTGATATCCCTTAGGATTGACTGGTTTGATCTCCTTGCAGTCCAAGGGACTCTCCAGTCTCCTCCAGCACCACAGTTCAAAAGAATCAATTCTTTGGTGCTCAGCTTTCTTGCAGGTCAAGAAACAACAATTATAATTGGACATGGAATAATGGACTGGTTCCAAATTGGGAAAGAAGTACATTAAGGCTGTATATTGCCACTCTGCTTATTTAACTTAAATACAGAGTATATTATGAGAAATGCCAGGCTGGATGAAGCACAAGCTAGAATCAAGATTGCCAGGAGAAATATCAATCACCTCAGATATGCAGATGATACCATCCTTACGGCAGAAAGTGAAGAGGAACTAAAGAGCCTCCAAATGAAAGTTAAAGAGGAGAGTGAAACTGGATTAAAACTCAGCATTCATAAAACGAAGATCATGGCATCTGGTCCCATCACTTCATGGCAAATACATTAGGAAAAAATGGAAGCAATGAGAGACTTTATTTTTAGAGGCTCCTAAATCACTTCAGATGGTGACTTCAGCCATGAAATTAAAAGTCGATTGCTCCTTGGAAGAAAAGCTATGACCAATCCAGACAGCATATTAGAAAGCAGAGACATTACTTTCCAACAAAGGTCCATCTAGTTAAAGCTGTGGTTTTTCCAGTAGTCATGTATGGATGTAACAGTCGGACCATAAAGAAAGCTTAGCACCAAAAAATTGATGTTTTTGAACTGTGGTACTGGAGAAGACTCTTGCAAGTCCCTTGGACTGCCAGTAGATCAAATCCATCTATCCTAAAGGAAATCAGTCCTGAATATTCGTTGGAAGGACTGATGCTGAAGCTGAAGCTCCAATACTTTGGGCACCTGATATGAAGAACTGACTCATTGGAAAAGACCCTGATGCTGGGAAATATTGAAGGCAGGAGGAAAAGGGGCCAACGGAGGATGAGATGGTTGGATGACATCACTGACTCAATGGATGTGAGTCTGAGCAAGCTCTAGGAGTCGGTGATGGATAGGAAGTCCTGGAGTGTTGCAGTCCATGGGGTCACAAACAGTAGGACAGGACTGAGGGACTGAACTGCAGCTTTCTTTATGGTCCAACTATCACAGCCATGCATATCTACTGGAAAAAACATAACTTTGACTATATGGACATTAGATGGCAAAGTGATGTCTCTGCTTTTTAATATGGTGTCTAGTTTATTAACTAGACCAAGGAGCTTTTTTTCCAAGGAGCAAGTGGCTTTTAATTTCATTGCTGCAGTTATCATCTGCAGTGATTTTAGAACCCAAGAAAATAAAATTTGTCACTGTTTCCATTGTTTCCCCATCTATTTGCCATGAAGTTATGGGACCAGATGCCATGATCTTAGTTTTTTGAATGTTGAGTTTTAAGCCAGCTTTTTCACTCTCCTTTTTCACCTTCATCATGAGGCTCTTTAGTTCCTCTTCACTTTCTGCCATTAAGGAGTGTCATCTGCATTTTTGAGTTTGTTGATATTGCTCCCAGTAATCTTGATTCCAACTCATGTTTCATTCAGCCTGGCATTTTGCATGATGTACTCTGCATATAAGTTAAATAAGCAGGGTGACAATATAGACCCTTGAGGTACTTCTTCCCCAATTTGGAACTAGTCCGCTGTTCCAATCTGGTTCTTTTTTTTTTTCTCATGCAATATTTTATTTTACTTTATTTTATTTAAATTTATATATTTTAATTGGAGGCTAATTATTTTACAATATTGTATTGGTTTTGCCATACGTCAACATGAATCCACCACGGGTGTACACGTGTTCCCCATCCTGAACTCCCCTCCCAGTACGATCCCTCTGAGTCATCCCAGTGCACCAGCCCCAAGCATCATGTATCCATATCTGGTTCTAATTGTTGCTTCTTGACCTGCATACAGATTTCTCTGGAGGCTGCTAAGGGGGTCTGGCATTCCCATTTCTTGAAGAATTTTCCATAGTTTGTCATGATTCATTGGAAGTACTGGTGCTGAAGATGAAGTTCTAACACTTTGGCTACCTGATGCGAAGAGCCAAGTCATTGGAAAAGACCCTGATACTGGGAAAGATTGAGGGCAAGAGGAGAAGGGGGCAGCAGAGGATAAGATGGTTGGATAATATCACTTAATCAATGGACATGGGTTTGAGTAAACTCATGGAGATAGTGAAGGAGAGGGAAGACTGGCATGCTGCAGTTTATGAGGTCGCAAAGAGTCATACATGTCTTAGTGACTGAACAACAACACCACCACAGTCAAAAGCTTTAGCATAGCTAGTGAAGCAGAAGTAAATGCTTTTCTGGAATTATCTTCCTTTTTCTATGATCAGTGTATGGTGGCAGTTTGATCTCTGGTTATTTTGCCTTTTCTAGACTAGCTTGTACATCTGGTAGTTCTTGCTTCATGTACTAGCTTGAAGGATTTTGAGCATTACCTAGTTATCATGTGAAATAAGTGCAATTGTTGGTAGTTTGAACATTCTTTGGCATTGCCCTTCTTTGGGACTGGAATTAGTATGTTTTTTTAGATTCTCAATATAAGTGGTATCATATAATATTTATCCCTCTCTGTGTGACTTACTTTACTTAGTATGTTGCCATTTGAAGCAATATGGATGAATCTGACAGTAAAAGTTGCTCAATTGTGTCCAACTCTTTTTGACCCCATGCACTGTAGTCCAGGGAATTCTCCAGGCCAGAATACTGGACTGGGTAGCCTTTCCCTTTTCCAAGGGACTTTTCCAACCCAGGAATCAAATTTAGGTATCCCGCATTGCAGGCGATTCTTTACCAGTTGAGCCACAAGGGAAGCCCAAGAATACTGAAGTGGGTAGCCTATCACTTCTCCAGCAAATCTTTCCAATCCAGGAATTGAACCAGGGTCTCCTGCATTACAGGCAGATTCTTTACCAACTGAGCTATGGGTTTTTAAGCAGAAGTGAAACTGAAAAATATGGGAGAACTTTAGGGGGAAGGTTGATCAATGGGAGACATGGAACAGATTAAGTTATTCCTGAATACAGAAATATTTTCTTTGAGATTAGGCCATTGCATTTGTTAATTGGCACCCACAGACACTGGGGTGTAGGCATGCTATCCTCTTCAATGTTTGATTCTTTGAAACCCCATAAACTGCAGCATGCCTGGATTCCCTTTCCTTTACTATTCCTCAGTTTACTCAAACTCATGTCCATTGATTCAGCGATGTCATTCAACCATCTTATCCTCTGTCGCCCCCTTCTCCTCTTGCCCTCAATCTTTCCTAGCATCAGGGTCTTTTCCAATGAGTTGGCTCTTTGCATCAGATGGCTAAAGAAGCAATTCCCAGGTCCAATAGGAAGATATTCCTGGGTAGTAGATTGGCAAGAGGCTTTCAAAAAGGAGTGACATCTTAAAGGGGCAGAGCAAAATGCTTTAGAGTTTCAAACTTTCTAATGTAAATGTCCTAAGAAAGAGGTCAGAGGCCTATAATCAGGAAGAAAGCCTGTTTAAAGTTTAATCTAGTTTAAGGCCCTAGTGATCACTTAATAGCTTGTGTGCATGCTAACTCACTTCAGTTCATAGATATCCAGGTTCCTCTGTCTGTGGGATTCTCCAGCCAAGGATACTGGAGTGGGTTGCCATGCTCCTCTCCAGGGGATCTTCCTGTCCCAGCGATTGAACAGAAGTCTCTTTGGTTCCTGCATTGCAGGTAAATTCTTCACCACTGAGCCACAATGATTAGGACACAATATAAAAGCAATAATTTTAAGAAGTTAAGCCAACCTAGTAAGGCATTTAGTTTTACAGTGGAAAAATGTGATGTGCTTTTAAAATTATATTAGCTAAACCTAGACAGCATTCTAAAAAGCAGAGACATCACTTTGCTGACAAAGCTCTGTATAATCAAAGGTATGACTTTTCCAATAGCCATGTATGGATGTGAGAATTGGACCATAAAGAAAGATGAGCACCAAAGAATTGATGCTTTCTGTAGTGCTGGAGGGAGAAGGCAGTGGCACCCCACTCCAGTACTCTTGCCTAGAAAACCCCATGGATGGAGGAGCCTGGTGGGCTGCAGTCCATGGGTTAGCTGAGAGTTGGACATGGCTCAGTGACTTCACTTTCACTTTTCACTTTCGTGCATTGGAGAAGGAAATGGCAACCCACTCCAGTGTTCTTGCCTGGAGAATCCCAGGGACGGCTGAGCCTGGTGGCCTGCCGTCTATGGGATCGCACTGTCAGACACTACTGAAGTGACTTAGGAGCAGCAGCAGTAGTGCTGGAGAAGACAGAGTTCCTTGGACTGCAAGGAGATCAATCCAGTCAATCCTAAAGGAAATCAGTCCTGAATATTCATTGGAAGGACTGATGCTGAAGCTGAAGCTTCAATACTTTGGCCACCTGATGCAAAGAGCTGACTCACTCGAAAAGTTCCTGATACTGGTAAATATTAAGGGCAGGAGGAGAAGGGAGTAACAGAGGGTGAGATGGTTGGATGGTACTGTTGACACGACAGGCATTAGTTTGACCAAACTCCAAGAGATAGTGAGGGATAGGGAAGCCTGGCGAGCTACAGTCCATGGAGTCTCAAAGAGATTCCACTGAGAGACTGAACAATGACAAGGTTTCGAATTACTTTCTTGAATACCACTGATTTGGGTGACTCTGCCACAGGGTGTTTTACAGACTGAACTTTCTACTAAGGCATACTTTTGTTTCTATTTGAATAATCAATAAGCTTTGGGACTCAGATGTCTGAACTTGGTAAACCTCTGGTAAGAATCTTTCCTCAGCTGGATTCTTAAGTTCAGGGAATTTCTAAGCAACAACTGATGCTTGGTGTAGAAAACATTCCCAGACATTTTATACTTGTAGAATCTGGATGTCCAAACAGACTCCAGTGAGACGATGAAATTTCTTTTATCCAACATTTATGTTTCTGAGCTCCTAGCTGTACACTAAGCATTTAAACAAATGTCAGTAATATTAAATGAACTTATCACAGATTATTTTCTTATATAGCATACAATCAGGCAGAGGTGATAAGATATGCATATAACCAAGAGCACTCAAGAGGCATATGATCTACAGATGCTACAGATAGTTATGTATTTATTTATAATTTTAACATTTTGACTTGTTTTTCTCATTGCCCCTTTTCCATTTAAGTTATTAACTTTCCTTTCACTTTTTCTGCATACATCACTACCTTTCATAGTAATTGCTTTTCTGTGAATATTCTGTTTCTACTCTCCTCAAGGGAAAACATGCTGTTGTCTATTCATATATATTTTGTCCTTTCCTTCAGTGACTTTACTCATCTTTAGTGCTATTCACTCTCAAGGTGAACTCTCTGCATTCTGAATATCTGCTCTTTATTATAAAGTGACATCACACAAGTATTCAACTTTTCTGGATTATAAAAGACACAGATATTGTACTATTATGAGGCAAGTACAGTACGCCCTTTGACAAAAGTCCATGTTTTCTTCCTCCCTAAAGAAGATTGCTGCCAATTAAAGAAAAATGTTTTAAACATGTTA
Source organism: Oryx dammah (assembly GCF_014754425.2). Classification (NCBI taxonomy): domain Eukaryota; kingdom Metazoa; phylum Chordata; class Mammalia; order Artiodactyla; family Bovidae; genus Oryx; species Oryx dammah. Next base: position 52,739,275 of record NW_024070187.1, read on the forward strand.
ACTGCATTAAGCAGATACTGAAATATACAAAGGGACAGTGTCTTGATATTATGCTTTGTTTCCTATTTTCATTTTCCATAATAACTTCTAATAACATTATAAAGTAATTCTATTAATATACACTTAAGGAAAAAAAAATTGGCACAGGGAACATGTTTCAGTCTTTCTAGCATCAGTATTCCAGTGAAATTCATTATAATCCATGTACAACGTAACTTTTTTAAATTGATACCTAAAATTTTGTACAACTTGCATCATGGATTTTTCAGGCAAAGAGGAGACTTTAGCAGTGACCAGGCCTGATGAGGAGAAAAGTAGATTTGGAAAGACAGAGTCAAGCCAAGACAAGATGCAGGCCTCCTGCATCTCCCTTTTCTGAGCAGGCAAAATTGGCTGTCACTTTGCTAAGCATAAGCCTGGCTAAAGGGAACCATGGAACTTTGGGATGGAGGGGACTTTTTCTTCTGCCAAGAAAAAAAAAATATTACTATCTACCTCCAAACATGAAGGAAGAGTCAGGTCAAAAAGGCACCGGATAAAATGTTATAAATATTTACAGGTCAAGAATGCCATTGAAAAATTCTCCTAAAGATGGAGAAATAAGTAAAAGAGCTAGAATAAATTGATAAGCATTGATAATTATGCTATCATTTTGTAGCTCAACAGACACTACCTCCCCAGCAGTAAGTCATGGCTCCTAAGTTAAAATTTTCCTCATGTGAGAAAATAGCATGTTAAAAATGAAAATCTCATAATTTTTCCCCAGACCTAGATCTTTAGTGAGAGCATAAGAAAAGACTAAAAGATAAAAATGGCTTTTTTGGAATAGATTTTTCTCAGAGTCCATCAAATGAGAATTCCGATGACAATATGAGTTCAAAAATTCTTTCTAAAGAATCTGTAAATTCATTTGTTTACAAAATAATCCAGCAGAGGTACAATTTAAAATCAGAATGTTATTTTCAGATACCTCAGTTTTAGAAGAATTTGTTAGTTAGAATTTAGGTATTCAATATGCAAACCTATTTCCACCCACCTCAGCTAGGATTTAGGCTGTTCTTAGCTTATCTATCCAAACGGCCTTTCTGCTTGAGAGGAATTAGATTACAAATCTCATATGCTTGCCTGATGCATACATTAGGTAGAGAAGCCACCTGCTTATTCCACAAAACTGTATCCAGAGCAACATTTTTTTTTTTCTTTAAGCTTGTTTACAACCCATTATTTATGTGATCATACTAGGGAAACAAGTTGTGTAATTACTAATTTCTTCTCTGCTTCTTTATATAGAATATCATAGGTGGTAAAAATTTATACAAATTTTAACATACAATTAAAAAACATTCTCTCTCTCTATAGTTAGGTCAAAATGTGCATACATTTAAAAAGTTTAAATACAACTCATTTGGATGAGCATGTCAAAGAAAAGTGTGTTAAACTAAATGAAAGCATCCTAGGAAAAAGGAAGCTCTCAAATCTGGCATGATTTTTGATGACAATGTCATTAATGATTTTCCAACAGATAACACTAATTGTTTTGGCACTAAGTTTCTGGCTCTTTCAAAATGAGAAGCTTAGTTTCCCTCAGGGACATGAACTCGGCAGAGAGATGTTCATCTACACAATAGCTGAGCGGGCAAAATATGTCAAAATGTCAGACTGTGAAACTGGGATAAAAATGTAAGAGAGGGAAATTGCCAATCCTTGTGTTTTCACGGCCATTAAATCACATTTGCTATGAGAGCTGACATTCAAGAGTTCACAAATCACATATGACACACAGAAATATCTTTATAAAATAGCACTAACGGAGGAGGCAATGGCAACCTACTCCAGTGTTCTTGCCTGGAGAATCCCAGGGATGGGGGAGCCTGGTGGGCTACCATATATGGGGTTACACAGAGTTGGACACAACCGAAGCGACTTAGCAGCAGCAGCAGCAGCCACCCACTCAGAGACCAGAGTTTCGTAAATTTTATTATTGTCCCCATCCCAGTTGATATCTTAGATATATTTTTCTCTATACCATTGCCTCTTTAAAATGTAATACTATAGATATATATCTATTATATGTATACTTTTGCTTTAATCATGAGAAGAGTAAGAGTGTTTTCCACACAGCCTCCACTTGGGTAATTTTTGGTCCCCTGTACAATAAATCCCCATTCCAAGAGTACTCACTAACAGATGAAAAAAATTAGTGTCTGGAGGAACAAATTTTTACCTCAGATTCTAGCTAATTGCCCTCTCATTCAATTTATCTTAGTTAAGGATAAGTTTCATTTAACAACTCTTTCTCCAAAAGCTCATTTCTGACTAAATGCAAAACAGGTACTTCTGTGAACTATGTTTCCTGCACTATAGTTTTGAGCACTTTCCTAATCCTAATATTAGAATGCAACAGGTATCATGTACCCGTCTACTAACAGTAGTTCCACTATTACCTATGCATTAATGATTATTAATTCTATACGTGTAGTCTGGCATCCTTCTCAGGCTATATATTTTACTGACTACTATACATCTTTATCTGAAGAACCCACCATTACCCGAGGTAAAAATATATACAGCACTTCTCCTTTGCAAAGTTTTCAACCAAAATTTTTTCTTCTCTGCCATTTCTATTTATTCACTAATATCTATTGACTCCTGGATTATAACCTTTCACATTTATTATAATCTCTCATATTTATTCTTTAGTCTCGTCATACACATTGATTCCTGTATTAAAACAACTCATCCTCCTACCGTTACACTACTGAATAACTCTAAGATTGTCTCTCTGCCTCTAGTTTTGCCTACACCAACTCAGTCATTTTTACTCTTATTTGGATAATTTCACTAAAGTAGAAATCTATGACTATTATTCCTTTTCTTTAAAATGACTCCCCATTCCTCAAGAAATAATGTTAAACCTCTTTATCTGAAATACAAACCTGACAATAGTCTAACATACCTAGCCTTATTTTTAGCCACTTCTGTCCACTGTTAAAGCTATATTAAGTTCATTAGTTATACCAATTTTTGCAATTACTCCACGTGGTATGCTTTTCTGAGGTTTCGTGCATGACTGCCAATCCCTGCTGGCCTCCTTAAGTCAGCTTTTACAAAATCTTTCAAAATCCACTTCACATCTCTGCTTTTGTAAATTCTTTCTATACTTTGTAACTGGAGTTTATCAATCAGTCTCAATTTGTGCTGCCTTAATATTTAGTATTTGACTTCCAGTATAATCATAATCATATTGTCAAATATTTGTACATCTGCCTCCTTGATTATGCTTGACAACAAGAATAATTTAATTCACTTTTGAATCTACATTAGCTGATTAAACTCAATATATACTTAGATATGTAAGATAGATCATCAATAAATGCAAGAAAAAAGTTGATGGGAGGCAATGTGGCTAGAATAAAAGAATTCATGAAAATAAACCAAATGGCGCAAGTTACTGAGAGCTTCAAATACAGTTATGTGCCAATAAAATTCATTTTGGGGAAATATTATTTTCCATCAATAAGTTAATATAGTTTCTGGGTTTTTCAAAAGAAAAAATAGAAGCCAAAGTATGCTAATCAGTGAGAAATTAATCATGTTTTACTAATGAGGAACATGGTAACCTTGTAAATGTTTTAATCTACAAGCCAAAGAGCCATTTCACAAATTTTAACAGTGTATTTGCTGGTTTTCTGTATTCTTTTATCATATGGTTAACACACGTGAAAATGAGTTCCTTAGAAATGACATCCCATAACGATGTACTTGATATATATTCAAGTAAAATCAAAAAGTATTTTCTATTTTCTAGAGTTAATTTTAGCATCTCATGTCACCCCAGAGATAAATGAGCTAATTTTCTGTTAAATCTATTATTAATCCTACCAATTATACATTAAACACCAAAATGCCTGATATCATGCATTATCTATTTAAATTACGATAAGTATCTCAGTCAAATAAAAGGACTTACTGTTTTACTTGAAGTCTGTCGCTGGAGTACTTGGACCCGATGATTTTTGTCTCTCAGCCAAAGTCTGTCTAAAACATATTCTCTTTAAGCTTAATTTTGTTAGTTATGAGACATTTTATTCTTCTTTTCAAAGTAGAAAAGCATTTAATGCCTGTCAGATCTCTAAAGCATTATCCTGGTGTGAGTTTTAGAAAAGAACAGAATCTCTAGGCGTACAGATGATTAATGAGAGAAGTCTGAGCACTGAAATACAGAGAAAAATGTTAATACCATGTATATGCTTAACTGGAATATTATGGAGGAACTGGAAAATGTCAAATATTGGGCAGATATAGGATTAATTTGGGTTTCCTTGACAGGTATTTACATGGCATTTCTTAGTTAATAGACATGTGCTGTGCTGTGCTTTGTCACTCGGTTGTGTCCGACTCTTTGTGACCCCATAGACTGTAGCCCACTAGGCTTCTTTGTCCATGGGGATTCTCCAGGCAAGAATACTGGAGTGGGTTGCCATGCCCTCCTCCAGCGGAGTCTTCTCAACCCAAGGATCAAACCCAGGTCTGCCACCTTGCAGGGGGATTCTTTACCGTAGGAGCCACCAGGGAATATACATAGAATGCACACATTGAAAGTAAAGGATACAATTTATGAATAAGGGCAAAGGACAAAATGTAGTAGTAGAATATTTCAGAAGTTTTCCAACCTAGAAACTGTAAGGGGCTCAATTGTGATTTATATCACATCAATTTCTATCAGCTTTGAATTGAGAATAAAAATAAATTTGAAGGAGAAAGTAAATATATATATAAAACTATAGTTACATGAACATAGCTATCCTATTTATGTAGCCTAATTAATTTAGTATTGCCATGCGGTATTACTCCTGCCATTTTGTGCTTCTCCATGTTAGCAATAATTTAAGCTCCCTAAATTTGTACCTTATTTTTGTTATCCTTGTCTTTCCCATTCTGTTTTTAGAAGTGATTCATACAGAGGTGAACATAGTCAAATGTCAGGACATTGTAAGAGTAAAAAAGCAAAACAAACTGAGATGTATAAGCAATTGATTAAGATAAATGTAGATATGTAGATGTATATACATATAAATATATATGCTCTTGCATCCAGTTATCTTTCTGTAATAACTATATGTAAAACTTTCAAGCTAGAATTTATTTTTTAAATGTTGAATCAAATATATTTCCTCTGGAGTATCATGGGTTACTTTATCCACTTATAATATAGAACTAGTTTGACTTAATATACAGAAAGCTATGGTGGAACATAGAGTAGAGCTATACATAGGAAGGGTTAACAAAAATGCCCACTGTTTGTAAGATTAAAAATGCATCCAAGGAAAGACAGGAAGATTGCAAGTAATTAGGCAGTCCAGGGTTGATTTCCTTCCTGTACCAAACAATCTACATGATTTCTAAAATTTTCACAGCAAATGTGAACAAAATTATGAGGCAGAGAAAAAGATAGAAAATAATTACACAAACACATCTGTTAGTGTATTGCAACACAAAGTACCTTAAAGAAGTTTCAAGGAACTGAAACCAATATGAAATATTGACTTAAAGAAAATGGAAGATGATAACTAAAATAAGACAGTGGATTGCACACTAATAATTAAACACAAGCATTGCATATACGGGCTTCCCTGTTGGCTCTAATGGTAAAGAATCTGCCTACAATGCAGGAGACCTGGTTCAATTTCTGGGTCGGGAAGATCCTCTGGAGAGCCAGACACAGCTGAGGGACAAACATTTTCACTTTTTTCTTTTCTACATATATATACTTAACTCAAAATTTTAAATATGATAGATTTATGTGAAAATATGAAATAAAATGAATCATTACATTAACCAATGAGATTAAGTTATATTGATTTATTTTTTTCTATTGATGACCTAATGAGATAAAATGCTTCTAGTTTTGCATTAGTTGGTACTGAAATTCCTCGAATCATATTTGGAGCTGTTATATAGCATTGGTTTTGAGGAAGGTAGGATGATCTTCTTAAAAATGGAGAAACAATTTCATCCAATATACATATAGTCAAAAAATCATTTTAGGAAAAGTGAATTCTAGGCCAAGAAAATTAAAATTATTTCACAAATTAGAAATGATAGGTGGGAGAGGTTAATAATGGAAAATTGAGCCACTGACATAATTGTTAGATTTCTAGTTAAGAGGTCAACTATTAAATTTTCTTTAGTTATGTAGTCAACTCAAGGCCAATAAAATACTAAATTCATACAACTAAACTTCCTTTGATTTTCTCAAAAATTACTTTATTGAAGTAAGATTGACATTTAAAAGCTGTACATATTTAGTATATAGAATTACATATAGAGTCACCACCATTAAGGCCATAAATATATCCATCACTTTCCAACATTTCCCCCCAACACCTTTATTATTATATTTTTTGAGTGGTAAAAACATTTGATATTTGTATTTACCTCCTTAACAAATTTTGTGTGTATGCTCAGTTGCTCAGCCATGTCCGACTATTTGTGACCCCATGGGACTGTAACCCACCAGGCTCCTATGTCCATGGGATTATCCAGGCAAAAATACTCTAGTGAGTTGCCAGTTCCTATTTCAGGGGATCTTCCTGACCCAACAAGTGAACCCACGTCTCCTGCATTGTAGGCAGATTCTTTATTACCTGGAAAGCCCTAGCAAATTTTATACAATAAAATATTGTTAGCTATTGGTGTAATTTTATATAGTAGGTAACCAGAACTTACTTTATCTTGCAAAATGGAAATTTTGTACCCTTTGACATCACTTCCTATTTGCCCATCCCTTCAACCTCTAGCAACCACCTTTCTGTTCTCTGTATCTGAGCCTGACTAATTTAGATTCTACATATGATAAGATCATATAATTTTGTATTTTGTGTTTGGCTTATTTCACTTAGCATAATGTTCTCCCTGGTGGCTCAGACGGTAAAGCATCTGCCTACAATGCGGGAGACCTGGGTTCGACCCTGGGTCAGGAAGATCTCCTGGAGAAGGGAATGACAACCCACTCTAGTACTCTTGATTGGAAATCCCATGGACAGAGGAGCCTGGTGGGCTACAGTCCATGGGGTAGCAAAGAGTTGGACATGACTGAGCAACTTCACTTAATTTTCTCCAGGTCCATTCACATTCTTATAAATAAGATTTCCTTCTTTTTAAGGCTGAATAATAGTGTATTGAATGTATATATCATATTTTCTTTATTCCTTCATCTGTTGTTAAGTATTTAGGTTATTTCTATATCTTAACTTTTGTGGATAATGCTGCAATGATTATCAGAGTATAGGTAACTATTCCAGATCATGGTTTCAATTCCTTTGGATAAATATCCAGAAGTGGAATTGCTGGATTACATGGTATTATAGTTCAATTTTTTTTTTTTTAATTTTTAAGGAAGCTTCATGTTATTTTCCATAATTATTATAGTAAGTTATATTTCCTCAAGCACTGTACTAGCATTCCCTTTTCTCCACATACTAGCCAACTCTTGCTATGTTTGTTTTTTTTTTTTTTAAACAATAGTTATCCTTAAGAATGAGTTCCCTGGTGGCTCAGACGGTAAAGTGTCTGCCTGCAATGTGGCAGACCTGGATTTGATTCCTGGGTCGGGAAGATCCCCTGGAGAAGGAAATGGCAATCCACTCCAGCACTCTTGCCTGGAAAATCCCATGGACGAAGGAGTCTGATAGGCTACACCCCATGGGGTCGCATAGAGCTGGACACGACTGAGTGACTTCACTTCACTTCACTTCATCCTTAAGAATGTGAGGTGATATTAGCTTGTTTTTGAATTTGGATTTCCCTGATGGTTGTGTCCCTAATGATTTGTAATTCAATGATGATTCTGAGCATCATTTCACATATCATTGGTTATTTGTATGTCTTATCTGGTATTATTTGTATGTCTTTTCAAATGGGCATTTGTATATGCCCATTTTGAAATCAAGTTATTTGTTTTGGGGGTTTAGGGGTTTTTTGCTATTGAGTTATATCAGTTACTTATATATTTTGAATATTAACCCTTTATCAAATGTGATCTGCAAATATTTTCTCCCATTCTCTAGGTTGCCTTTTCTTTTTGTTGATTATTTCCTTTGTCATGTAGAAGTTTTTTAGTTTTATGCACTCTCATTTGTTTATTTTTGCTTTTGTTGCCTGTGCTTTTAGTGTCATATCTGAAAACTTATTGTCAAGAACAATGTTAGAGAGACCATGGATTTATTTTGAGTTGATTTTTTGTATATTGTGTAAGAAAAGGTCTGATTTATTCTTTGGTCAGTGGTGTTCAGTTTTCACAATATCATTTTCTTAAGAAATTTTTTCTCTATTTTGTATTCTTGGCACCCTGTTGCAGATTAGTTAAACATATATTTATGACTTTACAGGCAGACATGTCTCAGACAGTAAAGAATCTGCCTGCAATGCAGGAGATCTGGGTTCCATCCCTGGATTGGGACTATCCCCTGGAGAAGGGATTGGCTACCTACTCCAGTACTTTTGCCTGGAGAATCCCATGGAGAGAGTAGCCTGGTGGGCTACAGTCCATGGGGTCACAAGAGTCAGACACAGCTGAGTGATTAACACACACACACACACACACACACACCATGCTACTGTAATTGCTACAAATCTATAATTATAATCTGAAATCAGTGCATGGCTTCCAGTTTTGCACTTTTCTCTTAAATGGCTCTTTGGCATCTTTTATGATTCCATATGAATTTTAAGGTCTTTTTTTCTATTTTTGTGAAAAATGCCTTTAGAATTTTGATAGGAATTACATTGAATCTGTAGATCACTTTGATATGCGGGATTTTTAGTAATACTAATATATGAACACAGGATAAATTTGCAATTATTTGTATCCTCTTCAGTTCCTTTCATCTGTGTTTTATATTTTTCAGTGCATAGTTCTTTCATCCTCATTGATTAAATTTACTTCTTAGTCTTTCATCATTTTTGGTGCTATTGTGATGTGATTCTTTTCTTAATTTCTTTTTTGAATAGTTTGTTGCTAGTGTATAGAAACACCATTGATTTTTGTATACTACTTTTGTGTACTGCAACATTAGTGAATTCATTTGTTAGGTCTAATAGCTTTTGGTGGAGTCTTTAGCATTTTGTATATACAAATACCTGTCATTCACTTTTACCTCTTCCTTTCAAGTTCGAATGTCTTTTATTTCTTCTTCTTGCCTAATTGTTCTGGTTAGCATTTCTAGTACTATGTTTAATAGAAATAATAAGGGATTACATCCTTGTTTTACTCTTGATCTTAGAGGGAAAGCCTTTGCATTTCTAGACATCAGTTGTAAGGTCTCCTCTTTCACAGATAATTATTTTTTTCTTTTTTTTTTAAATTTATTTATTTTAATTGGAAGCTAATTACTTTACAATATTGTATTGTTCTGCAACATCAACATGAATCCGCCACAGGTGTACATGTGTTCCGCATCCTGAACCCCCCTCCTACCTCCCTCCCCGTACCAACCCTCCAGGTCATCCCAGTGCACCAGCCTCAAGCATCCTGTATCGAACCTGGACTGGTGATTCATTTCTTATATGATATTATATATACTTCAATGCCATTCCCCTAAATCATTCCACCCTCTCCGTCTCCCAGAGTCCAAAAGACTGTTCTATACATCTGTGTTTCTTTTGCTGCCTCGCATACAGGGTTTTCATTACCATCTTTCTAAATTCCATATATATGTGTTAGTGTACTGTATTGGTGTTTTTATTTCTGGCTTACTTCACTCTGTATAATAGGCTCCAATTTCATCCACCTCATTAGAACTGATTCAAATGTATTCTTTTTAATGGCTGAGTAATACTCCGTTCTGTATATGTACCACAGCTAATTCTATTTATCTGAATTGTCTCTCCAGTTTTTAGTCTAGTGAAGGGTTTGTCAATGTTATATATCTTTACAAAAATTAACTGCTAGACTTTTCTATTTTTCTCCTTTTTTCTAATCTCAGTTTCATTTTTTTCTACTCTGATGTTTGTTATCTCTTTCCATTGCTAATTTTGGGTTTAATTTGTGTTCTTTTTCTAGGTCCTTGAAGGGAAAACTTAGGTTGTTTGTTTGCAATCTTTCTTTTTCACTTAAAGTGGGCATTTATCTATAAATTCTCTTTTTAGAACTGTATTTGCTGTATACCACAAGCCATGATATATTATGTGTCCATTTTCATTTGTTTTTCAGATGTTTATTTTCTTTTTGATTGCTGAGGAATATGTTGTTTATATCCACATAGCTGTGAATATTTCTCTTCACCTTCATTTTGGGTCTCATAGCAATATGATCAGGGAGGATACCTGATATGGTTTCCACCTTCTTACATTTGTTCAGACTTGTCCTCTGGCCCAACATATGATCTATTCTGGAAAATGGTCTGTGTGCCCTTAAAATGAATGTGCTATTATGGAATGTAATTAGAAGACTCTATGTATGTTGCTTAGATCACTTTGGTCATTAGTACTGCTTAACTCTGCTAGTTTCCTTTTGGATTTTATATCTGGATAATTTGAACAGATGATTGTCTAACTGAGCCCTTTATCATCAGAAAATGACCTTTTTGTCTCTTGTGACAGTTTTTGACTTTGCATCTATTTTGTCTGTTGAGTATTACTACTCATTCTCTTTTGTTTATTGTCTGAATGAAATATTTTTTTATCATCTGAGTGAAATATCATCTGAATGAAATCTTTTCCTTCACTTTCAACCTATATTTGCCATTAAAGTCTAAGTGATCTCTTGCAGAAAGCAGGTAAGTCTTATTTGTTTTTTTCTTTTATAATTTATTCAGTCATTTTATCTTTTGATCTTTCCCAGCATCAGGGTTTTTTCTAATAACTTGGTTCTTCTATTGGGTGGCCAAAATATAGGAATTTCAGCTTCAGCATCAGTCCAACGAATATTCAGGATTTTTTTTTTAAGGCCTCTGGGTTTGAATTTTTATAGCAGATCTGTAATAGTTAATTGTCAACAGCTAGTCAGTTTTGGAGAAGACTCTTGAGAGTCCCTTGGACTGTGAGGAGATCCAACCAGTCCATTCTGAAGGAGATCAACGCTGGGATTTCTTTGGAAGGAATGATGCTAAAGCTGAAACTCCAGTACTTTGGCCACCTCATGTGAAGAGTTGACTCATTGGAAAAGACTCTGATGCTGGGAGGGATTGGAGGCAGGAGGAGAAGGGGACGACAGAGGATGAGATGGCTGGATGGCATCACCGACTCGATGGACGTGAGTCTGAGAGAACTCCGGGAGTTGGTGATAGACAGGGAGGCCTGGCATGCTGCGATTCATGGGGTTGCAAAGAGTTGGACACAACTGAGCAACTGAACTGAACTGAGTCACAGTTTTATACTAATTATAATAGTCAACACTGATAACAGCTTAAATTCAGGATTTTCGGTTTCTGATTCTGAATGTGAGGAGCTTGGAAGTTGCTACATGAACCTAACAAGTAAAATGCTAAGACTGAAAAGCAAACAACTCTTCTTGGATTCTCAAAAGCCAGGACAACACAGGGCAAATTAATGTACCCCAAATTGAAGAAGCAGGTCAATATAGGGAGTTGAGGCTTACTGGACCAGATACTCTGGAGCAGACACTGACAGAGTAGCAAGTGCCAGGCTAGGAAAACCTGAAACGTAACTGATGACTTGTGGAGACTCAGTATGTGCAATTGTGAGAGTTAAAATCTCCAGAGGAACTTAATCATCAGAGGTGACCTTTTGTATTATTTACTCCAGGGGCTTATCCAATTTCTCAGAGTAAATATCCTGGGATAAAAATACTCTCATGCTCCTGGAAGAGGGAGGGGAAAATAAAACACATTAAAATAAGTCAGAGTACTTTGTTCTTAACAAAAGCTGTCCTTAGAATAAACTAGTTAACAATTCTCTGGTGGCTCAGTGGTAAATAATCTACCCATCATTTCAGGAGGCTTGTGTTTGATCCCTGGGTCAGGAATATCCCCTGGAAAAGAAAATAGCAACCCACTCAAATATGCTTGCCTGGAAAAATCCCATGGACAGAGGAGCCTGGCAGGCTAAAGTCCTTGGGGTCTGTAAGAGTAAGACATGACTTATCAACAAAACAACAATCTGCTGGTATATTTTTCAAAACTACTAACTTGGGGAACCAAACTGCCCAATTCCAGGCACCTCTATCCATCCTCTCTCCCCTAAAGGGAAACAACAAACTGAGAAGCAAAATCTAGAGGCAAAGACACAGTAAAAGACAGAGACATCTTGATGGGGTCAAAAATTCTTTCCTTCCACCACACCTCACCACTACTCTACAAACTTCTATCTACAGAAGTTCCTTTTATTCCATGCACCATGACCAGGTATCAAGGAAAAATAACAGAGCATATCAAAAGACAAAAAACATAATTTAAAGACAGTTCAAGCACCAAACATGGAAGGGAGGTTGGAATTATCAGATTAAGAATTTGAAATAACTATGATTGATATGCTAAGAACTCTGATCAATAAAATATACAGCATAAAAGATAGATGAGCAATGTAAGCAGAGATGGAAATCTTAAGAGAGAACCTAAACAAATGCTGGAGATAAACACCACTGTAACAGAAATTAAAAATAACTTGGATGAGCTTATTTGTAGACTGAACATGGTTAGAAAAGAGTCTAAACTATAGGAGATATCAATTGAATCCTAATAAAACGAAAAGCAAAGTGAATAAAGACTGAAAATAAGGTAAAACAGATTATCTGAGGACTCATGTGGCAATATGTAACTTATACATAATGGAATACAAAAGGAGAAGAAACACAGAAAGGAACAGAAGAAATATTTGAAACAATAATGGCTGATAATTTCCTAAGTTAACGTCAGTCACCAAATTACAGCTCCAGGGAGCTCAGAGAACATCAAGGAGAATAAATGCCAAAAGACTACCTTGAGCTATATCACTTTCAAATTGCAAAATCATAGATACAGAAAAATTCCTGAAAAAAGTCAGAAGGAGAAAAAAAATTGTTACCAATAGAGGGACAAAGACAAGAATTACATCAACCTTTTTCTAAGAAATCATGCAAGCAAGAACAGGATGGCCTCTTCATTCTTGCTGGAAACATTGCTGCTCTAGTATTCTTGCCTGGAGAATCCAATGGACAGAAGAATTTGGCAGGCTACAGTCCACAGATCAGCAGAGTCAGACACAACTGAAATAACTTAGCAAGCATGACTTAGCATGGGTTTAATGAATCTAGATGTTTATTTCCCTTCTTAGATTTTGGAGGCTTTTCTTTCATTTTGTCTTTAAATAAGCTTTCTGCTCCCCTGTCTTTTTCTGCTCCTTCTAAGACTCCCATAAACTAGGTAATGACTTATTAAATTGTATCCCATAAGTACTGTAGGCTTTCCTTACTGTCTTTTTAATGTGGACTTTTCATTATTTTTTTCTTTTTGTTTCTTGATGGGACAATTTCAAATCATGTGTCTTTGAGTTTGCTGATTCTTCTCCTGCTTGGTCAAGACTGCTGTTGAAGTGCTCTATTAAATTTTTCAGTTCAACCATTGTATTTTTCAGCTCTAATTTTTTTTTTCCCTCATGCTTTCTATCACTTTGTTAAATATTTCATTTTGTATTGGTTTTCTGGTTTCATTTAGTTGTCTGTGTCCTCTTATAGCTCACTGAGATTATTTAAGATGATTATTTAAAATTATTCATTAGGAAATTTTTAGATCTCTATTTTGAGGATCAGCTACTGGAGCTTTAATTTTTTTCCTTTTAGTGAAAGAATATTTCTTTGATCCTTAGAGTTGCTTGAAGCCTGCATCCCTAGGTTGCTGTCTTCACATTTGAAGAAGCAATCACTTCCTCCAATCTTCACTGATAGGCTTCAGAAGAAAAAAGACCTTCACCATTCACCCCGAACAGAGATTCAGGGAGTATCTTAGGCATTTTCTATGGATTTGCCTGTTCTAGTCCTCTTGCTCCATCTTGGGAGAGAAATTCTAGAATTGTGTCTGTTTTCCACGCTGTAAAGCTAGGCTGGATGTTGAGAGGCTCATATTTATTCTTCTGAGGGCAGTACTCAGAAGTTTCCAAAGTTCTATGCCTCTTCCCAATCCAACAGAACTGGGACCAATGCTGATATCTTGGTGCTTTCTGTGGGAGATCCCATGCACTGTCTGTGGAGGCTTCTGATGCCATTTGCAGGAGAGCATGGAGCACTGACTGAGGGGAAGCACAGGTACGGGGGGTACACATCAGCTGATTGAAGGCATGTACATCAATGGGTAAAGTGGCCTTTGAAGTTCAAGGGTTGCTGAGATCCATGCATCTGTTTGTGAGACTCTGTACCTTTTACCTGCTTTTAGCTGTCACCAGATTCATTCATGCCATTGCCCTCAGTATCTGGATGGGGTAAGAAAAAGTGGGGCCTCTTGAGCAGCATCTGGGGAAGCTGGGAGGTCACTTCACTCTCCCTTTTATCCATGGGAGAAATTGGGGCTGAGAGTCTCTTTTGGCATCAAATTGTGCCACCTGGGAAGAGGGATAATGCAAGTAAGAGAAAACTTTTCCTGACACTCTTTAATGCATCTATTCTTGAATTTTTGGCTCCACTGAGATGCTGCAAACTCTCAGCTAGATACCTAGACTCCTATAAAGGTTCAGTTCAGTTAAGTTCAGTTGCTCAGTCGTGTCCGAGTCTTTGCGACCCCATGAATTGCAGCACGCCAGGCCTCCCTGTCCATCACCAACTCCCCGAGTTCACTCAAACTCACGTCCATCAAGTTGGTGATGCCATCCAGATATCTCATCCTCTGTCGTCCCCTTCTCCTCCTGCCCCCAATCCCTCCCAGCATTAGTCTTTTCCAATGAGTCAACTTTTCGCATGAGGTGGCCAAAGTACTGGAGTTTGAGCATTCTTTGGCACTGCCTTTTTTGGGGATTGGAACGAAAACTGACCTTTTCCAGTCCTGTGGCCACTGCTGAGTTTTCCAAATTTGCTGACATATTGAGTGCTGCACTTTCACAGCATCATCCTTCAGTATTCACTAATATTGGTACACACAGTAAAAGCAAATATTTTTTTTTTAAAATTTTCATTCATAGTTTGCTTTCTTTTCATTAAATTAGTCTCATATAAATGTTTTATTTTAGGTATGCAGTGTCTCTTAGTTTTCATAACATCATCACTCAAAATACTAATTACCATGCTGGACATTTATGTCATTAGAATGGCTTATTGTTTAACAGATTGATATAAAATTGGATCTTATCCTTAAGCTCCAATGTCTGTATGGCCCTGATAATTTAGAAAATGCAGTCACCATTGGATCTAACCTGAGGAAATGAATAAATGACTATTTCCATTCCTGGATTCATTTGTATTTTTATATTGCTGAGGGCATGGCTTTGGTATAGTTCACAGAATATGTCAAAGACTAACTGTGAAATATTTGGCTGTAAGGTGATTTGCATGTCCCTGATTAGACAACATTTGCATATGAGATAGTCAACTATTTTCAATCATAATTTTGTGTATAAGTCCTCATTATTGAGTCTGACTTTTGACTGGAACTATGCCTATGGGCTGGCATAACATTTTAAGCTATTCTCCTATATGTATTTTGTATACAAGGAAAGAAAATTAATTCAAAGTTATTTGCTTGTCTTGCATGTTTCAGATTTTAAAGAAGTTTACAAGTTTACTTACAATGTGCTAGATAACCATTTCACAGTTTTTAAAGTGAGATATTACTTTGTTTTATTTATGTCTACAGAATGGTAATGATCATTCTACTGCTACTGCTGCTAAGTTGCTTCAGTCGTGTCCTACTCTGTGCAACCCCGTAGATGGCAGCCCACCAGGCTCCTCCATCCCTGGGATTCTCCAGGCAAGAACACTGGAGTGGGTTGCCATTTCCTTCTCCAATGCATGAAAGTGAAAAGTGAAAGTGAAGTCACTCAGTCATGTCCGACTCTTCACGACCCCATGGACTGCAGGCTACCAGGCTCCTCCATCCATGGGATTTTCCAGGCAAGAGTACTGGAGTGGGGTGGCATTGCCTTCTCTGATGATCATTTTAGTATTGGTATTTTCTAAAAGTAGCTTATTCCTTAAATGAAATACTTTTGCTAGAATATTAGTGAAAAGTCACACATGTATTACTGTATGATTCTGTATGTACATTTTTTTTTAAATTTTCAAAGTGTAGAAAAAATATAGTTGATGTAAAGAAATATCTGCCTAATTCAGAGAAGTATGCTCACGAAAATAGAATGTCATTGCCACTGCATGTGTGTTCAGTTGTATCTGATTTTTTGCGACCCCTTGAACTATAGCCCACCAGGCCCCTCTGTCCATGGTATTTTCCAGGCAAAAATACTGGAGTGGGTTGACATGTCCTTCTCCAGGCGATCTTCCCAACTAGGGATCAAACCCACATCTCTTGTGTCTTCTGCAATGGCAGGTGGATTCGTTACCACTGTGCCACCTAGATATCCCCTCCATGAGGAACTACTGCTTCCTCCTTGCAACCTTGAGATCCTAATGTCAGAGAAGATTATAGTATCTGATTCCTTGTGCAGTGATTTTTGATCCAAGTAATGGATCTATGATTTGAAGATAGTCAATCAAATTGCACCCCAAATTTTTCAAAGGTGTTAGAGGATGTTTTAATTCTGATGGTAAAGATAGGAGGAATGAGTTCATACCTGTACATGCCATGTGAAGTAAACTGGAATGACAAGAAAGCTGATGCTTAGAGAGGGGGAGAGATGAGAGTCAAAGATACTATCAGCTGCCCTAGAGTCCTTTTTGAAATCTTTCCTGAAGTAAGGTCTACAAATGTCTTTTATATGATTTTCTATGCTGGTAAAACCTTCCTTTATTGCTTAGTTCAAATTAGGCATGTGAACTCCCAACTGAAATAAAAGGTAGAAAAAAACATACTAGTCATTGATCAAACAGTGTAATTAGATATAAATAAATAATCAACTTATACTTTCAAATGTATTGCTCTGAAACTAGATTGATATATGAAACACCAGAGATCAACTTAATATGGTATGATTTTACTACAGCTCTTTATGATTATGATTATTGTTACTATATCTCCTTGTCTTTGACAATTGGCAAAAATATTCATACTGAAGATTATCTTTTTAGTGCTGCTTTTATTGTTGATAGATAGCTGGAGTAGAGGAGGAGGAATATGGGCATATTGGAAAAATTAAATAACATGGTTCAGAAGAAGTACTTTAACATTTTCAGGGCTAGCTTCAGTATGGCCACTGAATACTATAATGAAAAAAATTGTATTATTTTAGGTTATGACAATGATTTAAGGCTCATAATACCAATTACAAGCATTAAAAAAAAAAAGTTGGAAACACTCACAGGGCTCTACAGGGTTACCACTTATTCATGTTTTAGTTCAGTTCAGTTCAGTTCATTCACTCAGTCATGTCTGATTCTTTGCAACCCCATGAACTGCAGCATGCCAGGCCTCCCTGTCCATCTCCAACTCCCGGAGTTCACTCAAACTCATGTCCATCGAGTAGGTGATGCCATCCAGCCATCTCACCCTCTGTTGTCCCCTTCTCCTCCTGCCCCCAATCCCTCCCAGCATTAGAATCTTTTCCAATGAGTCAACTTTAGTCAACTCTTCGCATGAGGTGGCCAAAGTACTGGAGTTTCAGCCTTAGCATCAGTCCTTTAGAATGGACTAGTTTCATCTCCTTGAAGTCCAAGGGACTCTCAAGAGTCTTCTCCAACACCACAGTTCAAAAGCATCAGTTTTTCAGCACTCAGCTTTCTTCACAGTCCAACTCTCACATCCATACATGACTACTGGAAAAACCATACCCTTGACTAGATGGACCTTTCTTGGCAAAGTAGTGTCTCTGCTTTTGAATATGCTATCTAGGTTGGTCATAACTTTCCTTCCAAGGAGTAAGCGTCTTTTAATTTCATAGCTGCAATCACCATCTGCAGTGATTTTGGAGCCCAAAAAAATAAAGTCTGACACTGTTTCCACTGTTTCCCCATCTATTTCCCATGAAGTGATAGGAGCAGATGCCATGATCTTAGTTTTCTGAATGTTGAGCTTTAAGCCAACTTTTTCACTCTCCTCTTTCACTTTCATCAAGAGGCTCTTTAGTTCTTCACTTTCTGCCATAAAGGTGTTGTCATCTGCATATCTGAGGTTATTGATATTTCTCCTGGCAATCTTAATTTCAGTTTGTGCTTCTTCCAGCCCAGCGTTTCTCATGATGTACTCTGCATAGAAGTTAAATAAGCAGGGTGACATAAAGTCATAAATAAATAAAGTTTAAATAAATAAAGTTTAAATACATAGTGTGACAAAAAAACATACAGGAAATCATTCAGTTCAATTATTTCAGGAACAACACTGCTTCTACCCCAGGATCACTTCTCTGTCTCACAAAACTTAACAAGGTTTCTTCTTCAGATTATGAAATCCTAAGACTTGAACCAGTTATCATTGTGATTTCAAGGAAACCCAGGCAGATACTTATGATAGGGTATTTAACACACAGCTAGGGGCTCAGTGGGTAAAGAATCTACCAGCAATGCAGGAGACACAAGAGACATGGGTTCAGTTTCTGGGTCAGTAAGATCCCCTGGAGGAGGAAATGACAACCCACTCCAATATTCTTGCCTAGAAAATCTTATGGACAGAGGAGCCTCATGCGTCACAGTCCATGGAGCCAAAACAAGTCTGACGCAATTGTGCACACACAGTCATGACACACAAGGCATACATAGCTGATCACATAATTCAAGCCCAGTTGTGCAAACTACCAAACTGAACGTCTCCTCACAAGTAGAACAAGCTGTCACCTAGCTTTAAACAGCATTTAATGATTCACATCATTCCTAACTTCCTCAAAAGTCAGTTATTACTTCAGTGCATCTTCAGGGATAACCATCATGCTGTTACCATCTGACTACCTAATAATGCTATCTTACCTAAGTATCAATTATATTTTTTGAGAATTTAAGATATATGGAGGAAAAAAAAAAAGAAAGTTTGAGAAAGCAACATTGATTTAAGAAAGAGTGAACAGAAGACCAGGGTATACTTGATGTCTTCAAAAATGATGCTCTTGAATTGTCATTATTTTCTCATATATTTTTCCTTTGGATTGCTTCTTCCCCATCCAATAATTTTAATCCATTTTCTTGAATATTTTGTGTATTGTAAGTCCACACATTTTAAATGTTGTTTGATAACTTTTTTTCCTGATTTAGGTTTTATTTATATGGAGATATATTTGACATATAACATCATGTAAATTTAAGGTGTTTGAGTTAATTCTTATACATTCATACATTGCAACATGATTGTCTTGTAGACTGAGCTAACATTTCTCTCGTGTCACGTGATTATCATTTCTTTTTCCATGGTAGAAATAACTAAGATGTTGTCTCAGCATGTTTGATGTTTCTAATATAGTATTATGGTCTATAAAGTGGGGTTTTAGGTGACGTCTACATTTTTAAGTACATTTTTACATAATTTTAAAAACAAATAAATCTATACCATTAAAAAGTATTCTAATGGGAGAAAAAGAAAATTGATATATCAATTAATAATTATGTATATACATCTGAAACTAGTAGTATCTTGCAACAAATAGTTCTAATAAGAGACTTAAGTTTCTTATTATATCTATATCATTTGTGCACATCAATCATTAATGACTACTAGTTTCAGACATCAAGAAATTATAGCAAAGACTTTCTAATGCCTAATTGCTTTTAATTTAAAAACCAAAATTCAATATATAGTATTAACAAATTTATGAATAAGTTTGGACTTATAATTCAATTACTAATCGAAAACTGATTGGTTAGAATGATTGAAAACAGCAACAAAAATCTGCCTAAATGTGGTCATATATTTTACTATGCTGTCCCATGATCAATAGGATAAGAAAAAAAGAGAGAGAGGGGGGCCATGGGTAATGGATAATTAAATCAGTAGCTTAATTGCATTTCCATAAATTGTCTCATGTGTTTTTATTGCCTTGGGGTGCTGGCAATACTAATGAAGCTATGACAGATTTATTTCCTTAGAATCATCAAAAAGGCAGTATAGAAATTAGGCACACAATAATATCATGAAATTTTATGAATTAAATAGATTTTTTTCTCATGAAATTCTCAATTTGATAAGACACTGATTAAGAAATTAAGTTTCTGTGTGGCATTGTATAATTTGTATTTGCCTTTTTTGAACCTTTAAAAAACAAGAAAGCCACATGAAAATGATTGACAGAACACTTTCAGGTGCTTCACAGAACTTTCAGTATACACAGAGTGCAGCAAAAACTGATTATCAATAACTGTCATTGGCGATCCATACCTTATTTACATCTACTATGAAAATTTACATTACTAATATCCCATAAACACACAAAAATATCAGAAATGGTAATATATCCCACCATGGGCTAAAATTTAAGTAGAGTGGCCTTAGATGAACCAGTCAAGTAGAAGTAATATTTCAAATTTTATAATTATTTTTCAAAAAATGAACTCTGAATGACTCCTATATTAGTAATAGCCTTTAATTTGTATCCCAATGAATACATCTCCCTTAGACAAAATGAATCATTTTGACAAATTTATGTGTAAACATTGGTAAAATTGTAAGTTGAAACTTCCTCCTGCCGTGATATAATTGCTTTTTATATTATACATGATGGTGCATACTGATACTATTTTCAGATGACATTTAACATAATTTATGTCAGTATTTTAGGAAAGAGCAAATTTCCTATCATAAAATAATCACAATATGAATAAGTTGTATTATTAATGAGATATATAATAAATATGTCTATTTAAGTTAAGAATAAAACCAGTTACTAGTCGTTATTAGGCACATTTACCTATCAGCAATTGTAAATAAGTACCTCAGCACTCTGAGAAGGTAGATACTATTCATTGTCCCAATTTGTAGATGAAGAGATAGTTTATCTAAAACAGAATTGTAAAGTAAAATAAAAAATAAAATAAAATAAAATAAAAATAAAATTAAAAAAAAATAAAAATAAAAAAATAAAGTCACACTGTTAAAATTCAAAACCTAGTTCAGTATGACATGAAACTCTACACTTTTAGTTCATGCTACATGAATTCTCAAGGCCACATCTTTTATAGCTTCTTTTTTTTCATATGCAGTCTAATCAATGTAATGTATTTCAGATGGAATATAAATAGTGAAAAGTTTGATTATGAAAAAAAACATTTGATTATGTATTTAAAGATTATTACCGGATATTTCTTCAGAAGTTTGCCTTTCCATAAATTATTGCAATTATAATTATGGACATTATTTAGTCCTTTTGAACAGAGGAGGATGCTAGTTAGGTGATCTTAGGCTTAATTTATCTTTATTATGTTAATGTTGCACATTAAAAGATATATTTATTTATGAACTTAGTCATTGTATTGATAGGGCATCTCTGAAGAGAAAAAAATACAATATCTTACTAGTTTTACTTTATTTCCCACTAAGGGTTAGTATAGTGCCTAACAATTATCTTTCAGTAAGTGTTGAATTAAATTATTAAATGGATAGACAAAGAGAATGCAGCAGGCTAGTCTGTGTGAAATGTCCAGATATGTATTCCTTATTTCAGCCTTCTTGGATTCCAGTCTTAAGATACTTTTGTTAACAAATAAGCAAGTCAAATTACTGAGTGATATGGGCTTCCCAGGTGGCACTAGTGGTAAAGAACACACTTGCCAATGCAGGTGACGAAAGAGACTACGGTTCTATCCCTGGATCAGGAAGATCCCCTGGAGGAGGGCATGGCAACCCACTCCAGTACTCTTGCCTGAAGAGTTCCATGGACAGAATCTACAAGACTACAGTCCATGGGGTTACAAAGAGTTGGACACTACTGAGTGACTCAGCACACATAGCTCTCTGTGGAAGACTCACAATTATCATTAACATGGTGATGTTCTGAGAGGCCCTGCCACAAACTTAGTTCAATCCAGTGTTTCCCAAACCTAAGTTAATTGTAGCACAAACTCTTGCTCCTTCATATTGTGGGAAATATGATAAGTATTATGAAAACTTTCAGTAAAATTATTTTATGTTCTAGTCATATTTGTTTATCATCCAAACTTAATATAAGTGAATAATTACTATCTGAATGAATAATGATTTGTCCTTCACACTTTGTCTTGGACAACAGTGTCATAATTTTGTTTTCACTCTGAATTACTGATGAAATACTGTTGGCTTAAGGTTTACAAGAAGTGCCTTAATCATAGCACTGGCGATGGTCAAGAATTTCATAGTGTTAAATTGGAAAATACGTTCATATATGTATATATCGATTAGATATTTAAAAAAATTAACAACTATCTTTGAAATTTAAGCCAATTTATTTTCTGCCTTAAGTATTCAAGAATATGGGGGTTGGGGGAGTGGCTACTCTCCAGGTTTGGTGAGTGGGCTTCTTGTTGCAGTGGCTTCTTTTGTTGCAGAGCACAGACTCTAAGGCATGTGGACTTCAATAGATGTGGCTCCTGCGCTCTAGAGTACAAGCTCAATAGTTGTGGCTCAGAGGCTTAGTTGCTTCATGGCATGTGGTATCTTCCTGGACCAGAGATAGGACTGGTGTTTCCTGCTCTGGCAGGCAGATTCTTTACCACTGAACCACCAGGGAAGCCCTAGAGGCATAATTTTGATGCCAGAATTTTGACAACACTGTTATTTATCATTGAGTCTTTGTAAAAGGCAGTATTTTTCTACCAGAGAATGTTATCTTTTTATTTTTTAATTCACGTATTTTTCACAATTGCTCAAAACTTGTTAAAATATCTTAAACATTTTTTGTTGTTATAAAGTCAGTGAGTCAACTTGTATTGGACTATTTGTGACCACATGAACTGCAACACACCAGGCTTCTCTGTCCTTCACTACCTCCTGGAGTCTGTTCAAACTCATGTTCATTGAATTAGTGATGTCATCCGACCCTCTTTTCCTTTAGCCTTCAATCTTTCCCAGCATCAGGGTCTTTTCCAATGAATCAGCTCTTCACATCAGGTGGCCAAAGTATTGGAGCTTTATTTAGTTCCAGTATCAGTCTTTCTAAAGAATATTTAGTGTTGATTTCCTTTAGGATTGGCTGGTTTGATCTCCTTGCTGTCCAGGGGACTCTCAAGAGTCTTCTCTAGCACCTTAGTTCAAAAGCATCAATTCTCCAGTGCTCAGCTTTCTTTATGGTTCAACTCTCACACCCCTACATGACCACTGGAAAAATCATAATTTTGACTACATGCATCTTTGTTGGCCAGGTGATGTCTCTGCTTTTTAATATTCTGTGTTTGTCATAGCTTTCCTTCCAAGGAACAAGTGTCTTTTAATTTTGTGGCTGCAGTCACCATTCACAATGATTTTGGAGACCAAGAAAATAAATTATACTACTACTTCCACTTTTCCCACTTCTATTTATCATGAAGTGATGCAACTGAATGCCATGAAGTCAATTTTTTGAATGTTAAGTTTTAAGTCAGCTTTTCACTCTCCTATTTCACCTTCATCAAAAGGCTCTTTAGTTCCTCTTAGCTCTCTGCCATTAGAGTGGTATCATCTGCATATCTGAAAATTCTAAAAATCTAAACATTTTTATTAGACATAAATGTGTAGCAAGGAAATATTGCACATTCACGTTTATCAAGAAAATTTCAAGCAAACAGCAATGGTGATCACTCCCCACTGTTTTCCTATGGCACTATGTACAAGAAATACTACTGCAAGTTAACTTTTTCATTTGCAAACTTTTCTCTTATTTTCATAAGTCTTTTAAAACTAGTCTCTGTTATACAATGCTAATTGTAAATAACACTTCTCTGATGTGGATTTAGCACTCAAATCCTTACAAAGTCATTCTTAGGAAATGGGATTGATCAACTGAATGAACAAGAAAAGGTTTTAATGGAATAGGTGATATATTTTTTTCTGATCTACTCATAAGCTCTCTTCCAGTATTGTACATATCCAAGGATGCCAGACACTTCTTGTGGGTCTTAGCCTCTTATGTTGCATTGATCAAAAAGAAGCTATATGGTTTTCACTGGTATAAAACTCACTAGTATAACATCTTCATTTCTGGAGCTCAGTGCAGAGCACCTGACCTATCTGGTTAAGGTTATACTTCTATAAACCATTAGCAATTTTCAGTTTCTAACTCCTAATTGGATCTAAATTCTGCTAAATATTTCCACTACACAAAAGGGTTAACTTAATACCATCCTCTGTCTTAAAGTCATTCAAGGTAATCCTTTCTTAACTTTATGATCTATTTATACATTAAAAAATATATTTTACCTATATCTAAATTATAAATAATATAGCCAACATACTTCACATAAAAATAATCATACTGTGGCATTGTTTTTCTTCACTATTATTTGAAACATTGACAGATTTGATTTTTTTTTTTTAAGTATTTATTGGGAATCTAATTTTACCCAGATTCAACTAAGCACAAAAGTTCAGGTCATTGTGGTGAAGACATAATGGGGAACCAAATTTGGAATGAAAGCTGATATATCATAATAAAAAATGCATGAAAGTATGGTGAAGTGTTAAATCTACCTTGGGCATGGAACAGAAAAGGAACAAGGAAGCCCCTCCTCCCACCAAATGGCAATGTTTTACATTGTTTGGAAAGATACTTATCTCTTTCAGGTTGTGGGGGTGAGCCAGGGCTTTCAGGTGAGGCTGGTATTGAGAGGTAGGAGAGATAAAAGTAGTCACTAGCTGAATATTGTTACATCAGAGTGTGTCAAAGAAGCAGAGGAGGACTAAGCTAGAAAGGTGAGCTAGAGCAATATGGAGAACATGTTGAGGAGTTTGAGGTTTTCCCTTTGGGAAAACAAGAGTCATTAGCATGTTTTAGTCAATGGAAAATGTAGCTTTAAAAGGCCATTTTAAGGGTAATGAGAAGGTTACCCAGATTGAGTTCAACTCATGAGATAGTATAACACTTAGACAGCTGGTACAGGATTAATTTAGCATCTACTCCTTGCTTTCAGATTTTAGTTTTAAAACTTCAGGATTTTGTTTTATTTGTTTTGCAAAAAAGACCACCATGCAACAGCAGAGCTATTCCAACAGGATTTGAAACTCATTCTAGAGATTCTTAGTATTTGAGTGTACTTCGTAGATGATTCATGATAAGAAATATTCTTAATATTACCTTCCATGAATTGAGCACTAGTTGTGAGCTAGAAATTACAATAAATGCTTTCCTCTTATAAACTAATTTAACCCTGGAAAAATATGATGAGGTAGGTACTATGGTTATCTTCATTTTACAGATGAGAAAATTGAGGCCCAAAGGGAGGGATTGCATAACCTATTCAGAGACAAGTAAACTGTAAACTGCTAAGTAAATAAAAAGTGGCCAGATTTTAGTACGTCAGGCTCTTAACCACTATGCACGCGTATGTCTGCTCAGTTGTGTCTGATTCTATGATGCTATGGACTGTAGCCTGCCAGGCTTCTCTGTCCATGGGATTCTCCAGGTAAGAATACTGGAGTAGGTTGCCATGCCCTCCTCCAGGGGATCTTCCAGACCCAGGGTTCAAGCTAGCATTCCCTGCATTGGCAGGAGGATTCTTTTACCACTGAGCTACCTGGGAAGACCAACCACTAAACATACTACCTTACAAATGTTTTATTTCATAAATAGACTCAGTTATAGACATTGAGTCCTTTCAAAATGTAAGAAATGAGATGTTCTTTTCTATCTCCTCAAAATCAACTTGCTCACTTTTACAACTCAAATCAAGAGCCATCTCTTTGAGGAAGTTTCTTTGACTGTGTTCTAAAACTCACAGTTAATTTCTCCTCCATTTGTGGATTGCAATGCATTTATTTTTAAATTATATTTATTCACTTTATGTGCATTTCAATTATTATGTTATTTATTAAATAAATATTTGCTAGTGTCTCTTGAATATGTATTACTATGGTAAGTTTTAGATTCTGTGGAAGAAATATAATTTAACACAAAATGGAAGGCTTATCTTTTTCTGCCACAGGAATGTAAGTACCGTTATTTTATATTTCTTAAACAAGAGAAATTTATATGCAGTAATAAATGGGTAAATAATAAATTTTATTGAATCCATAAATTCAATTCTTTACATTAGCCCAGTGGCCCAGTAAAGGAGGCTGACCTTAAAACTGGACTTGTAATAGGTGATGTTACTTTGCTCTGTCAGACTTTTAAGGAAAAAAGCACAGGAAAGAATTGTAGCTACTTGCCTGTATCCATTTTCTTATAAAATATTAATTTGTTTCTTGATTCAATTCCTATTTGGTCAGTAATATCTTTGTGTTTATACGAATTTCTTCAGTTCCCTTTTCCAATTATGGTGAGTAATGAAGTACTATCTTATATTGAAATCATATCTAACAGAATTTTTAAAGCAGGATCAGACATATATATTTAATCATCTATGACCATTGCACCATTATATTAGAATACATTTTTAAATTACTGGAATTCAATATAAAATTGTACTATGATTTGTCTCACCCAGAAAGCACACAGATTAGAGAAAATCAGGTACATGTAGCATTTGTCCTTTGCTTACATACCCACTGGAAAACTTATCTGGATAAGTTTTCTGTGTAAAATTATCACATTAACTTTATTTATATACCTGACTTTTAAAGTCTTACAGTTTGGTTAAAAAAAAAAAATCCCATAAAGTGAAAAATTTATTTGACCTAAATATTTTTAGCAATAGATGAATCTGTCTTGTGAGTGTGTATAAAGGGATGAGGAGAAAGAAGTAGACTTCTTGAGGCTTATGAGAAATTTTTCACAGATTCATTAGACATTAGGACTTGGAATAAATAAATGAAGAATAAAAGTGCAAAACAATTCAAAGGCCAAGATATTGCAAATACCAAATATATGCAATCTATCCACTGTGTACAATGTCATCACCTCATTCTATTGAAAGAAGACTATGTGCATGCTCAGTCTCTAAGTTGTGTCCACCTCTTTGCAAGCTCATAGACTGTAGCCTATCAGGCTCCTTTGCCTATGGTATTTTCCAGGCAAGAATATTGGCGTGGACTGACATTTCTTCTTCTTCTTCAGGAGACCTTCCTGACCCAGAGATCGAACCCAAATCTCCTGCGTCTCCTGCGTCTCCTGTGTCTCCTACTTTGGTGGGCAGACCCTTTACCACTGAGTCACCTGGGAAGACCAAAAGAGGCCTGGTAAAAATGACATCTCTTCTCTCTCCACTTGGTGTACTACAACATAGGCACATTATGAATAACATCTGGAATTCTATGGTAAAATTTGTCTACAGAAAATAGGGAAGAAATAAAGTTTGATCCATAGGAGAAAGGGTAATAGCCAATAGTTTCATCACAAACAACAAAGGGCAAAATACAAGAACACTAAAGTGATGCTATGACTATAAGCATCACTATTTATTCATCATGACCTATAGCAACTATTATATTATCAAATACTCTGATAAGTCTTGTGACACTTAAAAAATTAGACAATAGTAATAGCAACTGTGCTACTACTAGAAGATAAAGGATAAAAATTGCTGGGATTCGGAACTGAAAGAAATAAATTTTAATTTCCCATTAAATTTTTATGTCACAGGATATGAGACTTAGATGAGTTGTTATTTGTATATCTTTCAGAAAATCTTCCTTGAGTGTTATTTCATCATTCATCATGCATTTTAAGCATCTGTAATACTATTGAAAAATACTGTGATATGTTTTGTTGATATATAAAAGTTGTTAAAGTTTGAAGGAAGTAATGAATTATTCACACTGGAGGAGATGTAAACAATCAAGAAGTAGGACATTTCAGCTCAGCCTTGAAAGATGAGTTATAATTAGAAAGAAAAGAGGAAAAGGAAATTCCATGATAAGGGATCAATATGTACAAAAGCAGAGGTTGTCTTGAAAGTTCATGCCACGGTTCAGTTCAGTTCAGTCGCTTAGTCGTATCTGACTCTTTGCGACCCCATGAATCTCAGCATGCCAGGCCTCCTTGTCTATCACCAACTCCCAGAGTTCACTCAGACTCATGTCCATTGAATCAGTGATGCCATCGTTGATAAAATCAGAGGGTACATGAATAAAATTACTGTAGAAGATACTGAAGAGGAAGTTTGGGGCCAAATCATGAAGAACTTTACATGACCTGGAAATACTTTACAACTTTATTCTGCATTTAAAAGCCTAATAAGATTCTTCTGAAATCAATGTAGTATTTATTAAGTACTTCCTCTGTGTGGACTGAGACACAAACATAAGAGTAGATACTAATGCAAATAATAATGATATCTGGAAATTGGTTGTGGTCCTTAGACCCTGTCTTGAATTTTTGTAACAGTATGTCAGGTCCTTTATAGATCTGTATACAATCACATAGAATACTATGATTTACTGCAGTGGTCAGCAAACTTTTATATGGAAGTACTTGTGTGTGTTAGTCACTCAGTCATGTCCAACTCTTTGTGACCTCGCAGACAGTAGCCTGACAGGCTTCTTTGACCATGGGATTCTCCAGACAAGAATACTGGAGTGGTTTGCCATTCCCTTCTCCAAAGGATCTTCCCGTCTCAAGGATCAAACCCTGGTCTCCTTCATTGCAGGCAGATTCTTTACCATTTGAGCACAGGGAAGTCTGATGGAAGTATTTAGATGGTATATGTTTTAGGCTTTGAGAGCTGTAAGTTCTCTGTTCTTATGGTACTGTCATTGTAATGCAAAAGCAGCCACTTTGTTGTCATTGTTTAGTTGCTCAGTCCAGTCGACTCTTTTGTGACCCCATGGACCATAGATCCCCCAGGCTTCTCTGTCCATGGGATTTTCTTGGCAAGAATATTGGAGTGGGTTGCCATTTCCTCCTCCAGTGGATCTTCCTGACCCAGGGATCAAATCCATGTCTCCACATCTCTGCATTGCAGGTGGATTCTTTACCACTGAGCCACTGAGGTAATTTATTATTACTAGAGTAATTTATTATTTACACTCAATGAATGGCTGCAGTTTGTGGCAATAAAATTTTATACCCCAAAACAGCCCAAAGATTTTATTTGACCTGTAGGCCATAATTTGATGATTCCTTACTTAGTCCAATGGAAAGAGCCTCTGGAATTTTTCTTCACCCAATGTTACAGGAAAACCAGCAAATTATAGGGTCTACCTGTAGATTTCAGGAAATCTCTGAGGTCACCCTCATTTGTGAAACTATTGCAAGTTTAATGGTTCCCCAAATTACCCTTAAGTTCAATAATTCTCCAGAGGGAGGACTGGAACTCACTGAAAGCTGTTGTACTCCAATTAATGGTTTTTTACATCAAAAGGGTCAGGAAGATTCCCCTGGTGAAGGGATAGGCTATCCACTCCAGTATTCTTAGGCTTCCCTTGTGGCTCAGCTGGTAAAGAATCCGCCTGCAATGTGGGAGACCTGGGTTCGATCCCTGGGTTGGAAAGATCACCTGGAGAAGGGAAAGGCTACCCATTCCAGTATTCTGGCCTGGGGAAGTCCATGAACTGTATAGTCCATGTGGTCACAAAGAGTTGCACACCACTGAGCGACTTTCACTTTCAGTTTTCACATCAAAATGATACAGATTTAATTGGCCCAGAGAAAGCGTAGTAGCACAAACTACAGGAGAGTTCCTAGTGTGAAGTAAACCACTGTCCTCAGCTATTTGATGAGATAATCAAGGGAAAAATAGCCAATCCCATACTTTAAGAGATTTAAATAGAATTATATTCCTTTCTCCAAAGGATCTTCTCAATCCAGGGATGGAACCCAGGTCTCCTTCACTGCATACAGATTCTTTACCATCTGCGCCACCAAGGAAGTCCTATATAGAGGGAGCATATCCAATGTAGACACTTTGTTCAGTGTTAATCTAGATAGAGTGAACAGAGAACAATCATATACTTGTGAATATGTTTCAATATCCCTGAAGATCACATTATCCTAGATTTTATTCCATTATCATGAATGATATAAAGCACACTGTCTAACCCTATATTTGAGAGCCTACAAGTCCAAGTACCTTTTTCTCGGTCTCCAGTTACAGTGGTCCATTTAGTTTTTGACAAAATAAACAATTGTTCCATAGACAATAAGTGATATGATGTGGCAGAGACAGATAAGGAAAATTTCAGGAAGAAAACAATACAAGGACTAGCTTTGCAGACTATAAAGGGACACACAGTTTTGGGAACACACAGTTAATTCATTGATTTTCATTCTTATTTTCTCATTTGAAAGAGGAAGAATCTGATTACGTGATGTTCCAAGCAAGAGTCTTCAAAGTCAAACTGGGGTGTATGTACTCCTGTGAATATTTAAAATCTTTCCAGGAGATAAACACACATAATAATTTCTTTAGGAAATTGTTTTTCAGATATCCAACTTCCTACTTCAAGAAAACCTTTGGTTTCTTGGCTTTACTTTCTAATATTTTCTTTTACCATGACCTATCTGCTCTCATTTCATAAAATTAAGACAACTTTTCCATCTTGAATCACATGACAGAGCCAGCCTAGCAGTGGTAAAACCTTGAGGACTGCTCAAAGTACCTGACTGAGAGTTAAGTAATAGCAAAACAAGGTATATTGAGGGAGTCAGCACCTTATTTCGCCCCCAAAATATACTCTTAGTAAATTTCTTGTCGAACCTATCTAGTATTCTATCATAGAAATTCAAAGGAAGTGAAATAAATTATAGAAGCAAGCATTAACAGATTTTTAAGAGATAAAAAATCAAATCAGTCTTTTCTCTAACCTAAGGTTTGCTTTGACTCATTGACCTTAAGAATTGGATTTTCTAATTAGCTTACAGTGGTTGTTATCTTTAAAAAGAAAATCTGCAGTTCTAAGATTTGATGAAAATATATTTAATGCACATAAAATTGTATATTATGCTTTGCACAAATATTTATAGGTATGATAAAATATTTAGATTTCAATTCAAAATGTGCTATGGCTACCTATGTTCTCAAAATTATTTTAAGGTGTGCAGAAGCAAAAAGGTTTGAAAACCACAACATCCAGTTCCTTCTATATTAATGCAACTATCACTGAATCAGGCAGAGAAAGAGTGAATAAGAACATACTAATATCTTCTATGTTAAAAAGAGAAAACATAAATGTAGAAAACATTTTAACCCTAAGATTCTTCTCTCTCTCTCTCAACACATGTGATTTTTTTCAAATTAGAAACCACTGTGAATTATCCATTTCCTGGATATCTTTATGCTTCATATATTTATATTTTTCCTCCATAGAAACATTAAAACTAGTATTTGAGATGGGAATCCCAGCAAGCCTAGGCAAGTTGTAGTTCAAGAGGCAAGACTAGGACTTTTGTGACTATAATCAAGTATATCAAGAAAAATAACCATATATCAGATAGAAACCTTCCTTTGGGGAGACAGAGAGAAAGATTCAGAGTTTTTGTGAAAAAAGACCAGACCAATTCACGCTATTAAGACCCAATCTAAATGAATCCTCTTATTTATTTCTGAAATGCATTGATGATGTTCTTTCAGTGATGTAGACTTGAGGTTCAGTTCAGTTCAGTTGCTCAGTTGTGTCCAACTCTTTGCAACCCCATGAATCGCAGCACGCCAGGCCTCCCTGTCCATCACCAACTCCCGGAATTCACTCAGACTCATGTCCATCGAGTCAGTGATGCCATCCAGCCATCTCATCCTCTGTCGTCCCCTTCTCCTCCTACCCCCAATACCTCCCAGCATCAGAGTCTTTTCCAATGAGTCAACTCTTCACATGAGGTGGCCAAAGTACTGGAGTTTCAGCTTCAGCATCATTCCCTCCAAAGAAATCCCAGGGCTGATCTCCTTCAGAATGGACTGGTTGGATCTCCTTGCAGTCCAAGGGACTCTCAAGAGTCTTCTCCAACAGCACAGTTCAAAAGCATCAATTCTTCAGCGGTCAGCTTTCCTCACAGTCCAACTCTCACGTCCATACGTGACCACAGGAAAAACCATAGCCTTTAAAAGACTAGACAGACCTTTGTTGGCAAAGTAATGTCTCTGCTTTTCAATATGCTATCTAGGTTGGTCATAACTTTTCTTCCAAGGAGTAAGTGTCTTTTAATTTCATGGCTGCAGTCACCATCTGCAGTGATTTTAGAGCCCAAAAAATCTGACACTGTTTCCACTGTTTTCCCATCTATTTCCCATGAAGTGGTGGGACTGGATGCCATGATCTTAGTTTTCTGAATGTTGAGCTTTAAGCCAACTTGTTCACTCTCCACTTTCACTTTCATCAAGAGACTTTTTACTTCCTCTTCACTTTCTGCTATAAGGGTGGTGTCATCTGCATACTGAGGCTATTGATATTTCTCCTGGCAATCTTGATTCCAGCTTGTGCTTCTTCCAGCCCAATGTTTCTCATGATGTACTCTGCATATAAGTTAAATAAGCAGGGTGACAATATACAGCCTTGACATACTCCTTTTCCTATTTGGAACCAGTCTGTTGTTCCATGTCCAGTTCTAACTGTTGCTTCCTGACCTGCATATAGGTTTGGGTAATGGTGATTATATAGGATTTCTCTTTGAATGCTTTAGAAATATTCCTTGCAGGGTATGTTAATAATGAAGCTGTAGCTACTAAGGTGAACTCATCTAACTTATACAAGAGCCTTAGTGTAAACAGCCTACCAAGATAGATACACAGACATGCAAATATTTGCAGGGAAATTTATTACATTCTCTATTGGAAAACAGATTAAAGTGGAGGAAAATGTATGTAAGCCTTTCAACAGTAAAAAATATGAATTAAAAGACAAAGCTGTCAAAAACCATATTCCCAAGAAGTTGGAGGATGATTGCAGGTTCCCAGAGCTGCCAAGTGAATCAAATAAATTTCATTTTGTTATTTAGTTGCTGAGAATGAAGCCTTTCTAGAAGGGCAGGAAATATTTCCTTCCCTCTGTAAATGTTATCTTTGTTTTATTTATTTGAAGCAGCTGTTGGGAAACAATGAAATTTGGAGCCTGGTTGAAAATAATGGATTTTATTAACCACAAATTTATTTGCATATACCAGCATAACAGACCCACAAGGGAAATTAGTGAACTACAAAAGCTTGAACAAAAGAAGTGTGTGTATAGACCACATGACCTTGAGATGGTTCATTTCCAGGTATGATGCTCAACTTTGTCATTATTAACTTTCTTGTGAATATAATGATCCAATTTAATTCTGAATTTTCAACTGAGATGGATAATTTAACTGAACTGGTTATTTCTCTGGCAGCTTTAAAAGACAGCCTTCTGCTTGTGGTGATCAATTTGGCTACATTTTCCTAAATACACATTTTCATGTCACATCTGATACTAAGACATGTCTGTACCAGTTTGATCATTCCAGGACAATAGATAATATTTCAGTGCCTAAGTAAACTAGATTTAATTGCTAAACAAGATTTCAAGAAACTGAACTTCATTTTAATCACAAACAAGCTGCAAGGCAATTTTCAATTACAGCAAGCTTTTTATTTTTCTCCAGCTGTGTGTCCCTGCTGATTCCTGAAATTACATGTAAGTTGTCCCAGATTTTGAAGTGGTATACCTACTGAGGTTTTTCTTTTGTCAGTTGATGAAGTATCTGTGATTAGAACCTAAATAAATTGGCATTTATAAGATGTATTACTCCACCCTGTATATTTCAGGACATGATGATTGAGCATGAAGAAGGTCTGCACTATCCCCTAGTGACAAGAGTGTTCCTAATTAGGCTGCTGGTGTTGCAAGTACTCACCTCTTCTGCAGGAACATCAAAAGATAATGTGGGAACTAAGCCCTAGAAAAAATAATCTGTTGGGTATTAGACAATCAGGTCAATAATGCATTGTATTTTCAAAGTTCAAAGTTCCAGCTTTTACAGAAGTTTGCCATGTGAGACCCAGAGTTTATCAATTATTATTGTGTTTTACTGCAAAGCCTGAGCAAATGTGAAGGTGGGGGCAGGAGTTGAAACAGAAATCCTTAATTTTGGAGGGTCAGAAAAAAAATATGGCTTTTAAGAGAAATCAAGGATAGCATCATTTAAAGATACTAGAGAACTATGCTAATGGAACACAGAAAAGAAAAAAAAATGTTTTATTTCAACTGGGAGGATTGATTTATTTTTCTTAGTAACATAATTACCATTACTATTACTAATTTTGCTATTTTTTTCTGTTGCTTCTTGACTCTTTATTTATTCAATAATCATGCACCAAATATGTAACTGACAGCTATGATATGAAAAATTTTACTGCTTTTGAAAAGTACTGATTTATACACAGATATTTACAAAGATATAGGGGGATCACAATAAAAGGCAAGAAGATCAAGAATATCAGACAAGACAAACTAGCACCACGTGGGAAGCCCAGACAAGACAAGACAAAACACGAGAAATTTCAAGTAGGAGGGAAAAGTTATATTAAATCACTCCAAGTCAAATGTGTTAATTTCAATAAGAGATATTTTATGTGCTTTCCCAATAGCTCAGTTGATAAAGAATCTGCCTGCAATGCAAGAGACCCTGGTTCCATTTCTGGGTCAGGAAGATTCCCTGGAGAAGGGATAGGCTACCCACTCCAGTACTCTTGGGCTTTCCTTTTGGCTCAGCTGGTAAAGAATTCACCTGCAATGTGGGTAGACCTGGGTTCAATCCCCGGGTTGGGAAGATCCCCTGGCAAAGAGAAAGGTTACCTACTCCAGTATTCTGGCCTGGAGAATTCCATGGACTGTAGAATCCATGAGATCACAAAGAGTAGGGCATGATTGGGTGACTTTCCCTTTCAATTTCATTAACAGATATGAGGGTTAGCTTATCCCAAAACAAGAGAATAGTATAAAGGCACAAAAGAAAAAAAAAATCAGTAATTGGATTTCAAGATTATAAGTAATAACTTTTGGATCCATTTTAGACTGGTAATGATAGGTTAATATAAAATTGTGAAAGACTGTTCTCTTGACAATGAAAGCCACTGGAAAAGCATAACAAGAGCACTGTATTAAAAAGTTAAAAATTAATTAGACAATTAATGATATGCAGTATCTGAATATGTTTATAGGAGTGAGAAAATAGGGTCAAGAAAAATCACTTGAGGGAAATTTTGCTAAAATTAGAGCTGAGGTGGGCATAAACTCTTAGACTTACTGACTATTGTTAGTGCTCTGAGACTTGAAGATAAACATTGAAAATTGGAAAATTTGTAAAAAAAAATAATGAGCTGGAAAGATATGTTGATGGATTGGAAAACAATGCAAATTAAATGAAATTAAATTTTAAAATTGGCTTGAATTTAAAAATTCAAAAGTCTTATTTGCTTGTAGTAAACTGTTTTGACTGAACATTTTGATATAGAGCTTAAAAAAACATATATTTATATAACATATATGATCTTTCACAAATTATAAGTTTGGAGATACAAAAACCAATAATTATTTTTTCCATAACTTCCTCTGTCAAGTTTCTCTACCCATTAACACACCATCATCACCAACAACAATAATAATTTAAGAGCTACCTATAAGAACACCAATAGGAAGATTGTGTGAAGATTTACACCTTTTCTAAAGAGGATTTCTTAACACAGAAGTTAGCTCCACTAACTGTAGAAAGGCTCATTATGCCTGCAAATTTTAATTTATAGCAAAATTTCTGATCTTCAAAATGACCACCAATCCTATTACACAACTGCTGTGTTGTGTAACTTTATTCTAATTTCTATGGAACTCTGAATCCTATTCTTTTTTAATCATGAACTGTGACATATAACTATATATCTCATTATCTATTGAATGTCTATTTCTTAATAGCCATTTCATTCGATTTTATTTCACTTAATTTCATTTGATCATTTTATTTCATTTAATTTCATTTGATAATCATTTGGATTTAGGCATACATTGTATCACATGTAGATGTGGGTATGTATGCACGTAAAACTCAAGTGGGATGACGCAGGAAAGAGTGCATAAAGAAACAGAAGAAATCACTGATCACTTGCTACACAGTTGAATGTTTCCTTTTAGCAGAATATCTATTTAAATAACTTTTTTCCTGACAGACTTAATTAGTTCCTTAGTGTCTCCCTAGATATTTTCAAGTAATCTCAGTTATAGTGAATTAATTCAGCTTACAGGCAAATTTAAACTGAATGTAAAACCTAAACCTTAGTGTAAATAATTTTAATAATTATTTTAATTTATAATTGATAGTACTTTATAACAATATAAACTGAGTACTCATGGATATTTCATTTTAGAAACATTGCCCAAAGCCATTACATAACTCTCATTTCTTTATTTTCTAGCTAAATAGTTAACATATATTTATATATCCTTGTTTCTCCTGTTTAAAAAAAAATTCAACTGAGTAAATTTGAAGATCTAATTGATTTTATTCAACAATCCATGAATCAGACTGGATCCCAACTAGTAAAGAGAAGACTCTGGCAGGAACTATACAAAATTGAAGGTTATTATAGAAAGGGGGCTGAGCAAGGAGGTTATTAGAGAAAGAAAAGGGAAGATTGTTGAAGCTGGTCACTTTTCCTTAGGAGACAGGGTATGAGGTCTTATCATGCAGATTACCTCACTAGGGATGACTGGCATATTCCAGACTGATTGACTTACAATTCAACTCCTGGGAATGGAAGAAACTGCAGTTAAGTTAGGTATTAAATCTTGGTGATATTTTGTACAAGTGGCTTCATTTTGGGCTGCTTATTTCATTTTTAAAACCTCAGACTGAAAAACCAACAAAGTAATTGAACATTTTAGCAGAATAAATGTATTTTAACTAATATGCAGAAGTTTTTGTTCAAAATGTTTCCCTTGCTCATTAATTTCTACTTTTTGTGAACCTATCAGTTAGGTATTTTATATTTGTAATATATATATATACATTGAAAAGTCAATCTTTGTGTATCTATGGTATATGTATGAAATAAATCTCACAAGAAATAGCTTTATCTTGAAATGAATATCAATTTACTATATTTTAGAAGTTCATATTTCACCAACATATTTATTCTGTTAGCTAATATTTTAATAATGCAATTTAATAAGTAATTCTAGCTATAACTTTCAGTATAGTAATTTTTTGGCATTGATATTTTTCTTATTGGAGAAAGGGTGAATAATGAAAAGTCTAAATTGTAAATTAACTTCTATTAGGTCACAGTGCTTTGTGATATATTCAATAAATATTAGATTTTTGGTACTTAACTTGTATTATTCCTATTGATGCCAAAAATTTGGGCTCTGTGCACTGATGCTGAATAGAATCTCAGAGACAGAGTTTTGAATGAAGTAAAAAAAGAATACCTTCATTGCTTTGCCAGGCAAAGGGGGACACAGCAGGCTTGTGACTCTCAAAAATATGTGTCCCAATCTGGGAGGATTTGCTGATAAGATTAGAGTGTGTGCAGGGCCTTTACTCCTTTAATCTGGCCTCATGTGGTGATCTCTTGAAGAGCTTCTCTGGCTCCTTAAATTCAGAATGAAGAATGCTAACATCTTCAATTTGTTGGTGGTTTTAGTTCTGTAAAAAGCTCAAAGATTGTTATGCGTATCCTTTGAAGCAGAACCAGGACACTGCCCCAAGACTACACTATTGTTTCTTGGCTGATCCTCCCTTGTCTCTCCATCCTTCCCATTCCCCTATTAGCCATTGTGCAGATTTATCCTTTGGAAATCTGATTTACCCTAAGGGCCCTGGAGGAGGAACTGGTAATCCACTCCAGTATTTTTGGCTGTGGACAGAATCCCATGGACAGAGGAGCCTGGCAGGCTACAGTCCATGGGGTCTCAAAAGGTCCACAGCCTCCAAAAGGTTGGACGCTACTGATCAACTAATACTTACTACCTTTAAGAAAGGCCATGGAGGCTGGAGTCTATTTCCTACAAACAAAAAAGGTGGAACACAGGAAGGCTTCCATGCCCCAAGCCCCAAAGGGTCCTTCTCAGTGTCACTATCAGAAATGTAAAATTTTTTAAAATAGCCTATGATTTCTTAATGAATATATTATTATAATAGATTTATATTTTCAATAAACGAAGGCATATAAATAATTTTTGTGTTTTGAATACAGGTCTCCTATATCAGTCAGTTTTCATGATTATATGCAAGAAAACCAAGCCTGGTTAGCTTAAGAAAAGAAAGGGTTTATTGGAAAGATAAAGGCTGGTTTGAAAATTCATAGGCTTGAAAAGTAAGGACTAAGGGACAGCTGGCTGCACTAAAACAGAGGAGGTCAAGTTAGAGTAAATCTGAATATAGCACAGGTACCACTAATTATTCTCCATTTCATTCCAAAAGAGATCTTTCTACAATAGCCATGCAATTTTTATATGGTTCCTGGGTATTTGAGCTGAGAAAAGAGAGAAGGCAGCAGAGTACAACCTTTAAAAGTATGACATATCTGTTGAGGACATAAACTGATTGGACTCACTTACTCCCAAGATGGTGGCAAGATTTGACTTCCATTAGACCTTGAGTCTCATACACTTATTGTAATACATTAATTTGTGTGCTAAATGTCAGGCACCATGACAGTTCTGAGGCTGAGCATAAAAGGACAAAAAGCAGTTGATGGCCCAATTTCTGGAAACCCTTACCCACCTCCTGAAATAGTTGGATTAATCCTCCAACTCAGTAGCTTATAAAATCACCCAGCCAATAAAAATTAACCACCCCATATATGAGGGCCACTCTCTCCTCCTGAGACAGACTGCATTTTGCCTATGCAATGTGTGTCTCTCTCAGTAAAACTGCTTCCACTTTACTATGGCTCACTGTTTAATTCTTTCCTGTGTGAAGCCAAGAACTCTTACTCGGCAGCCCCATCCCAGGAACTCAACCAAGACCTGGGACATTACCATCCCTTCATGCAACACCTTTACAAATGAAGAAGAAGGTGTTCTTCTCCCCCATCCCCAGGTTGTGAGCTGACTTGGGCATTATTACCTGGAGACAGTATTTCAGAAAACTCTTGAGGACTGTACTGCCAGTAGAAGTCAAAGCAATTATATCTTTTTGAAACAGGTTATACATCAAATGATGTATTATTGATAGTTTACAAAATCCAGATCTAAACATATTAATACAAAATGAGCAGTGTCTCATACCCTTTACAAGATTAAGATGGAATATAACCTCCTAGTTGGTTGTTTAGTCTCTAAGTCATGTCTGACTCTTGTGACCCATGGATTGTAGCCACCAGGCTCCTCCATCCAGGGATTTTTCCAGGCAAGAATACTGGGTGTGTTGCCATTTCCTATGCCAGGGGATCTTCCCAACCCGGGGATCTTCCCAACCCACGGATCAAACCCACGTGTCCTGCATTGCAGGCAGATTCATTACCAACTGAGCCACAAGGAAGCCCCTGTTATTTCCTAAGGAAGTCAAATTAATGCAGATGCACAATATACTCTAAAGAAGAGGGAACAGGCCCAAATACACAAAGAAACATTTTATGTTTAAATTTGGCAATAATATAAAAATTTTATTTCATCAGGGAAAATTTTGTAAGACTGTGTTGAGTCTTAACTTCCAAGTAGATAGTATCAATTTGAGTTAAACTGTATGGCATCCATCCAGTGTCACAGATTAGCTTGATGTGTGAAAAACCTACATATCTGGTGTTAGAAGTGAAGTAGTGTTATAGTGAATAAGATTGACAGTGGAGACACAAAGAGTATATATATATATTATACCTCCATTATGATTACCCAATACATCATGACTGGTTTTCAACAACAACAACAAAAAAAATGCAAGTAATACTAAACAAGGAAAAAACACAGTCTGAAGAACCAAAGTAAGTGTCAGAATTGAACTCATGTATGACAGATTTTGGAATCATCAGACAGGAATATTAAAATAAATGTGATTGATGTTAAGGCTATAATGGAAATAGTAGACAATATATAAGAACAAGCTAGTAATGTAAGCAATGAGATGGAGATTCTAAGTAAGGAATTAAAAATGAAATGATAGAAATAAAACATACCATAACAGAAATGAAGAATACCTTTGATGTGCATATTAGCAGACTGGATAACCAGGATAAGAATCAATGAGCATAAGAATGGTCTGTAGAAACTCCCCAAACTGAAATGCAAAGAGAGAAAAATGAAAATTAACAACAACAAAAAAGACATCCAGGAACCACTGAACAATTTCAAAAGGTATAACAAAAATTTAAGGTTTCTACTCTTCTTGATGCTTCATTCCTTATTACTTTCCTGAACAGAATATTCTCTGGGCCCTCCCATCAAAAGGAATAGGCAGATGAGCTTTATTAGTATATTTATTCTAATATTCTCACTTTTCTGAATCTTATCATCATTTTTCTACCATCTGCCATGCATTTGTGGATTATCAATTTCACTATGGAATATTGCTTCTCCAAGCTTCCCAAAGTCATCCTAGCAGCACGTTAGAACATCTCCCAGAATCCTTGTCAGTGTATTAAATCCTGTGTTCTAAGAAAGTGCTTCCATATCAAAGAATTTATCAAATTTTATATTATTTCCAAGCACCCTCAGGAGCCAATCTCATGTGTGGTTTCATAGCTCTATCCAGAACATTTTGGCTAACTTTTGCAGTTGCTTCAGCACAGAGTCGCTACTTCTTTCATCAGACTGAGCACTTATTTATCCAGATTTTGCTGTGTTTTAGTCCCAGTTCCTCCTTTGGTAGTCAGGAGGGCAGGTGGGAATAGGGCAGGGCATGCTTTATTTTATAATAGAGACTCTATATTGTTTTTACATAAGAAGGAACTTACATGGAAGTGTTAGCCATGTCGGTAAAACCAAAATATTCCTGGAAGTCTAAGGATTCATGATTTTTCATTGAATCAATGTTCAGGCCCCTAATACAAATCATTTCTGCATGTGCATGCTCAGTTGCTCACTTATGTCTGACTCTGTGTGACGCTATGGACTGTAGCCTGAAAAGCTCCTCTGTCTATGGTTTTCTTCCAGGCAAGAATACTGGAGTGGGTTCCCATGCCCTCCTCCAGGGCATCTTCTGGACCCAGGGATCAAACCCTTGTCTCCTGCATCTACTGCATTTGCAGGCAGATTCTTTACCATGGAGCCACCTGGGAAACCCAATATAACTTGTACAGTTCTCATTTCCTCTGTAAAACACCTAATCTTGGCATTAGAAATTTACTGATTTGAGAATTTAAACTTTGACAATCTGCTATCTTCTTAATAAATCCTGCTGCTGCTGCTGCTGCTGCTAAGTCACTTCAGTCGTGTCCGACTCTGTGTGACCCCATAGACGGCAGCCTAACAGGCTACCCTGTCCTGGGGATTCTCCAGGCAAGAACACTGGAGTGGGTTGCCATTTCTTTCTCCAATGCATGAAAGTGAAAAGTGAAAGTGAAGTCGCTCAGTCGAGACCACTTATTAATTCCCTTGTGCCTTCTTGTTAAAAGAGATGATTATGTATTAATATGCTACCAGTTAGTTAGTCCCTCTGGTTTTCACAATTTGCCATAGTTCAGTTCAGTTCAGTCACTCAGTTGTATCTGACTCTTTGTGACCCCATGCACTGCAGCACGCCAAGCGTCCCTGTTTGTCACCAAGCCCGGAGTTTACTCAAATTGAGTAATGACATCCAACCATCTCATCCTCTGTTGTCCCCTTCTCCTCCCACTTTCAGTCTTTCCCAGAATCAGGGTCTTTTCAAATGAGTCAGTTCTTGGCATCAGGTGGCCAAAATATTGGAGTTTCAGCTTCAACATCAGTCCTTCCAATGAATATTCAGGACTGATTTCTTTTAGGATGGATAGGTTGGATCTCTTTGCAGTCCAAGGGACTCTCAAGAGTCTTCTCCAACACCACAGTTCAAAAGCATCAATTCTTCAGGGCTCAGCTTTCTTTATAGTTCAACTCTCGTATCCATACATTACTACCGGAAAAATCATAGCCTTGACTAGACAGAACTTTGCCATAAACTGGTGACTATTTACCTTCAGTCCTTTACTGTCTTTAAAGAATCTTTTGATATTGGCCATATTTTTATGTGATCCTTATAATCACTAATTCTCTTATACCTCTCCTTGTCCTGAGATGCTACACCCAACAGTTCATACAATTCACATTGTCATTTCAGCCCAGTTCATCTCCAGTCACAGCTTTAACATTGTACCAAGACAAAATACCTGGAACAATCCATATTCCACTTACCACCCATGCTAAGGTCCCCTTGCCAGTCTGCTACAAAATACTATTTTATAATTTGCTTTATCAAATCAGTGAGGACACCAACTTTCTTAGATTTCCTGTTTCTCAGGAAACAGACTTAGAAATCTGCATACAGTAAGTTTATTTGGAGATACTCTTGTGAACAACATCTCCAAGAGTGAAAGAAACAGATGTCGGTAGGATAAGCTGAACTGTGATGCTTTTGCTACAGAGATTTTAGCCAACCCTACAGGTAGCTGTGGTACAGGAATTAGATGTTAATAAAAGCAAGAAGCCAGGTCTTGTGATATACCCTTTTGATCAGTTATTGTGTGAGGAAGTATTCATAATGTTAATGTCCAAGGATACAGCACTGTTAACTTTATTCTCAATTATTAACAATCTCCATCTTTCTTAAGTTTAGACAATTAAAAAAAAAAAAAGAAAGAAAATCAAGTCCTGATTAGTAGTATCACAGACTTCCATGGTATATATATTGCTACCATAGCTAATTTTAAACTTTGATGTTATGTGGCCTACCACAGAGTTGGGAAGAGATATATAATAACACATAGTTACAGATATGCAAGATATGTAAATACAATAGCACAAACAAGTGGAAAATGAAATGTAGTAAAATAATTGGGACATTATGACTTTTAAGAATTTAAAATACTTTAAGAATACAATTTATTTAGCTATAACTACATAATTTAATTTTAAACATAACTGTGTCAAAACCTGGGTCACAGATTTTCTGAGTATTTATGAATTATCCCTTACAAGCTACCACAAGCTGGCTTGAGCTAACTACTACCTCCCCACCATTAGATTCAATGAACATATGATCCATATTATACTTAACTGTAACATGTTAATTTGTACTTTTCTCAGTTGGCCACTTGTTTTGGAAAACTAACAAGCTATAAAGCCATGCTAAAGGCATCTTACAGATTTTTCTATGCAACTGAGTCCCTAAGTGTTTTCCTCCCGAATAGGGAGAGATGTCTGGAAATGAGTCTGATATGAACACTAAAACTTTGTTAAAACATATTACTTTTTTTTTTTTTTGCCTTTTCTTCCTACTTCAAATGGACATTCATGATTATTCCAACTTTTTAGCTTTATAATCTCTCTGTTTATATCTTAGTAGTAGAG
The DNA here is from genome assembly GCF_014754425.2 of Oryx dammah. Taxonomy (NCBI): domain Eukaryota; kingdom Metazoa; phylum Chordata; class Mammalia; order Artiodactyla; family Bovidae; genus Oryx; species Oryx dammah. The sequence goes on from NW_024070187.1 coordinate 52,782,735, forward strand.
GACACTTTCAGTCTGTGGGTCAGAGAAAAAGGTAGCCAAGGATGAGGCCTGGGTACTGGGAGTGAACAAGTGTCAGTCCTCTTGTCTGACAATATAAAAGCTAACATTAATTAAGCAACTATCAAGTATTACACAAAACATGTTACACATATTATCATAAAGAATAGTATTATTGTATGTATTATGTGTTACTTGCTCAATCATGTCCAACTCTTTGTGACCCCATGGACTGTAGCCAGGCTTCTCTGTTCATGGAATTCTCCAGGCAAGAACAGTAAAGTGGGTTGCCATTCCTTTCTCTAGGAGCTCTTCCCAACCCAGGGATTAAACCTGGGTCGTTGGTATTTCAGGCAGATTCTTTACCATCCGAGCCATCTACTCACATTTATTTATGAGGAAATAGAAGCGCCAAAGTGGCTTCCCTGGTGGCTCAGTGCTGGAGACACAGGTTCTATCACTGGGTCAAGAAGATACCCTGGAGAAGGAAATGACAACCCACTCCAGTATTCTTGTCCAGGAAATTCCAGGGACAAGGTGGGCTACAGTCCATGGTGTCGTGAAAGAGTTGGACATGGCTTGCAACTAAACAATAAAAGACACCAAAATAATAAGCAAATTGTCCAAAAACAGAGAGTTCTTATTAAGCAGTGGAACCAAGATTAAGCCCAAGTTCTATAGATTGAGAAGCTTACCAATTTTGGTATTAACTATATATTTTAACTAAATCTGTCATCTGTGTAGGTCTTAATTATGAAAATAAGTGTATGTGAAAAAAATTATTGTGGCATAATTAACAACAGCATCGAGTTCAGTGTTACACTTTAATTAGAAGTCATTATTAGTGTATTACAGCTGCTTTAACATATGGTTTATAAAAATAACCACAAATATAGTGATCATTCGGGCTTCTAAGTATTTACAAATAAGGCAAACACAATAAGTAACATTTGTACATTTGCTATCATGGAAACCAGAGAAAACATCAAAGTCAGGACTAGAAAGCTATTTACTAACCAAATTCTAGGACATTTTAAACAGGAAGCTTAAATAAATTCTAGTTGATTCAGTAGTTTTAGGCAATGTTCTTGAAAAGTTAGATCAATATTATTGCTGATTTTCTCCATTGAATAACTTGTAGTGATTAATCTTGTTTTAAAATATGTTTTGGGGAAGATGAAAAGAAGGGCATACAGCTTATGAAGATGAATAATACAGACAACATTTCTCTAATAAGGAATTGCTAAGAATTTGTTTTACCCTTGACAGTGTATTTGTGGACATATTTTCCGTTACTCATAGAAATGTAAACTTTAATTTAAAAACCAATATATTATCCTTTAGCACATAAAGCACCATATGATTCGCCATTGTGACTAATCAATGTGGTGATGAAATAGGTTAATAAATAGATGAAATTAAAATCATACCCTCAGGAAAAAAATATTATCTTAAGTTCAACTTTCCAAGAATGCTGTTAAAGATAATTAGATATAGGTGAGCATAGAAAATTAAATAGCACATAAAGAATTTTTAAAAGAACACTGATTTTTTTATCCTTTATTGTATATCATGTATTTATCAAATACATACTGCTATCAATTTATCAACTACAAATACATGTCATCAACAATCACCATTATTTCCAATACATAAATATCTGTATTATATACATCTTTTAATAAGTTCATGTACTTGTTCATATATTCATTTTAAAATTATTCATACTTTTCTTATTAAAAATAGATTTTGTGTCACTACTAAAAGGTGAATGACCCTCTGAGTACTTGTTCCACACATGGCGCCCTTTGGAGTCAAGCACCCAGACACAGTTCCATGGGTGTGAATTGCCTTGCCTTGAGTCTAATGGCCAGAAGGATTTTCTCAGACCTGACTGTGATGCAGATTGCTGTTTGACCAAAAGTTAAATTAAATCTAAGGAAAGCCAAGGACTTTATGAAGAAGATGGATTTAGAAAGTCTGTTAATCTATGCAATCAAATCTCTTTGGGGGAGTTGGCTAACATGAGCTATACAAGGTAGTTGAATGGAGCAAAATCCAAGTCATAGAGAAATTATTCGGAATAATCTATTTCACAGTAAAGACCAAAAATAAAGATAGGTATAAGGGCAAATATAAGACAGGAAAAGAGAAAAATAGGAATACGGGAAATAGATTCAGTAGACATGACAGCAACCATTTGCATGAGTTGAGTCATTAATTCTTTTCAGTTCAGTACAGTCACTCAGTCGTGTCCAATTCTTGGCGACCCCATGAATCGCAGCACACCAGGCCTCCCTGTCCATCACCAACTCCCAGAATTCACTCAGACTCACATCCATTGAGTCAGTGATGCCATCCAGCTATCTCATCCTCTGTCATCCCCTTCTCCTGCCTCCAATCCCTCCCAGCATCAGAGACTTTTCCAATGAGTCAACTCTTCACATGAGGTGGCCAAAATACTGGAGCTTCAGCTTTAGCATCATTCCCTCCAAAGAAATCCCAGAGGTGATCTCCTTCATAATGGACTGGTTGGATCTCCTTGCAGTCCAAGGGACTCTCAAGAGTCTTCTCCAACACCACAGTTCAAAACCATCAATAATTCAGCACTCAGCTTTCTTCACAGTCGAACTCTCACATCCATACATGACCACTGGAAAAACCATAGCCTTGACTAGACAGACTTTTGTTGGCTAAGTAATGTTTCTGCTTTTCAATATGCTATCTAGGTTGATCATAAATTTTCTTCCAAGGAGTAAGCGTCTTTTAATTTCATGGCTGCAATCACCATCTGCAGTGATTTTGGAGCCCCCCAAAATAAAGTCTGACACTGTTTCCACTGTTTCCCCATCTATTTTCCATGAAGTGTTTGGACCAGATGCCATGATCTTCGTTTTCTGAAAGTTGAGCTTTAAGCCAACTTTTTCACTCTCCTCTTTCACTTTCATCAAGAGGCTTTTTAGTTCCTCTTCACTTTCTGCCATAAGGGTGGTGTCATCTGCATGTCTGAGGTTATTGATATATCTCCCGGCAATCTTGATTCCAGCTTGTGCTTCTTCCAGTCCAGGGTTTCTCATGATGTATTCTGCATATAAGTTAAATAAGCAGGGTGACAATATACAGCCTTGACATACTGTCTTTCCTATTTGGAATCAGTCTGTTCCATGTCCAGTTCTAACTGTTGCTTTCTGACCTACATATAGGTTTCTCAAAAGACAGGTCAGGTAGTCTGGTATTCCCATCTCTTTCAGAATTTTCCACATTTTATTGTGATCCACACAGTCAAAGACTTTGGCATAGTCAAGAAAGCAGAAATAGATGTATTTCTGGAACTCTCTTGCTTTTTTGATGATCCAACAGATGTTGGCAATTTGATCTCTGTTTCCTCTGCCTTTTCTAAAACAAGCTGGAACATCTGGAAGTTCACGGTTCACATATTCTGAAGCCTGGCTTGGAGAATTTTGAGCATTACTTTACTAGCATGTGAGATGAGTGCAATTGTGCACATTCTTTGGCATTACCTTTCTTTGGGATTGGAATGAAAACTGATATTTTCCAGTCCTGTGGCCACTGCTGAGTTTTCCAAATTTGCCTGCATATTGAGTGCAGCACTTTCACAGCATCATCTTTCAGGATTTGAAATAGCTCAGCTGGAATTCCATCACCTCCACTAGCTTTGTTCATAGTGATGCTTTCTAAGGCCCTCTTGACTTCACATTCCAGGATGTCTGGCTCTAGGTGCATGATCACACCATCGTGATTATCTAGGTCTTAAAGATCTTTTTTGTACAGTACTTCTGTGTATTCTTGACACCTCTTCTTAATATCTTCTGCTTCTGTTAGGTCTATACCATTTCTGTCCTTTATCGAGCCCATCTTTGAATGAAATGTTCCCTTCGTGTCTCTAATTTTCTTGAAGAGATCTCTAGTCTTTCCCATTCTGTTCTTTTCCTCTATTTCTTTGCATTGATCTCTGGAAGGCTTTCTTATTTCTTCTTGTTATTCTTTGGAACTCTGCATTCAGATGTTTATATCTTTCCTTTTCTCCTGTGCTTTTCGCTTCTCTTCTTTTCACAGCTATTTGTAAGCCCTCTCCAGACAGCCATTTTGCTTGTTTGCATTTCTTTTCCACGGGAATGGTCTTGATCCCTGTCTCCTGTACAATGTCACGAACCTCATTCCATAGTTCATCAGGCACTCTATCTATCAGATTGAATCCCTTAAATCTATTTCTCACTTCCAATGTATAATCATAAGAGATTTGATTTAGGTCATATCTGAATGGTCTGGTGATTTTCCCTACTTTCTTCAATTTCAGTCTGAATTTGGCAATAAGGAGTTCATGATCTGAGCCTCAGTCAGCTCCTGGTCTTGTTTTTGTTGACTGTATAGAGCTTCTCCATCTTTGGCTGCAAAGAATATAATCAGATTTTGGCATTGACCATCTGGTGATGTCCATGTGTAGAGTCTTCTCTTGTGTTGTTGGAAGAGGGTGTTTGCTATGACTAGTTCATTTTCTTGGCAAAACTCTATTAGTCTTTGCCCTGCTTCATTCTGTACTCCAAGGCCAAATTTCCCTTTATTCCAGGTGTTTCTTGACTTCCTACTTTTGCATTCCAGTCCCCTATAATGAAAAGGACATCTCTTTTGGGTGTTAGGTCTGAAAGGTCTTGTAGGTCTCCATAGAACCGTTCATCTTCAGCTTCTTCAGTGTTACTAGTTGGGGCATAGACTTGGATTACTGTGATATTGAATGGTTTGCCTTGGAGATGAAAAGAGATCATTCTGTCGCATTTGAGACTGCATCCAAGTACTGCATTTCAGACTCTTTTGTTGACCGTGATGGCTACTCCATTTCTTCTGAGGGATTCCTGTCCGCAGTAGTAGATATAATGGTCATCTGAGTTAAATTCACCCATTCCAGTCCATTTTAGTTTGCTGATTCCTAGAATGTCAACGTTCACTCTTGCCATCTCTTGTTTGACCACTTCCAATTTGCCTTGATTCATGGACCTGACATTTCAGGTTCCTATGCAATATTGCTCTTTACAGCATTAGACCTTGCTCTTATCACCAGTCACATCCACAAATGGGTATTGGTTTTGCTTTGGCTCAATCCCTTCATTCTTTCTGGAGTTATTTCTCCACTGATCTCCAGTAGCATATTGGGTACCTACTGACCTGGGGAGCTCTTCTTTCAGTATCCTATCATTTTGCCTTTTCATACTGTTCATGGGGTTCTCAAGGCAAGAATACTGAAGTGGTTTGCCATTCCCTTCTCCAGTGGACCACATTACTTTGGTGCTATTAGACCTGATATGGTATCATGCATGGCATTTCTCTTGACTTTGGAAATTTCATTTATTTTTTGAAACATTTTCTTTGTTTTAAGCACAGTTTTATAGTAAAAATTTAACACCAGGAGAGATAAGCTAAACATATTATTGTTACTTCATATCTGAAACAAGCTAATATGTCTGTATGTACAAATGTATGTATATATGTATGCAAAAATGTATTAAGCAATTTTCATATTTATTTTCCTTTCATCTTAAAATAGTTCTTTGTTCCTTGTTTCTTTCTGTTTCTGGAAAGAACTTCAAAGGCTCTTTTGAGAAGTTAGAGACCCCAGTTTTTAAGATGTGCACAAAGGAAGTTGCTGACAATTCTGTTTCTCATCATCGTATACTTATGTTTGCAGGAAAACTAATATAGAACTTCCATCCATCATCTATTCCATACACTTCTTAGAACTTGATATTCTGGCCAAAATTTCAGGTTTGCTTTTTTTGGAGCAAGGAACAACATGGAGATTCATTATAAGGGAATATTATTGAACTGCATCTCTTCTTCATGACAAGGAAGAATAGCTCTCTTTATAGTAAATCAAAAAGCAATGTGAAGCAAGAGGCAGAATGAACATTATAACGTGAACTAGCCCAGAGAATTCAGAGACTTATTAATACTCTAATGAATTTGCAGGAAATGTAGCATTCCTTTTGTATTCTAACCTACCCACAAGGCTAAGGTTTAGATACACTCCATCTAGATGCATGCAAGTAGTGCAACCTGCTATTATATCAAGTGCCATCATGGGAAAGTGCTCCAAGAACAGTGTATAAATCTTAGCATTTGGAAACTGTTTATGTCTTCAGAAACCATCTAGGCCAAATCTAAGTTTTTGGGTTGAGAAAAATGAGACCCCAAAACATTAAGTAACTAATTCAAGGTCACAAATGTAGCTATAATCAAATCCAAGTCAGCAACATGGTTTGTTTTTTCCTATTTCAATTTTTATTCTACTTCCTATGGTTTTTTTTCACTTTTGTGTGGATTCAATCATTTTTGCCTGAAGCTACAAATCTTCAAATGATGTTCACAAAGTTTCAGTTTGTACTTATTTAAAATCTACAGAGACTTCCTGCATCATAGTAAACTGAGTTTCAAGGAGTTTAAATAAAATACCCTGAGTAACACAGTTTAAGAAGATGGAAAAGTTAAAGCATATATATCTATTTGAATCTTGTAGAAAAAACCCTCAGTTTGTACTCAGTTTCTGCCTAGTCTACATTTCTGCACACAATCCAGTTCCACGTGACTGTAAATATTGCCTTCTTAGTAGACTCAGCACTGCTCCTTATTCTAAATGTTCCTGCCCTTGTACTCTTCCATTCCCCAAATCTGAGGCTAGATTCAAAAAATAGAACAATGAAAAGTTTCTGGTAGAACTTCTTATCAGCTTGGAGCTTCAGAATTTTTCAATGTGATCTTCCCTTTTGGTTATATGGATCATGGATCTTGTACATCAGTTTTGTTGGAGGGGTTATAAACTCTGCAATGTATTTAATAATATGCCTTCAGGACATGATTTGGTGACTTAACAACAACAACCACAAGTTTCAAGGAATAAACATAGAGTTTAGAATATAAATTTATATGATATACAGAAAAAGTAGCAACTTCATGTGTTCTATAATAATAGAGCTTCAGAAATAAATATCCTCAAATTCAACATAAATGATGTGTAGTTTCTGGAATTTTTTCAACAATGGAAGAAGACTGATATGTTTTGAATGATTTTGCAGTTTCATATAAATTGGAGGTAGGATAAGATAAAAAAATAAGAGATTAATCAGCTTTGATAATAGGAGTTTATATGAAGGAATGGAAGATAATTAAAGTGAACCTGATGTTTGGAAGATGCTGCTGCTCCTGCTAAGTCACTTCAGTTGTGTCCGACTCCGTGCGACCCCATAGATGGCAGCCCACCAGGCTCCCCCGTCCCTGGGATTCTCCAGGCAAGAACACTGGAGTGGGTTGCCATTTCCTTCTCCAATGCATGAAAGTGAAAAGTGAAAGTTATGTCGCTCAGTCGTGTCCGACTCTTCGCGACCCCATGGAGTGCAGCCTACCAGGCTCCTCCGTCCATGGGATTTTCCAGGCAAGAGTACTGGAGTGGGTCGCCATTGCCTTCTCCTTGGAAAATGAACATATTCTGATTCACAAAACAATTGAAAAACTTCAGAAGAAGCCTTATGAACTATAAAGATGTTAATGAAGTCAGTGGCAGAAAGCGAGAGGATATTTGTTCATTAATAAAACCAATTCAAATACATATTTTCATTCAAGTTCAGTAACTTTTATATATATATATATAATATCTCTCACCTGAGAAAAGTTTTAAGTAAAAAGCATGAAAACAATAAAAAAAAAACAGCTGTAACCCCATTCTGAAATATAAACACTGTTAATATTTTGTTGCTAACTCTTCCATAGGTATTTCTATTCAGTAGAAAGACAAAAGCACTTTTTTCCTTGTGCTTTATAACAAATGGCATCAATCTTTAACTAAAGTTTAAACTCAAATTGCTTCATTTATTTTTCATGAATCACTTTTTGTTAATAAAGGGTTAATTTTGCTGCAACTATCTCTTAAAATACTTATTGGAAGACAGTGTTCTGCCCATGTGTGTATAATGGAAATTCTGATATCAATTCTTATGTTAAAAAAACTCTTCACTATTCCGATATTAACCTAATGTGTTAAAAATCTGAGTTGCTTTTAGTTTGTTTGCGTTACAAACTGACCTAAACTAATTTGCTTTTCAGATCAGAGAATTTTTGAGTAATTAGTGGTAGCTTCCAATAGCTAGAGATAAGTTGAAGCTGAAAATTTTCTCTCCAGGAAACTTACTCCTGCAAGGGATGTCACAATAAAAATATCTTACCTCAAATTCTGTCACATTCATTGGCAAGCAACCATGTGTGTGCACATGAACACAGACTCATTCATACAACCTCTTCTGCAAACCTGGTGAAGTTTCTATTTTCTGCCTTTAGGCAATCCAGTAAATTCCTTATTTGAAGGAAGAACTTCAGGATACACTTTGGGGAGGATCAGATGACAAAATCATCTGTTATTGGTTCAAAGAAAGGAGCTGAGTTGTAAGCCTAGGACTCCATTCTTAAAGGGACTGCTTGGTTCATTAAATTCTTTTACTCTCCTAGTCAGAAGTTCCCACAAGTATTTCTTTATTATCTGAATATTTTTTGCTACCACTTATTTTACCAATGAAAAAGCACATCTGTGCTCATTTACAAGTTTTTTAATACTTAATGGATATAAAGATAAGTCTAAAAAAATAAAAAAGATAAGCCTAGTGGTTATTACTGGAGTAGAGTTTGTAATTATATATTAAAATGCTAAACGACATTGGTGAGGAGATAATCTACATCATTTATTATCATTTAAACCTCTATCTATCTAAGTATCCTTTATATTGAAATATTTTAAATTGTAAATAATAAATACTGCTTGTTTATGTTTGATACTTTACTGTTGACCTTCACTCAAAAAGTTATTGGTGTCATATACAAAGAGATAGTGTTCTTATGATTTCTCAAGAATCTACAGTTAATTTGTATTAAGGGAAATTCTACTATAAGATTTTCATAAGGAGCTAGCATCTTATATACACTCTGTGCTGAACATTGTGAAGCATATCAAGATTCTTATTCAGAACGCCTACTGGCTTCCCTGGTGGTGCAGAGGTTAAAGCGTCTGCCTGTAATGTGAGAGACCTGGGTTCAATCCCTGGGTTGGGAAGATCCCCTTGAGAAGGAAATGGCAACCCACTCCAGTATTCTTCCCTGGAGAATCCCATGGATGGAGGAGCTTGGTGGGCTACAGTCCACGGGTCACAAAGAGTCGGACACGACTGAGCAACTTCACTTTCACTCCAGCCTTTGGGTATGCACTCAGCAGATAATCCTCAGCTGTTGCTATTTCAAGAGATGCCACAGTGAAGACAATCTTAGCCAATGCTGCATTGCCTTCCTGGGGTGGCCATAAGTAATACATCAATACATAAAAGTCTGGTCCTCTTGTCCCTATTCAGGACAACTCTTGAGGAATTCTCCCTTCTCAGTTTTCTTACTCATTGGCAGAGGCTGGCATTGAACCCTACACTGCTGTTCAATTTCACCATCTGGGCAAATCCTGCCTCCTTCTCCCTTCACAGGTGTTGATCCCATGAGTGATCCATACTTCATCTTTTCAGATAAGCCAACAGATGATGCACTCCTTTGTCATCATTACCTTTCTGTATGGTCAATGCATTTCAATTCATGGAGTCAAAACCCTGTCACATAACTTAAAGGATAGCAATGTCTGGTTACCTTGTGGTGGTGCTAAAATTTTTCTCTCCAAGAAAAATCAGCACAAGCTTTGTTTAAAACTGAAATGGAATTTTTTTTTACATCTCTTGGTAGCTTTTTATAAGCTTTTTATTTGTTTTAACCAGTCATACATTTAAAAATTTGTTGCTAATATGTATCCTTCTGCTCAGTCCCTAAGTCATGTCGACTCTTTGTGACCCCATGGGCTATCGCTCTCCAGGCTTCTCTGTCCACAGGATTTTCCAGGAAAGAATACTGGAGTGGGTTGCCATTTCCTCCTCCAGGGGATCCTTCTGACCCAGAAATCAAACCTGTATCTCCTACATTGACAGACAGAGTCTTTACCACTGAGCCACTATATATTTATAACTATTTCTATTTTGGAGAGGTGCAGAAGTTAAAAAATGTCTTGCAGGTCATCTAGATAGTAAAAATTTCAGCTGGGGTATATATTATGATATATTACAAAATCAAGATGGAAACAGAGGAGCTTCCCTGGTAGTCAGATAGTTAAGACTTCACTTTCCAAGGCAAGGGGTGTGAGTTCTATCCCTGGGTGGGTGCCTTATGGCCAAAAAAACAAAACATAAACCAGAAGCAATATTGTACCAAATTCAGTAAGGACATTAAAAAATGATCCACATAAAAAATAAAGACAGAACTAGAGTAGATGTAGAAATTTATTTTAAATTAGAAACATACATGTAAATTCTCAAATATTTATCACATGAACTACAAATTTCCTAAGTGCTTAAACCACAACTTCCTTAGAAGTATCAACAGATCCTGTAGATTTGAAGGATATAAATATTTTTTTGGTTTAAACATTAAAATGTCATGTATGTATCTATCATTCTGTTTTGCATGTCATTCTTAACAGAATTAAGGAATTTAACATTTTAGATAAACAGAAAAGTATTTTTAGCTAAGGATACAACTTTGTGTTTTTTAATTAGACATAGAATTTGCAGCAGAACAATTTTGTCCAATATTTTAGTCCTCACACCAAAACTATTTGACTAGATTTTATGTCACTCTGAAAGTCTCAGTTGGTATATTTAATCTACTGAGTAGAACAATGTATTTTTATAGTGTGCACCAGTGGTAAAGAATTTGCCTGCTAATGCAGGAGCAGCAAGAAATGTGGGTTCGATCCTTGGGTCAGGAAGATCCCTTGGAGAAGGAAATGCAACCCACTACAATATTCTTGCCTGGAGAGTCCCATGAACAGAGGGGCCTGGCAGACTACAGTCCATGGGGTCACAAAGAGTCAGACATGACTGAATGACTTGAGCACACGATAGTGATAGTGTATCAGAAATAAGAGATCTACCTGGAAAGAACAAGTAAAGCAAAATATGCCTAATCAGAATAGACCATAGAACTTAAAAGCTCATTGGGTCCAATCATAGACAACAGCACTGATATGGGAGAAACAAAGGAGAAGAACCAAAATGGGCAACCTACCAGAGAAACCATGCATGTTCCTCCAGGACCAAGGGTTTTGCTTTGGTCTCTCCAGTTTTAGAAAATTGAGGTATAAGATATCTCTGAGAAACTTTGAAATCAAAGAACTTAATTTAAATCATGGTATAATTCAGTGTAAAATACTCTAGAATTTAAAACACACACACATACACATTTAGGATTGAAAGCTTTGAAGTTTTAAGTTCTTAGTATAAATGATAAAACCAAAGGGAGATATTGTAAATTGTGTAGAAGATATTTTAATGATAAATAAATAATAAAATCAATTCAATCCACATATTTCTGTGCATATGCACACACATATTTTCATACCACACAACTACATACACATTACATCCATGGTGTAGATACACACACACATATATGTATGTATATATATTTGAGATACTAGGGATTTCAATTTTTTCCACATGGTTTGGAGTCTATTGACAGATACAAAAGCATTAAAGAGGAGATGAGATTATCAGATTAATGAATAATAAATGGTAAACTGAAACACATGGCTTGGATATACAGTAAGTGGAGTTTGTTGTTGTTCAGTCGCTCATATTTGTCTGACTCTTTAGGACCCCATGAACTGCAGCATGCCAGGCTTCCCTGTTCTTCACCATCTCCCAGACCTTGCTCAAACTCATGTCCATTGAGTCAGTGATGCCATCCAACCATCTTGTGCTCTGCCGTCCACTTCTCCTGCCTTCAATCTTTCCCAGCATCAGGGTCTTTTCCAATGAGTCAGCTCTTCGCATCAGGTGGCCAAAGTATTGGGGCTTCAGCTTCAGTATCAGTCCTTCCAATGAATATTTAGGACTGATTTCCTTTAGGATTGACTGTTTGGATCTCCATGCAGTCCAAGGGACTCTCAAGAGTCTTCTCCAACACCACAGTTCAAAAGCATCAATTCTTCGGCACTCAGCTTTCTTTATGGTCCAACTCTCACATCCATACATGACTACTGGAAAAAACATACTTTTGACTTTATAAGCTATTAATAAATCTTGGACAGCAGACCTGAGTGCTTATTTTATATAGATCAACTTTGTCAAAGAAAACAAGAGGTTGCTGATCTGAGCATGCCCACAATTTTCATCAGTGACACTAAGTCATGTTGCTCACATTTCCTGTGGGGAAGGAATAGAACAAAAGCTGAAGAAAAGCCAGTAGTAATTCTAAATAAATTTATTTACATTGTACATGAGAATTCAAGTATTACTGGCTGTGTTTCTGTGTTTTTACCTGCACATATTTTACATCATAAAGCTTCTCCCAATGCATACAACAGTCTCCACTTTGTTTCAGAATTTCTTATTAATCTGATGGCATAGCCTAATCAAGGGAGCTTTGTAAAAAATACATGCTTGTATTTGTTACTACTTTTTGAACCATGTACCATCTTGCTGTCCCTTTTTAGCCGTAATTATATGAAATCACAGTATTGTAAAAGGATATTACAAGCCATTTCTCTCACCTATATAAGCAGGTTAAACATTAAGTGATTATCAGTGGGCCATGTGATAGCCTTTGTTCATGAGTAAAATATTTAGTATTGAGTGGCATATATATTGGCTCACTTTTAAAAATCAAAATGAATTTTGAACAAAAGGAATTACACTCATTTCACATCTAGTAAAGTAATGCTCAAAATTCTCCAAGCCAGGTTTCAGCAATATGTGAACCATGAACTTCCAGATGTTCAAGCTGGTTTTAGAAAAAGCAGAGGAACCAGAGATTAAATTGCCAAGATCCACTGGACCATTGAAAAAGCAAGAGAGTTCCAGAAAAACACCTATTTCTGCTTTCTTGACTCTGCCAAAGCCTTTGACTCTGTGGATCACAATAAACTGTGGAAAATTCTGAAAGAGATGGGAATACCAGACCACCTGACTTGCCTCTTGAGAAACCTATATGCAGGTCAGAAAGCAACAGTTAGAACTGGACATGCATCAACAGACTGGTTCCAAATAGGAAAAGGAGTACATCAAGGCTGTATATTGTCACCCTGCTTATTTAACTTCTATGCAGAGTACATCATGAGAAACGCTGGGCTGGAAGAAGCACAAGCTGGAATCAAGATTGCTGGGAGAAATATCAATAACCTCAGGTATGCAGATGACACCACCCTTATGGCAGAAAGTGAAGAGGAAGTAAAAGCCTCTTGATGAAAGCGAAAGAGGAGAGTGAAAAAGTTGGCCTAAAGCTCAACATTCAGAAAATGAAGATCATGGCATCCGGTCCCATCACTCCATGGGAAATAGATGGGGAAACAGTGAAAACAGTGTCAGACTTTATTTTTGGGGGCTCCAAAATCACTGAAGATGGTGACTGCAGCCATGAAATTAAAAGATGCTTACTCCTTGGAAGAAAAGTTATGATCAACCTAGATAGCATATTGAAAAGCAGAGACATTACTTTGCCAACAAAGGTCCTTCTAGTCAAGGCTATGGTTTTTCCAGTGGTCATGTATGGATGTGAGAGTTGGACTGTGGAGAAAGCTGAGTGCTGAAGAATTGATGCTTTTGAACTGTGGTGTTGGAGAAGACTCTTGAGTGTTGCTTGGACCGCAAGGAGATCCAGCCAGTCCATTCTAAAGGAGATCAGGCCTGGGATTTCTTTGGAAGAAATGATGCTAAAGCTGAAACTCCAGTACTTTGGCTACCTTAGGCGAAGAGTTGACTAATTGGAAAAGACTCTGATGCTAGGAGGGATTGGGGGCAGGGGGAGAAGGGGACGACAGAGGATGAGATGGCTGGATGGCATTACTGACTCAATGCACATGAGTTTGTGTGAACTCCGGGAGTTGGTGATGGATAGGGAGGCCTGGTATGCTGTGATTCATGGGGTTGCAAAGAGTCAGACATGACTGAGCGACTGAACTGAACTGAACTGAACTGTGCAATAATAAAGCCAATAATTTAAGTCTTAGGGTTAATCTTGTTTTTTGCTTTTATATTTTATTAGTTAGAAGGGAGCATGATTCAAAAAAAAAATTATAACTATGTATGGTGATGGATGTTAAGTAGACTTCTTGGCGTGATTATCTTATAATACATACAAATATTGAATTATTATGTTGTACCCTGTAAACTAGTGTTATTTGTCAATTATCTCTCAAAAAAAAAAAAGAGAATGAAGAATGAGTGATTTGTACCACAAATTACAAAATACCAGGGAACAAACTAGAGGAAAATAGTTGAATATGTATGTCTATTATTTTAAATAAAATTTTTGTTGGAATCTTAGCTTTGAGAGCCAGATGTATCTGGAAATGGTTACAGACCTTGAACAGCAGGTGACATATTTTATTTTTTATTTTATATTGGAGTATACTTGATTAACAAGTGTTAGTTTCAGGTGTAGAGGAAAGTGATTCAGATATGAATATACATGTATCTATCCTTAAAATTCTTTTCCCATTTTAATTATTACAAAGAAATGAGCAGATTTCCCTGTGCTACACAGTAGGTCCTTATTGGTTATCTATTTTAAATACAGAACTATGCATATGTCAATCCCAAACTCCCAATTTATCCCTCCCTTCCCCTCTTCCCTCCTGTTAACCATACATTCATTCTCTAAGTCTGTAAATCTGTTTCTGCTTTGTAAATAAGTTCATTTGTATCAATTTTTTTAGAATCCACATGTTAGTGATATATGACATTTGTCTTTACCTGATTTAGTTCACTTAGTATGATAATTTCTAGGTTCATCTAGATTACTACAAGTGGCAGGATTTCATTCTTTTTAATGGCTGAGTAATATTCCATTGTATATAAGTACCATTTCTTCTTTATCCATTCATTAGTAAATGAACACTTAGGCGATTTCCACGTCTTGACTACAATGTACACTGGGTTGCATGCATCATTTTGAATTATATTTTTTCTCTGGATATAAGCCCAGGAGTGATGTGGCTGGATGAAATTGTAGCCTTATTTTTAGATTTCTAAGGAACCTCCATGCTGCTCTTCATAGAGGCTGTGCCAATTTACATTCCTACCAATAGTATTAAAAGTTTCCCTTTTCACCATACCTCTCCAGCATTTATTGTTTGTAGAATTTTTGATGCTGGCCATGCTGACTGGTGTGAGGTGATATCTTTTATAGTTATGATTTGCATTTTCTAATAATTAACATTGTTGAGCATCTTTACATGTGCCTCTTGGCAATCTATATGTCTTTGGAGAAATGTCTGTTTAGATCTTCTGCCCATACAATAAGTAACTGGATTGTTTGTTTGCTAATTTGTTTGTTTATTTTTGAGCCACATGAGCTGTTCATAAATTTTGCAGCATAATCCTTTGTTGATCACATCATTTGTAAATATTTTCTCCCATTCTGTGAGCTGTCTTTTTGCTTGTTTTTGGCTTCCTTTACTGTGCAAAAGCTTTTGAGTTTGATTAGGTCCCATTTATTTATTTTTGTGTTTACTTCCATTCCTCTAGCAGACATAATGAAAAAGATATTGCTGAAGTTTATGTCAAGGAGTGTTCTGCCTATCTTTTCCTCCAAGAGTTTTATAGTATCTCATTTCATTATAATCTTTTTTTTCCCCTTACAACACCTGAATAAGGATAATAATATTCATAGAGGAATTTTGATAAATGCTTCAAATGTCCTAAGACTATTCTAAGTGAACACATGAACTATAGTTTTTAGTACCTGGGAGAACTCTGTGAAGCAGATATTAATATTATCTCCATTAAGCAGGTAGGGCACTGAGGCATAGAATATTAAGTAAACTGACAAAGATTATGCAGCTATTATTTCTAAGATATTCTGATTCCAAAATCTCTGCTGTATAATATAATTCTTTATAAACTCTCATGAGCAAAGAACTGTAGTACCATAAGCAACCTTGGCTTTAGAAAATGACAGTGAGAAATCAAGAGAAATATCAGAGATTGGAGGAAGGCAGCAAGCTACTTCAAGAACCTGAAGGACTTCACATAGTCTTATGTGAAAAGAAAGAGAAGTGGAACAAGAACAATATATCTGGAAATAACAGCTTTGAAATATGAAATAGGAAAGAGGAAGATATTTTATTCATGACAAAATCAATGAATATTACTAAGGCTCAGAGAATTCTAACAAGGGGAAAAGGTAGATCTCAGAGAGTAAACAAAACCATTTCCTTAGTAGAAACCCTTTCCCCCAAAATGAGAGACTGTTTCTTAAAGTTAAGGTTCAGTTCAGGTCAGTCGCTCAGTTGTGTCCGACTCTGCGATCCCATGGAACTGCAGCATGCCAGGCTTCCCTTTCCATCACCAACTCCCAGAGCTTTCTCAAACTCATGTCCATCGAGGCAGTGAAGCTATCCAACCATCTCATCCTCTATCATCCCTTCTCTTTCTGCCTTCAGTCTTTCCCGGCATCAGGGTCTGTTGTAATGAGTCAATTCTTCGTATCAGGTGGCCAAAGTATTGGAGCTTCAGCTTTAGCATCAGTCCTTCCAATGAATATTCAGGACTGATTTCCTTTAGTATTGGCTGTTTTGATCTCCTTGCAATCCAAGGGACTCTCAAGAGTCTTCTCCAACACCACAGTTCAAAAGCATCAGTTCTTCAGTTCCCAGTTTTCTTTACAGTCCAACTCTCACATAACAATGCTAGCAACTATCTAGTTTACATGACTGAAATAGATACATTTAGTATTTATACCATATCTGAATGGATATGTGGAGAGAAGACTGGGAATTTCAGTTACTAAATCTCAGACAACAATCAGTGAATATAAAAGTTATTGAAGACTCGGATTTGAAATTCATAAGATGAACTAGGAAACTATATAAAAAATGAGTCCAACACTAAGTGAAAATTCAGACAGTAGGTGTGTTTCCTATGTAGAAATATCCTACATAAGGAGATTATAATATTACAATTTGTTTTAATAACATTTTGCACTGTCTTTGACATAACATTTTACATTATGAAATAATTAGGCTATTTTTGATGCAGTATGCTAACAAACTTGTGTTGTTGTTTTTTTTTTTCCCCTTAAAACATTAAGAAAATCAAAGAATCTTTATCTTCATGGGTTTGCATTATATAATGAACAAACTTACAGGCCAGAAAGGGTCCAAGGAAGAAGAGAGGGCACTATTCAAAGTGAAAGAGTAAATCAAATGAATCTTATAAAAGAATGTAGAGAATAGATAACCTAAAGTTATCAGATATAACTGTTTCAATTAGGACAGGTGTCTTAAGGTCCTCCAGAGAAAGAAAATCAGTAGGATATATATACACACACACACAGATGGGGCTTCCCTGGTGACTCAGTGGTACAGAACATGCCTGCAGTGCAGGAGATGTGGGTTCAATCCCTAGGTCAGGAAAATCCCTGGAGAAGGAAATGGCAACCCAGTCCAGTATTCTTGCCTGGAAAAATTCCATGGACAGAGGAGCTTGGTGGGCTATAGTCCATGGGGTTGCAAAAGTGTCAGATATGATTTAGCAATGAAACAGCAATTATATAGATATAGATAGATATATAGATATATATATATACACACACATTTATGATGACAGTTTGGTTCATGCATTTATGGAAACTGAGAAGTCCCACAATCTGCCGTTTGCAAGCTGGAGACCTAGGAAAGCCAGTAGTGCTGTTCAGTTTGAGTCTAATGGCCTGAGAATCAGGGGAGCAGACGGTTTAAATCTCAGTGTGCTTTTTGTTCTATTTAGGCTTTGAAAGGATTGAATTGTGTGCATCTACATTGGGAACAGCAATCTATTTTACTGAGTCACTAATGCAACTGATAATCTCATTCAAAAACAACCTCACCTACACATCCAGAAATAATATTTAATCCACACATGCTGTAGCCAGTCAGACTAAAACAGAAAATTAGCCATTGCAGCAAGTATTAGTCAGCTGGTGCCAAAGTAATACTGTGTAACAAATCATGCTCAATTTTAGTGACTTACAACATAATCTTGCACTCTTTTTCTTACAGGTCTGTAGGTGGACTGTGATTCAGTTGACTAAGGTTGGTTTGTAGGAGACAGGCCTACTAAAAGACCTGGCAAAAGAATTAAACAATCTTGCTGAGAGGACATGACTCAGTCTGTGACTCCTGAAGGAATCCAGGAAGGAACAAAAAACATCTTGAAAGCAAGATGTACGCCTGGGGATGGAAAGCCATCAACAAACTGTTCCTATCTTTGGCACCTGGGAGGCACTTAATGATTAACTGGGTCTTTGTCCTTGAAGCAGAAATACAAGGATACAAAAATGTTAAATGTTAACTGCACAGGATTATCATTGAAGGTCATCTGACCTGCTATGCTCATGTAAACACGTACAAACAAGTCCCAAAAAGTATAATAAAGCAGACTTGAGATCAGTTTGGGCACCTTCACCTTACGGTGATATTGGTCCCCTGATCTCCACTGTAACTTTCTTGAGTGTTTCTCATTCTTTTGTCGTACTGAGCTCTCAGGAACCTGCGCTGTTGAGCTGGACTTGACATTAGTTTGACTGGTGACCCTGCTTAAGGTTGTGGTTCAATTGTGTTGCACTAGATGGGGCTTCCCAGGTGGTGCTAGTGGTAAAGAACCAGCCTGCCAAAGGAGACATGAAAGACATGGGTTCAATCTCTGGGTTGGGAAGATCGCCTGAAATAGGAAATGTCAATCCACTCCAGTATTCTTGCCTGGAGAACCCCAAGGACAGAGGAGCTGGCAGGCTACAATCCATAGGGCTGCAAAGAGTCGGACATGACTGAAGCGACTTAGCATGCAGATTACAGTTAGTTTCATTCTAGGCTCTATACTGAAGGGAATGTGGCTACCATGAACATAATCTTCTCACAACACAAAACTAGATTGTAGATTTATTTAAAGACTCTAATTTGAAAAATGCATTAATATTGCATCAGTCAAAGCAAGTCAAATATCCAAACCCAATATCAGTGACCAAGGACACACACTGTACTCTTGGAGGGAGAAGGTGAATAATTATTTACTGAGCAATACTCCAAACTGTGACAAGACAATAATAGGTTAAAGGGTGGTTAAATTTCAAGGGCTCTAAGACCATCATTTTTTTCAGATGGAATAGATGTTCTGGATTAGAAGAGCCTTTCTTTCTTAGAAGAGTCTGTGAAGCCAGCATGAGTCACATTAATTTGGAAAAGAGAGTTGCAAATAGAACCAACACAAGGCCCACTGGTATATAATAAATGAGCGTGCTCAAGAGTAGTAAGACTTGGGTTTCTTGATTCTGGTAAATCCCAGAGCCGTGAAAATAACTCTGTATTTGGAGGATGCAATAGTCTCATTCTATGGGCCTTAAATTTTACCCAAGCACTTCCATTAGCCTAATGTATATGTTCTACAGAGCATGAGAATGATGGTTGAATGAGAGAGTGAGAGATACAGGAAATAAGAGAGGATAATCCATTAATGAAAGACAGTTCAAATGAGAAATGAGAATGGGTTAAGATGACATTGGCTGGACTTCTGGGAACTTACACAAATTAAGAGTTTTTGGTGGATCTGAGAAAATTCAATATACAAATATATTTATGTAATAGGTATTTATTTATACATTGCCCTTGTTAAGAATAACTTTCATTCACTAAATACACATATGAAGACTAGAAACAGAATTCAAAAAGAAGAGGAAAATGCTATTTGTAACATATGTTATCCCTCTCCTCAAAAAAAAAAAAAAAAAAAAAAGAACTGATTCTAGAATATATAGGAACACCAACCTTATGGGGGAAACATAGTTATACAATTAAGAGAAAGATAAGCAAGTTACTTAACAGCCAACCCATGCATACAGATGCACATGAACATACACACAATCACAAACCCACACATTTAAGAAAATTAATAATTATATGAAAAGATATTCAACTCATTAATAATTAGCAAAATGTAAAAAAAAGAACTAACATTTTATACATTGAATTGAGAAAAATGTAATAGTCTGCCAACATTAATACTGGAAAAGATGCTAATTAATAGGAATTTCTTTACATTATTGTAGAAAATTTTGCAACCATTTTGGAAAAATTATGTAGTATTATCTATAAAATTTGAAGACTAATATACTGAAACTCCAGTACTTTGGCTACCTCATGCGAAGAGTTGACTCATTGGAAAAGACTCTGATGCTGGGAGGGATTGCAGGCAGGAGGAGACGGGGACGACAGAGGATGAGATGGCTGGATGGCATCATGGACTCGATGGACATGAGTTTGAGTGAACTCCAGGAGTTGGTGATGGACATGGAGGCCTGGTGTGCTGCAGTTCATGGGGTCACAAAGAGTCTGACATGACTGAGCGACTGAACTGAACTGAACAGAACTGAACTGAATATACCATATGAACCAGAAATTCTACTCCTAGGTATTTGCCATAGACTATCAGTATCCAATATAATAGCCAAAGTCTTACCTGTGGTGATTTACATTCAAATTTAAATAAAACCAAGCTAAAAATTCAATTCCTCAGTTACATGAACTATATTTTAGATCTTATTCAGCTATACATGACTAGCAGCTACCATTTTGGACCACACAATAATGACATTTTCATCAAATCAACCTCAAAGGAGATTTGCAAAAATAACCTTTGCAGTATTATTTTCAATAGCCATAAACTAGAAATAACTCAAAAGTCCAACAATTTTAGAATGGAACAAAATTGTTTTAGTTTATGCATACAATTCTGTCTTGCAAAGAAAATGAAAGAATTAAGATATATCCAACACGCTGGATAAATGTTAAATGAATACACTTGATATGATAACGTTTATGTAAAAGTCAACCAAATAAAGGGGCTTCCCAGGGGGTGCTAGCAGTAAAGAACCTGCCTGCCAGTGCAGGAGACCTAAGAGACACTGCTTCGATCCTTGGGTTGGGAAGATCCCCTGGAGGAGGCCATGGCAACCTCCTCAGGTATTCTTGCCTGGAGAATCCCATGGACAGAAGAGCCTAGAGGGCAATATTCCATCGGGTCACAGAGTCAGACACAACTGAAGCATATACGCATACACAGTCCAAAAAGGTAAAAAAAAAAACAACAAAATCTAAATTTGTATTCTATTCATTGATGTGGTGTACATATAAAATCATAAAAGAAAACTCAAGGAGATGACACACCTAAATATGTACACACATACACAAAATGTACTGAGAAGTGGGAAAGAGAATGAATAAATGAGTGAATGATTATGAAAGACTAATGTTATCCTAACTTTTCCAGGCTCAGACAGCAATAAAGAATAAGAATGGAGGGAGAAATTAGAAACTTTCACCACATATATTATATTTAAGGAAAGATTAGAATATCCAAGTGAAAATATCCACTAGGAAGTTGTACATTTTAGGCTGAAATCACAGAGACTGGTTTGGGCTGAAATGAGAGATTTAAGAATCAACCATATGGAGATAATAGACGAAAGCTGGGACATTAGGTGAAAGTCTTAGGAAGTTGGCTACAAGGAGAACAAAACACACAAGCAAAGAAAAGGCAAAGGAAAGAAGAAAAGACAAATCCTCTCTAATGGACTTGCAGCAGCCTGCCCAAAGAAATTAACCCAGCATGGATACAGTGTACCAGTGCCACAGTTTCCCAATGCTGCAATGAAATAAATTAATCAGAGTCCCTTCTGATTCTGAAAAGAAATCCTAGCGTAAAGTCTCTTCATGTTCAGCTCTTACCTGTTTTAGAGATGAGAGATATAATTCCTAATCTTCCAAATGTCAGCTGAAACGTCAGTTATCTGGGTAAGCTGTTGTTCACTGTCCCTTGCCTTAGGCAGGCACATGGATAAACTCTTTCATTCTCTATTTTCTCTTTGTAGTAATGATCACAGATTGGAATTATAAATCTACAGTATACGTATGGCTGCTTTATTAAAATTAGAAATTTATCCATTAAATTCTACAAAAGCAAGAAATATTTTAATTCACCATCCTATTTCTAGTTCCTGTGAAGAAGAGACAAAATATATATTGTTGAGCAACTGACTGACTGAACAAACGAGTGAATGAATTAGAACCTTTTCTATTTTCACTTGTGGTCTGTATCTGTGAATGATTCTGTCATCATGTGTTGACTATTTCACAAAATGTATACTGATTAAGGGCAGGGATGATCTTTATTTCTGTGTTTCTTCTAGTCATTTTCCATAATCATATACCTATGTACATAAAAATCCTCCTTCTATAGGACACCATACACAGACATAAATGTACAAACATAAAAAAGAAAGAAACCAAGTCTAGGTAAAAGTGTGAATAAACTAGGCCAGCAGCAGTTGTCTCCTCTTTCTTTGCCCTATCGCTACATTTCAAGAGTGAAATAGTCTCCAGTTTTCCTGAATTCCATTCCATCTATTTGCTTTTCATAAAATAGTTGATGGTGTCTTCAAGTGAATTTATTTCAAAGTGCTATCAATCCTATTGGCCTTTTATTAATATTTTACAACTTTAATCATGGAATGTATGGTATTGAAATAATCAAGCATTTATGGTAAGTAGGCTTTGAATTCATACAAAGTCTTTCTCTAGGAAAAGAAAACGTAGCAGAGGTACATTCAATTCATTTTTTATTGTGTTTCAGTGGACTCTGAAAAGAAAGGACATTGGTCTTGGAATTTTAGAAATGTTCTTTACTTAGTCTTCCTTTTGTATTTTCAGGGTAATTGTTAATTGGTGTGCTAAGCCACAATCATTAAAGTATTTACACAATTAAATGTGAGGATTAGGCATTTACCAATTCCCAGATTTAGATATTAATCCAGGATGTACATAAATTGAAATTAGCATATACATGTTTTCAACTCTACCAGATGTTCTGAGAAATCTTTGGAAACTTAGGGATTACTACCAGCATATTGATTTGGTGGAATTCGCTTGGCTAGATAGATTCAAATAAATGTTTTTTTCAGTATTATTTGACACAAAGAAATATAAAAAATTCATATAAACTTACACTGCATGTCTTTTAAGACATTTTGAGTTCAGTTTTTTCTCAGATCAGATAACTTTAAGGAGTACATTTCTAATTTTAATTTTGGAAAAATAAGACAATGTTCACAACCATTCTTTTCTTTGAGATTATATAAATTCAGCTTCAAAAAAAAAAAAAACTTTCAGAAATCTATTACCTAGTTGATTGAAAGGCATTTAAACTTTTGGAAAAAATATGAATAGCATTAAATATGTGCAGACTTTTGCAGGAATATTCTGGGTTTCTACAAATTCTAGTACACCTAGAACTTTCAGGTTCCACAAAAAGAGATAAGTATATTGCTATTTCAGGTATTAGAAACTTTTTTTTTTTTTTTACTTTGGCCATGAAGAATTTAAAAGAAACCCAAACTAAGTAAATTTATATTTTGATTAGTTATATGTTAAAGTATTATAAATGGTTTATGGAACTCAATTTATTTATACTAGTCATGTTTTCTGATTTTGCATAATAGTCTAGTGTATTTCACTATTTCTAACACATTTGAGAGTTTTCATTTTACATAGAAAGATTACTTAAATTCAAATTATAAAGATAATTCTTTTCATTTTTATATTAAATAGAAGGAAAGTGTGGAAGAAATTTAATGCTTTTATAAAACAAAATGAAGCTTTAGTTTTTCATAATTTCAAGTATCAGTGAGCTTAAATGGCAAATCTTTTTATAGATCCTAAGATGTCTGTACCTTTTAGATAAGCTTATGTCTGTAAGGAGAAGCACATTTTTTTTTAAGGTTCTTCGGATACAAGCAATTTGTTTTACAGAATTATTTTTACCAAAACAAAGATTCATATATATATGATTCTGTGATTTCCTTCCTAAAAAAGAAATGAACTTACGGTTTTATTTTACTTTCATAGTGGCAAAACTTGACACTATCAAATTACTACAAAAAGGCCAGTTAAGGGGAAAAAAATTGTCTTGTGATAAATTATGAGTAGTTAGTATATTTAACATCTAAAGAGAAACTGTAAATTAACCTGAAATACATGCAACTCCGTAGTGATAAACTGAGAGGACAGAATTATAAACAATTCACCTAAAAGCAAATCTGTATGATCAATAGATGTTCAACTTTCCTAGAAGATAGAAAATCAAATTGAGGTAAGAGTAATATACCCCTTCCTCAAAGGATTGTTTTAGATTCACATAGAATAATTTAGATTTTTCAGTGTGATTTGAGTTCTATTTTATGTAGCCATTACATCATTCACAGTAAATATGATTTTGTTTTCTTTATGATAAAATATCATATTGTTTGGCAATTATGTGTTAGTGCAAGTGCTTCATAGTGCCATATAATATTAAACGTCTTGTATATTTATACTCAGTTACATTGAAGAAACAGTTTTCATTTTCAGGTTGTAAAAAAAAAATGTAAGAAAATAAATGAGAAATAGAGCATGACTTTTGGAAAAATTGTTCAAGAAATATCATTTTAGTGTCAATTACATTACATTGGCCAGAACAGAGACTCATGATCACCATAAGCTTCAAGCGAATCTAAGAAGATCAGCATTTTCAACTGGGGCACAAAGCTGCCTCCCAAAACATTAGCATACTATTTTTAAGACTAAAAGGGTTGCTGGATATTTCATGGTCAACAGATTCTATCACAATATAGAGAAGGAATTATAGTCACTGTAACATTGGGAAGGAAGGATGCATTAACGTTTGACTGATAATTTGTTCAGTTAATAATAGCACTTTTAAAAATGTAATTCTGGAGAAATCAAGATATAGTTAGTTTTTAAGTATACATTCAACATGCATAAATATTGCAGAGTTGAAAAATCACAAAATATTATATTTAGAAAATTGTAGACCTTTCCTATTATTGCAATCATGGTAGTATTTAAACTAAGAGTTATTGTCTAGAACAATACCATCATTCTTAATAATAATCAGACAGAGGTTGATCAACCTATATTGACATAATACCATCTGGAGAAAATGATGCAAAGGAAAATAGGAAGAAAATGATATTTTTCTACAACTATATTTCTATTAGAAATATAGAAATATATTCTAAATAGAAATATAACTATATTTCTATTTTTCTACAACTATAGGCTAGACAATAACTAATTTATTCTATTGGAATGGTTAAAAAACTCACAAAAACAAAACAATACAGAAATCAGACATAAGAAGGCTGAAAGTGACTTTTATTCACCCTGTCCTGATTTGCTCTTCATGTCAAATACCCTTTATATTTTGTAATATAAGCACATTTGGGATAGTCTTGGTAAAGTCTTTGACAGAATTCTGAAGTAGCTGACTTTGTTCTGGGGGCACACCCATCTTCCATTGTATTACTCTGTTTTACCCACAGGCATTATGACAGAAAGTAGAAATGAAAACTGGGCCTCAATTAAATGGAGATTTATCAAAACTCCTAATTTCTCCATCTTCTCATTGCCAAACCCAGAAGTAAAAGCACATTGTATGACATTAACTACGGGAAAGCTTAAAAAGTGGCATCACATTCTTAATGTATAAAAAAAGAGATGGCCTTTTATACCATTCCAGATTATATATTCTTTACATTTCAGCGGTACTGAACTACATATGCAACAAGCTGTAACATATTGCAGACAGTGTCTTTCTTCAGAGCTCAGAGAAATAATGAAGATCTCTTTTGTCCCTACATTCACACTTGTAAAATAATAAGTAAGGCAAACTTTTGTTATTCTGTTATAATCTATGACTGCAGTAAAGCTGGAATTGCATTTACTATTTTTTTTTCTCCTTACTTTTTTACAAAGGCCAATAGTGAGCAGATTTTATTTGAGCTGTAGGACCTTAAGTAATAAATGTCTTTGGATGCCCCTTTTGACATTTATGACATGCCAAGTCAAACTAGAGTTTTATTAAAGGCTTCATGCTCACTGCTTTTATTTTATTCATTTGCTTCATTTTTATAATTTCAAAAGGCACCTATTCAGTAGAGTTTATTGATCCATATCTGAACTGTTCAGTTTCATTTTTTAATTTTTCACTTTATGTGTTTTTGTGATTGAGGCTCAGGTGACAAATCATAAGAAGGTGTGAAATAACAAGAAGGTGTGCCACCCCTACTAGGATTTTCAATTTCATGTAATTCTGATGAGCTAGAATTACTTTGTTATTCTGAAAATACCTAGCCTTTCAGCTTCCTGGGGATTTTGCCAAGAAACGATAGTCACTCGGCAGTTTCCTGCTCTTGCAACCAGGAGAGAATGACTCTGACACAACAGGAATATGCTATTATTGTTTGTGCTTTTGACTAAGTTCCTGTAAATCAGCTCTCTCTGTCTCTGTCTATATCTCTGTTTTTAGTCCATGAATTATAGTTCCACATCTGGAATTGCATGTTAAAGATTTATAGTTGGATGCCCTTACAAACCTGGCACAATTATCCCCAAAACAATCTAAATTGAAATTGATTTTAAAACATTCTTAAATACACTCCTAATCCTGTGTCTTTCTTTTTCTGTCCATAGAAACAATGCCCATGGGTCAAAATCTCAGTGCTAATCCTGACATTTTCCTTTATAGAGACCTTAAAACCATCTCTGACCTTATCTTTCATCATCCTCACATTCCCATCTACTAAAACCCTGCAACTTGTAACATAAGTTGTTGTTTAGTTGCTAAATTGTATCCAACTCTTTGCAACTCTGTGGTCTGTAACCTGCCATGCTCCTCTACAGTCCGTAGCATCACAAAGAGTCAGACACAGCTGAAGTGACTTAGCATGCAAACACACGTACACTAAAGCTGTGGTCTGTTGTGGGACATCCAGTGAAAAGCGAATGGGTAGGATTATTGCCTTCATGGATCTTACACATAATGGACAAAGAGATAATAAATAATTTCCCCAAATTATGTAACTAAAAATAATAATAAGTGCTATAAACTTGTGGTAGAGGATGCAAAAGACACAAGACATTTAGATTAGTTCTCACTGTGGAAGAAATAGTTAAATTAAGACCTGCCTGATTAGATGGCAGTAGTTAACTGGGAATTTAACTAAGCCAGAAAATTCTTGGCATATTTGTTGACTGACATGTACTGTGCCTAGGATGAAGGAAACACAAGTAGCCCTCCATAGCCTAAAGTTTTATTCTTTTATTTTACATTGGAGTTTTGAAGTTTTCTCTGATGAGTACAAATCCCCTTGGATGAGGATTTCTTTCCAAAAGTAAATTTTGTCCACCACTATAAGAGAAGCTTTAAAATTAATATAATTAATCTAAAATCAATATTGCTTTAAAATATATAGGTAAAATGTATGATTTTAAATCATATTAAATAATTCAATGTGAATGTACAAAGATTTCAGTAAATTTATACCTGGGTCTTGACACATTCTTTTAGAATGACTAAATATATATTAAATTAGTGTACTTTGCAGCTGCTGAAGATATTTTACAAAAATAGCTTTGAAAAAGATACTTAAGAGACCTGTGATTCCAGAATAACTATTTTTATGTATTTAACTTTGCAAAACAATTGATGGATCAGTGCTAAATATATCAGGTTATTTGAACTTGTTTATCAATATAGCTTGCACAAATGATCCACTAAAAACAACTATTGAAAAAAAAATCAAATACATTGCACATTTACTCTGGAGTCATGATGATTAATTATTATGACTAATAGTTTTCGAAACCAAATTGTTCAAGTAGCTCATCAGGTTCTCTGTATTGTAATATTCAGGTTGAGGCAAATGAAATTCCCACTCTTTCCCCTTGTACTCCACATTTTTCTAAAAATGATTCTTGTGATAGTAACTCTCAAAATTGTGTAGATTTGAGGAAATTATAGCTATTATTTATCCTTTTTGACATCACTAATTCTATTGAATTTCAGAACCATTTAAATGTGTTTTCTAAAATTCTGTAAGCTATTTTTAGTTATAAGCATTTCAGCTATAATTTCATACTTTCAAACTAATCTATTTTCATATAAATATCAAATTTTTCAGATGTCTATCTTTACTTTTAAGTATCTTTAATTCTTTAACTATTTTACTGTATTTTACAAACACTATATACTTCATAAATAAAAATACATAGATAACTTCAGCTATAAAAATTTTATTTCTGAACAATACACTCTAAATAAAATTTAGGAGCATGTGCATTTCCATCAGATGATAGAAACAATTCAATGCAAAGAGCAGCAAAGACATATATTAATAGAATAGCTTCCAGATATACATGTGTGTATGTGTACTTGTTTTTCCTAGTAGACAACCATAAGCTCAATTTTAATAGTAAAATTGAAAAATCTGTCCTTTAGTAATATCTTTCATTGTATTTATCAGAGAATGGATTTCTTTTGTTCCTTTTTTTTTTTTTAAGGATCTTATTAGAGATCTTCAGAAGCAACTTGCATTTGTTTTTGTTTTGTTTTCTTTTGGCTGTGCAATGGGGTGCAGCTTACAGGAACTCAGTTTCCCAACCAGGGATTGAACCCAGGCCTCCACAGCAAAAACCCAAACCCTAACCATCAAACCATCAGAGAACTTCCCCTTTTTTTCTTTTAATCTTTTCTTTTCCTTTTTTTTTTTTTTTTTAAGAAGAAAGTGAGGAAGAAGCTACGTCTTTCTTCTCTTTGCTCATGTCATTACTGAGGAGGATACAATGCCCATGGATCTATAGAGTGCTGAACCACCCGTTTTTTGTTTTTGTCATTTGTGCAGAATCAATTGCATAAGCAAGTATAACATAAGCTCCCATGGAATTAACCAGGTTCTTCAAAAATCACATGACTTGCTTTACAGAGTAGTGGATTAAGTTTGAAGCTGAGCTGGTCTTCATCCTGGATTTGTCATTTTTGCTCAGTGTATAATCCAAGTCAGATCACACGGTACACTGGCTTGAATACAGCTATAGAAAAAAGCTGCTCTTAGGTAGGCTGTGTATACTATATGAGCATTTTGAGCTGCTGGTGAAATCAGCCCATCATTTTTGCAACATATCTAGCATTCAAGTAATACTTTTGATAGAAATCTATAAAAACTGTTTCTAAAATCAAATAAACCCAAGTAATACAGAGAAACTTGCTTACTAAATATTATGACTTCAGTCTAAAAAGTGATTTTCCTTTGAAAGATAATAATTATTAAAAAGATTCACAGGCTTTCAGTTATTATTTTGATATTTGGATGAAAACAAATTTTGGTTGTAGTTTTTGTCATTAATAGTTTAAATATGGAAAAATATGTTTCTTATTGTTAAAAAGAAAAGGCAAGTTAGAAGCACTTACACCTTTTCCTCATGATCTCATAGGTGGTAAATTATAAAAGGAGGAAACGAAATCCAATACTTTATGAATGAAGAGTCAATGATAACTGTCCTTCCCAAATAAATTTTTAGTTTGGGTTGGTTCAGATTGGACAAATTTTTGCTTCTTTCTCATTTAAATATGTTACTCATTCTTGTGGTATCCTTTATATAGCATATATATACATATACAGCATAAGTCTTCTAGGATTTAACACATAATTCCCACTTCACTAATAACTTCATTTTTACCTTCATGAATATGCATTTAAATTCCACAGTTAAAATTTTCAGTTTCTTCTCTTTTATATACCGTCCCTGTTGATTCTCATTCTCACCACAGGGCCTGCAGGTTGAAAAAATGATCTTTTATTATCAAATTGAAAGCAAACAGTACTATCAATCAGACTTGTTATCATAAACTAGAAACAAGACCATAATTAAGAAATATTAATTACTACTCTCCCCTGTATTCCTGTTTTATGGGCTTCTCACCATTGACTGCAGAATAAAATCTCACCTTCTCAAGTGACATATAAAGCCATTTATTATCTGGTTTCCTTTTTCCTTTACATCTTATATTTGTCAGCTTCTACTTTATATTATAATCTAATAACCCTAAACTACATATGTTTCCTGAAGAGTCCATGATGTTTTTTGTTTGTAGATTCATTTGGCTCTCACTTGGGGGTTATAATAGGTGTATTCATCAAGAAAGTGGGAAATCTTGGCAACCAAATTAGAATCCTACCTACTTCACTTCTCTTAAAGCTATATAGAATACATAGGAGATGAAACAAAGTATATTTTAAATCCAGTGCAAAAATTTTTGTTTTTTATTTCTAAAAGTATTTATTTATTTAATTGCATTATATTTAACATGCGATGTTAGTTTCAGATGTGCAACAGTGACTTGATATGTTTTATATTACAAAATCATCACCACAATAAATCTTATTACCATACAGATACAGATCTATTATCATATTATTGACTCTATTCCTAATGCTGTACATTATAGCATTTTGCCTTTCTTATTTTATAGAAAGAAGCTACATCTCAAACCTCTCTACCTATTTCACTCACCCTCTCCACTATCCTTTTCACCTTCGCAATCACCAATTTGTTCTCTGTATCCATGAGTCTGTTCTGTTTTGTTTTGTTTGTTCATTTGTTTTGTTTTTTATATTCTATATAAATTGAAATCATAGGTATTTTGATCTCTCTGACAGCCTTATTTCATATAGCATAGAATACTCTAGGTCCATCCATACTGCTACAAATGGCAAGATTTCTTCTTCTTTCTTTTAATGACTGAGTAATATGTGAGTAACATTCCAGTCATGTCCGACTCTTTGCGACCCCGTGGACTGTAACCTACTAGGCTTCTCCGTCCATGGGATTCTCCAGGCAAGAATACTGGAGTGGATTGCCATTCCCTTCTCCAGGGGATCTTCTCGACCCAGGGATCGAGCCCGGGTCTCCCGCTTTGGAGGCGGATGCTTTAACCTCTGAGCCACCAGGGAAGCCCCATTGTATGTATATGTACCATATTTTCTTTATCCATTCACTTACCATTGGACCCTTAGGTTGTTTCCATATCTTTGCTATTGCAAATCATGTTTCATAAACGTAAAGGTGCATGTATCTTTCTGAATTAGTGTTTTTATTTTCTTTGAATAAATGCTGAGAAGTGATGGGGTCGTTCTATTTTTTGTTTTTTAAGGAATCTCCATGCTGTTTTTTGTAAGAGCTGCAACACGCATTCCTACCAACAGTGTATGAGGGCTTTTCTCCACATCTTCACCAACATTTGTTGTTTCGTGTCTTTTTGATAATAGCCATTCTGACAGGTAATGAGGTAGTAATCTCATAGTGGTTTTAATTTGCATTTCCCTGATGATTAGTGTGGAGTAGGAAATGGCAACCCATTCCAGTATTCTTGCTTGGTGTATCCCATGGACAGAGGAGCCTGGAGGGCTACAGTCCATGGAAGCCCAAAGAGTTAGACACAACTGAGTAACTGAGCATGTATGCATGATGATTAGTGATCTTGAACATCTTTTCATGTAGCTATTGGCCATCTCTGGAGAAGGAAATGGCAACCCACTCCAGTACTCTTACTTGGAAAATTCCATGGATGGGGGAGCCTGGCAGGCTACAGTCCATGGAGCTGCAGAGTCAGACATGACTGAGTGACTTCACTTTCTTTCTTTCTATAGTTCCTTTTGGAGAAAGAAATGGCAACCCACTATGGTGTTCTTGCCTAGAAAATCCCATGGACAGACAGGCCTGGTGGGCTGTGGTCTATGGGGTTGCAGCTTCCCTGGTGGCTCAGAGGTTAAAGCATCTGCCTGGAATGCAGGAGACCCGGGTTCGATCTCTGAGTCGGGAAGATCCCCTGGAGAAGGAAATAGCAGCCCACTCCAAGAATCCCATGGGAGAGGAGCCTGGTGGGCTACAATCCATGGGGTCGCAAAGAGTCGGACATGACTGAGCGACTTCACTCACTCACTCACTCAAGCAACTAACACACACACACATTGGCCTTCTGTTTGTCTTTGGGAAAAGGTCTATTCAGGTCCTCCATCCCCTTTTTAATTAAGCTGTATCTTTCCTTGATATTGAATACAGTTCTTTATATATTTTGAATACCAACCTCTTATAGAATATGTCATTTTCAAATATCTTTTTCTATTCATTAGGTCACCTTTTTGTTTAGTAGGTGGTTTCTTTTGATGTTCAAGCTGGTTTTAGAAAAGGCAGAGGAACCAGAGATCAAATTGCCAACATCCACTGGATCATGGAAAAAGCAAGAGAGTTCCAGAAAAACACCTATTTCTGCTTTATTGACTATGCCAAAGCCTTTGACTGTGTGGATCACAATAAACTGTGGAAAATTCTGAAAGAGATGGGAATACCAGACCACCTAACCTGCCTCTTGAGAAATCTGTATGCAGGTCAGGAAGCAACAGTTAGAACTGGACATGGAACAACAGACTGGTTCCAAATAGGAAAAGGAGTACATATATTGTCACCCGCTTATTTAACTTATACACAGAGTACATCATGAGAAACGCTGGGCTGGAAGAAACACAAGCTGGAATCAAGATTGCCAGGAGAAATATCAATAACCTCAGATATGCAGATGGCACCACACTTATGGCAGAAAGTGAAGAGGAACTAAAAGCCTCTTGATGAAAGTGCAAGAGGACAGTGAAAAAGTTAGCTTAAAGCTCAACATTCAGAAAACAAAGATCATGGCATCCGGTCCTATCATTTCATAGGAAATAGATGGGGAAACAGTGGAAACAGTGTCAGAGTTTGTTTTTTTGGGCTCCAAAATCACTGCAGATGGTGACTGCAGCCATGAAATTAAAAGACGCTTACTTCTTGGAAGAAAAGTTATGACCAACCTAGATAGTATATTCAAAAGCAGAGACGTTACTTTGCCGACTAAGGTCCGTCTAGTCAAGGCTGTGGTTTTTCCTGTGGTCATGTATGGATGTGAGAGTTGGACTGTTAAGAAGGCTGAGCACCAAAGAATTGATGCTTTTCAACTGTGGTGTTGGAGAAGACTCTTGAGAGTCCCTTGGACTGCAAGGAGATCCAACCAGTCCATTCTGAAGGAGATCAACCCTGGGATTTCTTTGGAAGGAATGATGCTAAAGCTGAAGCTCCAGTACTTTGGCCACTTCATGCAAAGAGTTGACTCATTGGAAAAGACTCTGATGCCGGGAGGGATTGGGGGCAGGAGAAGAAGGGGATGACAGAGGATGAGATGGCTGGATGGCATCACGGACTCGATGGACGTGAGTCTGAGTGAACTCTGGGAGTTGGTGATGGACAGGGAGGCCTGGCGTGCTGCGATTCATGGGCTTGCAAAGAGTCGGACATGACTGAGCAACTGAACTGAACTGAACTGAAGTTCCTTTGATGTGAAAAGGCTTTTTAGTTTGATACAGTCCCTATAGGTAATATGGAAAGCAGCTACCTTCCTGAGTCTTGCTTGTTGTTGTTCAGTCACTGGGCTTTGTCTGACTCTGTGATCTCATTTACTGAAGCATGGCAGTCTTCTCTGTCCTCCATTATCTCCAAGAGTTTGCTCAGATTCGTGTCCTTTGACTTGGTGATATTATTTAACCATCTCATCGTCTGACACCCCGTTCTCCTTTGCCTTCAATCTTTCCCAGCAACAGTCCAGTCTTAAAAGAGTGGTTTTCTATAGAAGGTGTTCTGTATGGCCCAGAAGTAGAGTCTCCTCTGGCCACCAGAACCAGACAGTCTCTGGCCATTCCTCACGTGGGCTGTGTGTGCCCACCAGCTGTGATAGGGCTACAGCTGCTATATAGGGAGGCGTGGGTTAGACTCACTTGCCCATTCTGGGCATTGATCTATATGTGGGTTGGTGAAGCTCAGGGAAGTCATCAGTCTGGTCCAGCTGGCCTCTGGACCAGAAGATCAATCGATAGGTGTCCCTTGGCTGTCATTGCAAAATTTGAGGCTCCTGGTAAGTGTATAAGCTCCTCTCTGAGAATCCTCACTGTGCTGTAATGGGGCCAAGGAGTGTGCAAGAATGATGTCTCCTGCTTGCAGTTCTTGGGAACACTGCCTTAATTCCTAGATGGATGGGAATCCTGAAGCCTGCCCCTCAGGTGAAGCTCCAGGCTAAGAAATAAGCCTTTTACATAGCAAGACTGGGATTATCTTTCATTCCACTGTCTGTGCAGTGCCCTGGGGGTGGTGGCCTCCCAAGGGCTGTCTTTCTGATGGCTCTAGTGTCATGAAGTTCAAGAACACCAGCCCTGTGACCACTGGGGCCAGGCCATCCAGTAGTGTCAACTATGTGGATGGTGTGTACCTGTGGGCTTTGGGTAGGTAGCTGGAGAGGGCAGAGGGTGGGACTTGTTCTCTTGCTTCAGAAAGACAGCAGGAAAATGACTTGACTGTACCCACCCCTGGATTTCACCAATGCAGTGTGAAAGGACCTTGCCTGTGCATATGAGTCAGCCTTAGGCCAGAAGTGAGAATACTATGACTGCTTGTGCTCCCAGCCAGAGGGGAGGGGAGGGTCACAGCTGCCCACACTTTCAGACTTTAGTTGGGGAGTAGGAGAATGCCATGGCTATTTGTGTCACCCTAATCAGGGAGAATATCCAGGAGAGATAAGAAAGCCTTCCTCAGTGATCAATGCAAAGAAATAGAGGAAAACAACAGAATGGGAAAGACTAGAGATTTCTTCAAGAAAATTAGAGATACCAAGGGAATATTTCATGCAAAGATGGGCTTGATAAAGGAAAAAAATGGCATGGACCTAACAGAAGCAGAAGATATTAAGAAGAGGTGGCAAAAATACACAGAAGAACTGTACAAAAAAGATCTCCATGACCCAGATAATCGTGATGGTGTGATCACTCACCCAGAGCCAGAAATCCTGGAATGTGAAGTCAGGTGGGCCTTAGAAAGCATTACTATGAACAAAGCTAGTGGAGGTGATGGAATTCCAGTTGAGCTATTTCAAATGCTGAAAGATGATGCTGTGAAAGTACTACACTCAATATGCCAGCAAATTTGGAAAACTCAGCAATGGCCACAGGACTGGCAAAGATCAGTTTTCATTCCAATCCCAAAGAAAGGCAATACCAAAGAATGCTCAAACTACTGCACATTTACACTCATCTCACATCTAGTAGTGTAATGCTCAAAATTCTCCAAGCCAGGCTTCAGCAATATGTGAACAGTAAACTCCCTGCTGTTCAAGCTAGTTTTAGAAAAGGCAGAGGAAACAGAGATGAAATTGCCAACATCCGCTGGATCATGGAAAAAGCAAGAGAGTTCCAGAAAAACATCTATTTCTGCTTTATTGACTATGACAAAGCCTTTGACTGTGTGGATCACAATAAACTGTGGAAAATTCTGAAAGAGATGGAAATACCAGACCACCTGACCTGCCTCTTGAGAAATTTGTATGCAGGTAGGAAGCAACAGTTAGAACTGGACATGGAACAACAGACTGGTTCCAAAGAGGAAAAGGAGTATGTCAAGGTTGTAATTTGTCACCCTGCTTATTTAACTTATATGAAGTGTTCATCATGAGAAACGCTGGGCTGGATGAAGCATAAGCTGGAATCAAGATTGCCAGGAGAAATATCAATAACCTCAGATATGCAGATGACACCACCCTTAGGGCAGAAAGTGAAGAGAAGCTAAAAAGCCTCTTGATGAGAGTGAAAGAGGAGAGTGAAAAAGTTGGCTTAAAGCTCAACATTCAGAAAACGAAGATCATGGCATCTGGTCCCATCACTTCATGGGAAATAGTTGGGGAAACAGTGGAAACAGTGTCAGACATTTTTTGGGCTCCAAAATCACTGCAGATGGTGACTGCAGCCATGAAATCAAAAGCTGCTTACCCCTTGGAAGAAATGTTATGACCAACCTAGATAGCATATTGAAAAGCAGAGACATTACCTTGCCACCAAAGTCCGTCTAGTGAAGGCTATGATTTTTTCCAGTGGTCATGTATGAATGTGAGAGTTGGACTGTGAAGAAAGTTGAGCGCTGAAGAATTGATGGTTTTGAACTGTGGTGTTGGAGAAGACTCTTGAGAGTCCCCTGGACTTCAAGGAGTTCCAACCAGTTAATCTTAAAGGAGATCAGTCCTGGGTGTCCATTGGAAGGACTGATGCTGAAGCTGAAACTCCAATACTTTGGCCATCTCATGTGAAGAGTTAACTCATTGGAAAAGACCCTCATGCTGCGAGGGATTGGGAGCAGGAAGATAAGGGGATGACAGAGGATGAGATGGCTGGGTGGCGTCACTGACTCGATGGACATGAGTTTGAGTGAACTCCGGGAGTTGGTTATGAACAGGGAGGCCTGGCATGGTGTGATTCATGGGGTCACAAAGAGTCGGACATGAGAGAGCGATTGAACTGAACTAAATCAGGGAGTAGGGAAGGGTTACAACTGCCAAAGCTCTCCAGTTTCAGTTTTGTGGTGTTGTAGTCTATCCAAGCTCTCAGGTATATGCTAGTAAGTTAGCTGGGGAACATAATGGCCTCTGCCAATGCCTCTGTCTCCTGCAAATATTACTACCATATTACACCCACCACCCAAACAACGCTTTTAGATTTGCAAATGACTCTCCTTCACAAAGAATCTCAACAGTTTTCAAACCACTGATATTTTCCTGAGTCTTGTGTGAGAGAGATCACACCTGAGCCCTTGAAGAGGGGAGCCTCAGTTTCTAAATAACTCTCTGGAACACTTGGACATCAGCCCCTTAGATTTCTAAGCCAGGCATTTTGGGAGCTCATCTCTCTGGTGTAAAATCCATGGGCCAGGGTATCTGATGTGGGGCCTCATGCCCTTTGTCTTCCAGGAGATAAATCCTTCTAAGAAGATCTCGTGGCCAGGTCAGGAAAGGGGTTTTGAGTGAGAACTTTTCTCTGTCTCTCCTACCCATCTTGATGTCACCCTTTTTATTTTTTGTTGTTAAATAGGTATTCAATTAGTTCTCAAATTCTTTTCAGAGGGAATTTATGCATGTGTAGGTGTTTATTTGTTGTGCATTTGGGAGGAGGTAAGTTCAGACTTTTCCTATGGTGCCATCTTAAAATGCCTTCTTAGTTGTTTATTGTTAACATATTCTTATCAAATAATACTTTTATGATGGTCGTATTTCTCATAAATTTGATATCATACATAAATTCAATCATTTATTTTTTTAAAAAAAGTTAAGAGAATTATTATGTTTTGAATTTCTTGAATTTTCTAAAAAGAGACTGAAGGTACTCTGGTGACTCTGGTGACATTTAATTTAATATGACAGGAGGGTGGATTCTTTCTACCAAATGGTTCTTTCAAAAGGGCAAAATCACCCCAGAAATATCTACTTTTCAATTCAAAAATATAATTCTTACCAAACAGATTTGAGCTTTCAGTGGGTTGGATATTTTATTAAATCACCTAAGTCATTAATAAAATTTTACCAAATCTTGACAATCACCTTTTATGTCCTATTCTCAAAGAAAATACATTATTTCAAACACTTTGAATGGCTCCAAAGCTAACAATCACATAAAATGCCCTCTTTTTCTCACACAAAGAAGTATTTTCAAAAGGAATAACACAGGTCAGGTATATTTAAATCTTGCACTATGCACACATGCTTTCTAACTCTAAAGGAAATGCTACCATTTTACTTAGTATCAACTGAATATTTGTAAAGTGTCAATGTATGATTTCAAAGTCAAATGGAAACTGATAGTGAACATTTTAAGATTTGAACCTTTATATTTGTTATTAATTCTGTAAAGAGTTTTATCTTTATCTCTTTCCTCCTGAAATCTTCAAGATATATAGTAGTGATAAGATACAAAATATAAGTCCTTATTCAAGTGTTCACCTAAACAAAAAAGAACCCCTCTGAAATGTGAATTACAATGATTTTAGCTCAAATGAAGAAAAAAGTATTCACACTAAGCAGCACTGACTCTACATGATAGAAAGAATGACCAATGATATTGGCCTGGGACTTGGATGCCAGATTTTACTATATAATGTCCAGGAAAGAACATATTAACGATCTCCCCAAAAAAAGGAAACTGGGTAATCACAAGGATATTTCCTGGGACAACATAAACAAATAACCCTGGTCACATTGATTTTTAAGGCAAGGAGTCATTTTAAGCCTAGTTGAAATATGATGGCACTACATATGTTAAATTTCACCAGTTAAATATGACTTGTGGACTGGATATTCTGAGCATATGGACTATATATTATTAGCATTAACTTAGGAGAATCCCAGGGACGGGGGAGCCTGGTGGGCTTCCGTCGATGGGGTCACACAGAGTCGGACATGACTGACGTGATTTAACAGCAGCAACAGCAGTACAAAATTAATTCTGTCAAGAATGCCTTGATGGTGAATATTTAAACTGTCTACCCATGTGACTGGAAATACCAAATAAGCTAGCCTTATTGAACACTTATAAGCCAGCCCAGTGTTGGTGGTTTTCATTCATTGTCTCATTAATGCATAAAATTCCATGGGGGAAGTCGTGTTATTATCCTCATTTTATGGATAAGGACTATAATGTAACAAGATATTAAAAAAAAAATCCAACATTTAGCTAGTGTTAGAGCTGAAATTTGAACTCCAAATCATCTCTTTTGTAAGAACATACCTGAACTTACCACAAAAGCACATTTGTGAGAAGCAACAAATAAAGAGAAAGTCCAAATCCAGAGTTTTTTTTTTTTTTTTGCTTTATAAAAAAACTTAATTTATTTATTTTTACTTGGAGGATAATTGCTTTACCATATTGAGTTGGTTTCTGCCATACATTAACATGAATCAACCATAGGTATACATATGTCCCCTCCCTCTTTATATAGGGATACCTTTTGACTTCATTTAACAAGAATAATCCTGAAACAAATATTTCCCACAGGTTATCAGTTTTTCTCTACATGATACAGAGGAACAATTAGGCATCATGGGGACCCTACAACTTCCCCCAATTAAAACAGAATGATGATCATACCAGTTTTCCTTCAGCTGTATCAAATAGACCCTCAAACCTTGTAAACACATGCACCTCCATGGAGGTATGGAGCCATGTGTCTGGTTTGTTTTCAATTACCTATCCAAAATTGTCTTATCTTTTGGATTTTCATTCAACCAGGTTGGAGTTGTTCTAACCACAGCTTCTCTCCGTATTAGATTTGCCTGAAATAATATTCCACTACTACCCAGAATGGTCAGTTTGGTGCTAAATTCTTTCCCCTCTTTGGGATATTTGAAAGACCTAGCAGACTCCATAGAGTATATTTTTGTGAGGACTTCATTTAAATGTAAAACATACAGAATGAGAGAAGTAGATTTCAAGCAGCATCAAAGGTCTGAGAGACAATCTCTTGGCACTTGAGTTGCACTGAGTATCTGGCTGAATAACCAAGGTTGCATGAGAAATCTTAGCTTCAGGAGAGCCACTAGAAGAAACTCTAAGCTGTTCTTTCATGAGTCAAACCAGGCTTGCCAAATATTTGAACTAGTTGAGCTACTGGTAAAGAAGCAAACCCTGGATAGAGAAGGATCACCATTGCCTTTATCTCGAATGAGTCATAAAAACAGGCATCTCCAGAGATAAGAAAAAGCTTAATGATTCCAGTTGTAAATTAGCTCAATTACTCATTTAGGTGACCAGCCAAATATTCTATGGCCATTTCACAAATTTCATTATTTAAGTGTTTGAGAGATTGTTTAAATTCAATAATCTCTACATTTAAAACCCTTGAGAATTTCAGGCCTGAGTGAGAAAAAGCCTTGAGTCACACAGTTAATAGAAGGTCATAGACCTGGAATTCTCAAGGGAAAGAGAACGAGATGGTTGGATGGCATCACCAACTCAGTGGACATGAGTTTGAGCAAGCTCCAGGAGATGGTGAAGGACAGGGAACCCTGGCATGCTGCAGTCCATGGGGTCATATAGAGTCAGACATGACTAAGTTGGTGAACAGCAGCAACGATAATAGACTAGATTGGTACTTTTAGTTTATCTGCTGACTAGATATTGTACTACTGTGTTTCAAACAAGGATCACACATTTGGACTCTACTATGATTCTAAAATGTCATCTGTAGACTCCAGGTTTGATGGATCAATTAGACATTTGTCTAATCCTAATTGAGAATGAGGTCAGGAATAAAGCTTTTATCATAGGTTAAAAAATACTTTGGGCTGAAATTCTGAATCTCCTGTTCCAACTCTCAAGAAAAATCTCAGAAATAAGTTCAAATATTTAACATGTTATCATGTTCTTGCTTTATATATATTGTTCTTGCATTTTCAACTTTAATTTAGAGACATTAACAGTAAAATTATTTAGTGGTCATACCCAAAACCCAGCACAAACCTAAAACTCAGAAGAAAATATTCAAAAACAATCTAAATGAATATCTTTCCTAAAACATGAAGTCAATTATACCAGGTCAAAAAGAATAGTTATCACATTGCTATTTGAATAAAATTTAATTATCAACCAATCTTCACAAATTATGGTCTTTCCTGGTGGCTCAGCAATAAAGAATACACCTGTAATTCAGGAAATGCAAGAGATGCAGGTTTGATTCCTGGGTCAGGAAGATAACCCTGGAAGAGGGCATGGCAACCTACTCCAGTATTCTTGCCTGGAAAATCCCATGCACAGAAGAGTCTGGATGGCTACAGTCCATAGCGTCTCAAAGAGTTGTACAGGACTGAGCGACTGAGCATGCATACACTTCACAAACTATTAATAAGCTGATATATATTTAAATCAGTGTTCACAAACATTGAAGAAGAGAGTTACAAATATGGAAAAGGAGAAAATTAGAATAAGCTCTGCTGTGTGATATGCATTAAAGGGATCAGTAAAAATTGTAGGCTGTAATACAATTGATAGATATAGAAGATAGATATAATTAATAGATATACATCTATAGATTATAGATGTACATGTATGTACTATTTTCTGTCTCTATCAGCTAGGAGCACTTGGAATTAAAGAACCTCTGATACAATGAGCACACTTAGACCACAGATCTTGGTTTCTACATGTCAGGGCTCCTTGGAGAAATGGCTGATATGAAACATCTACATACATAAGTACAAATTCATTTTTAAAAGGAAGAAATATAAGAATAGAGAGGTTGTATTATTTATATAAAGTCACAAGAAAGTGAGTGACAAAGAGCATGAAAGGGAAATGCTGGATCAGACTATCTGGGGTAAGATGCCAGCATCCTTCATTTACCTGTTTTGTGACCTTGTGCAAGTCTGTCACTCACTAGCCCTTAAATTACTGGGCAGTAAATCTGTACAACAATAATAATTTGTGTTTCATAAGTAGGGTTATTGTGAGGAGCTAAATGAGATAATATTGAATTACATTGCATAATTACTGTAGGTATTTTCTTATTATTACTATTGCAATTTTTACTTTCATAATAACTCCCACTGTCTGGAAAAAGCTACAGAATTGGAACAAGTATATTGATGGAACAAGTACAATGATGAACACTATATCAGCAAATGGATTTTAAAACATCATTGTGCATTTGTAAGAGAGTAAGGAAAGTGACCTAAATAGTATAAAGTGTAAGAACTGAAAAAAGTAGGAATCATGGTTTGACAGACATGTTGGGACCAGATTTTACTGATCTATGAGATCAGACCAGATTTTACTGATCTATGAGATCAGACCAGATTTTACTCATCTATGAGACTGAGTACATCATGAGAAATGCTGGGCTGGAAGAAGCATAAGCTGGAATCAAGATTGATGGGAGAAATATCAATAACCTCAGATATGCAGATGACACCACCCTTATGGCAGAAAGTGAAGAGGAACTAAAAAACCTCTTGATGAAAGTGAAAGAGGAGAGTGAAC
The DNA here is from genome assembly GCF_014754425.2 of Oryx dammah. Taxonomy (NCBI): domain Eukaryota; kingdom Metazoa; phylum Chordata; class Mammalia; order Artiodactyla; family Bovidae; genus Oryx; species Oryx dammah. Next base: position 52,824,600 of record NW_024070187.1, read on the forward strand.
AAGCTCAACATTCAGAAAACAAAGTTCATGGCATTTGGTCCCATCACTTCATGGGAAATAGATGGGGAAACAGTGGAAACAGTGTCAGACTTTATTTTCTGGGGCTCCAAAATCACTGCAGATGGTGACTGCAGCCATGAAATTAAAAGACACTTACTCCTTGGAAGAAAAGTTATGACCAACCTAGATAGCATATTGAAAAGCAGAGACATTACTTTGCCAACAAAGGTCCGTCTAGTCAAGGCTATGGTTTTTCCAGTGGTCATGTATGGATGTGAGAGTTGGACTGTGAAGAAAGCTGAGTGCTGAATTATTGATGTTTTTGAACCGTGGTGTTGGAGAAGACTCTTGAGAGTCCCTTGGACTGCAAGGAGATCCAACCAGTCCATTCTGAAGGAGATCAACTCTGGGATTTCTTTGGAGGGAATGATGCTGAAGCTGAAACTCCAATACTTTGGCCACCTCATGCAAAGAGTTGACTCATTGGAAAAGACTCTGATATTGGGAGGGATTGGGGGCAGGAGGAGACGGGGACGACAGAGGATGAGATGGCTGGGTGGCATCACCGACTTGATGGAAGTGAGTCTGAGTGAACTCTGGGAGTTGATGATGGACAGGGAGGCCTGGCGTGCTGCGATTCATGGGGTCACAAAGAGTCAGACACGACTGAGTGAATGCACTGAACTGAACTGATGAGACTGAAGTGCATATGACTTTTGAAAATGCATTTTCAGGGGAGTATAGGTGCTTCACATCAGTTTGCAAGTTATTTTGTGTGAAAGAAAAAAAGAAATTATCCTTATGTTATATATAAATAAAGGATAGTCACTGAATAGTTAATAATGCTTACATTGTATTGGAAAAAATAAAAGAAGGCATTATAAATTCAAAATAATTAGGTGAATTCAGATACAAAATTGGAACATCTTGCAACAGTAGAATATATAAATTAAATTAATTTTAGCTCTAAATAGTAGCTTAAATTGGCCTAGTAACTGATTTCACATAGAGATTCTGTAAGGAGGGACTTTAATTAATACATGTCTAATTTGTAAGTATTATGGATCCATTGTTTTATATAAATAATTGATGTGCCAAAATATTTTTAGTTTTCTCCTCTAGGTATTTTTTTTGTCTCGTTTGGAATCTTTATCCTGTTAATTTACTTAACCATGTATTTTTCTGTGGAAAGGCAAGGACAAAGTTACAAAGGCAAGCCAAGTGATCAAAAATTGATGTAATTATTTCAGTATAGCTTCATTTTTAAAAAGCTAGAAATGACAACACAATATTCATTTATATTCCATATTTCATCATTTTCTTCTCCATTTTTTGCTGGCACAATGCAAAGCCCAAAAATATTAAGAAAAAGGAAAACAGAATAAAGATTGGAAATAATGAGCAAAATGGACAACCACTTCTAGATAATTGAGGGTAAATTCTGTATCACTGTTAAAGTAAAAGGCAACATCATTATCTCCATATTCCTGAAAAAATAGCTGTGGGTCAGTAAGTAGTATTGCTGCTCTTATTAAAGCATGAACCACTAGTTTTCAAAGGAGCATAGCTAAATTTGCAGGTTTAACGAAGGTTTAAATGAGAATGAAACTTACCAATCCTCGCATGTGAAATTTCACTTGACCCAGAAGCACTGCTTTATAATTCTGCAAAATCAAGGAAAGGCATGAAAATGGAAAGGAATGGACTAGTAGACAAAATTTGGTTCATTACTTTTTTGCAATTCCTATTCTATTTCGATCTTTTTACAATAATTGTAATGTCAAAAGTATTGCTAGTTAAAGGATACTGTAGCTGGATCCTCAAAAAGGACCACCATAAAGGTAGGGAAAAAACAAACAAACAACAACAACAACAACAAACACTAAAAGGGTGAGACATAAGTGTTACGATAAAAGCAGCCTAGTTCAAAAAAAATGCGAATACTAATCTAATAGTATTGTTGCTGCTGTCCAATCCCTCAGTCATGTCTGGCTCTGTGACTCCGTGCACTGCAGCACCTCAGGCTTCCAGGCCCTCCATTATCACTTAGAGTTTGCTCAAACTCATGTCCATTTAGTTGATGATGCCATCCATCCATCTCATCCTATGTTTCCCCCTTCTCCCCCTGCCCTCAATCTTTCCCAGCATCAGGGTTTTTTTCCAATGAGTAGGCTCGTCACATTAGGTAGCCAAAGTATTAATACTATAGTCATTGCTAAGTATAATTATGCTTTTTTTAGTATCATAACTAAATACATTACCTCAATGTCCTACTGTCTTATTTTCACTTTGTTGTAATCTTCAGAAAAATGAATTGACATATTCTCTACTTTCAACTCTAAACATAAATAAATGCAAGGTAAGACTTTTGGATGATGACCACTCTGATTGGTGTGAGGTGATACCTCATTGCAGTTTTGATATGCTTTTCTCTAATAAGTAATGATGTTGAGCATTGTTCTTGTGTTTTAAAACCATATATATGTCTTCTTTGGAAAAATGTCCATTTAGACCTTCAGCCCATTTCTTTACTAGGGTCTTGGTTTTTTTGATATTGAACTCCATGAGCTGTTTCTATATTTGGAGATTAATCCCTTGTCAGTTGCTTTGCTTGCAAATATTTTCTCCCATTCTGAGGGTTTTCTTTTTGTTTTATGCTTTTCTTTGCTGAGCAAAATCTTTTAAGTTTAATTAGGTCTCATTTATTTGCAAGTGTCTTTAATTTCATGGCTGAAGTCACCATCTGCAGTGATTTTTGGCCCAAGAAAATAAAATTTCTCACTGTTTTCATTGTTTACCCATCTATTTGCCTTGGAGTGATGGGACTGGATGCTCTTAATTTTCTGAATGTTGAGTTTTAAGCCAACATTTTCACTCTCCTCTTTCACTTTCACCAAGAGGCTAATTTAAATGAGGCTAGTTTCACTTTTTAAAAGAGGCTAGTTTCACTTTTTGTCATAAGGGTGGTGTCATCTGTGTATCTGAGGTTATTGATATTTCCCCTGGCAATCTTGATTCCAGCTTGTGCTTCATCCAGCCAGGTACTTCACATGATGACATACTCCTTTTCCTATTTGGAACCAGTCTGTTGTTCCATATCCAGTTTTAACTGTTGCTTCTTGACTTGAATACAGATTTCTCAGGAGGCAGGTCAGGTGGTCAGGTATTCCCATTTCTCTAAGAATTTTCCACACTTTGTCATGATCCACACAGGCAAAAGCTTTGGCATAGTCAATAAAAGAGAAGTCGATGTTTTTTTCTTGAATTCTCTTGCTTTTTTAATGATCCAACGGATGTTGGCAAGTTGATCTCTGGTTCCTCTGCCTTTTCAAAATCTAGCTTGAACATCTGGAAGTGCACAGTTCATATACTATTGAAGCCTGTCTTGGAGAATTTTGAGCATCACTTTGATAGCATGGGAGATGAGTACAATTGTGCAATAGTTTGAGCATTCTTTGGCAATGCCTTTCTTTGGGACTGGAATGAAAACTGACCTTTTCCAGTCTTGTGGCCACTGCTGAGTTTTCCAAATTTGCTGACATATTGAGTGCAGCACTTTCACAGCATCATTTTTTAGGATTTGAAATAACTCAGCTGGAATTCCATCTCCTCCACTAGCTTTGTTTGTAGTGATGCTTCCTAAGGACCACTTGACTTCGTATTCCAGGACACTGGCTCTGGGTGAGTGATCATACCATCATGGTTATCTGCATCATGAAGATCTTTTTTGTATAGTTCTTCTGTGTATTCTTGTCACCTCTTCTTAATATCTTCTGCTTCTGTTAGGTCCATACATTTTTGTCCTTTATTTTGCCTATCTTTGCATGAAATATTCCCTTGGTATCTCTAATTTTCTTGAAGAGAACTCTAGCCTTTTCCGTTCTATTATTTTCCTCTATTTCTTTGCATTGATTACTGAAGAAGGTTTTCTTATCTCTCCTTGCTATTCTTTAGATCTCTGCATTTAAATGGGTGTATTTTTCCTTTTCTCCTTTGCCTTTAGCTTCTCTTCCTTTTCCAGCTATTTGTAAGGCCATCTCAGACAACCATTTTGCCTTTTTGCATTTCTTTTTCTTGGAGAGATGGTATTTATCACTGCCTCCTGTACAATGTCACTAACCTCTGTTCATAGTTCTTCAGGCACTCTGTCTATCAGATCTAATCTTTTGAATCTATTTGTCAGTTTCACTGTATAATCGTAAGGGATTTGATCTAGGTAATACCTGAATCTTCTAGTGGTTTTCCCTACTTTCTCCAATTTAAGTCTGAATTTGGCAATAAGGAGTTCAATATTTGAGCCACAGTCAGCTCCTGGTCTTGTTTTTGACTGTATAGAGTTTCTTCATCACTGCCTGCAAAGAATATAATCAATCTGATTTTGGTATTGACCATCTGGTGATGTCCATGTGTAGAGTCATCTCTTCTGTTGCTGGAAGAGGGTTCTTGCTATGACTAGTGGATTCTTGACAAAACTCTGTTAGCATTTGCCCTGCTTCATATTGTACCCTAAGGACAAATTTGCCGGTTACTCTAGGAATCTCTTGACTTCGTACTTTTGCATTCTCTTCCCCTATAATGAAAAGACATCTTTTTGGGGTGTTAGTTCTAGAAAGTATTGTAGGTCTTCATAGAAGAGTTCAAATCCAGTATTTCCAGTTGGGCCATAGACTTGGGTTACTGTGATATTGAATGGTTTGCCTTGGAAATGAACAGAGATCATTCTGTTGTTTTTGAGATTGCACCCAAGAACTGCATTTTAATCTCTTTTGTTGACTGTGAGGGCTACTCCATTTCTTCTAAAGGATTCTTGCCCACAGTATTAGATATAATTGTCATCTCAATTAAATTCAGCCATTCCAGTCCATTTTAGTTCACTGATTCCTAAAATGTCGAAGCTCACTCTTGCCATCTCCTGTTTAATCACTTCCAATTTACCTTGATTAATGGAACTAACACCTCAGGTGCCTATGCAATATTGTTCTTTACAGCATCGGACTTTACTTCTATCACTAGTTACATCCACAACCGGGTGTTGTTTTTGCTTTGGCTCTATCGCTTCATTCTTTCTGGAGTTATTTTTCCACTCTTCTCCAGTAGTATATTGGGCACCTACTGACCAGAGAAGTTCATCTTTTAGTTTCCAATCTTTTTGCCCTTTCATACTGTTCATGGGGTTCTCAAGGCAAGAATACTGGTTTGCCATTCCCTTCTCTACTGGACCACATTTTTTCAGAACTCGCCAACATGATCTGCCCATGTTGGGTGGCCCTACATGACATGGCTCATAGTTTCATTGAGTTAGACAAGACTGTGGTCCATATGATCAGCTTGATTAGTTTTCTGTGACTGTAGTTTTCATTCTTTCTGTCCTCTTTTGGATAAGGATAAGAGGCTTATGGAAGCTTCCTGATGGGAGAGACTGACTGTGAGGGAAACTGGGCTGGGTCATGCTCAGTAAATCTTTAATTCAATTTTCTGTTGATGGGTAGGGCTGTGTTCCCTCCCTATTGTTTGACCTGAGACCAAGAGAAAAGAGAGAAGTCGCTCAGTCTTGTCCAACTCTTTGAGACCCCATGGATTATAACCTACCACTCTCCTCCTTTTCATTATAGAGGACTGGAATGCAAAAGTAGGAAGTCAAGAAACACCTGGAGTAACAGGCAAATTTGGCCTTGGAATGCGGAATGAAGCAGGGCAAAGACTAACAGAGTTTTGCCAAGAAAATGCACTGGTCATAGCAAACACCCTCTTCCAACAAAACAAGAGAAGACTCTACACATGGACATCACCAGATGGTCAACACAGAAATCAGATTGATTATATTCTGCACAGCCAAAGATGGAAAAGCTCTATACAGTCAACAAAAACAAGACCAGGAGCTGACTGTGGCTCAGATCATGAACTCCTTATTACCAAATTCAGACTGAAATTGAAGAAAGTAGGGAAAACTGCTAGACCATTCAGGTATGACCTAAATCAAATCCTTTATGATTATACAGTGGAGGTGAGAAATACATTTAAGGGCCTAGATCTGATAGATAGAGTGCCTGATGAACTATGGAATGAGGTTTGTGACATTGTACAGGAGACAGGGATCAAGACCATCCCCATGGAAAAGAAATGCAAAAAAGTAAAATGGCTGTCTGGCGAGGCCTTACAAATACTGTGAAAAGGTGAGAGGCAAAAAGCAAAGGAGAAAAGCAAAGATAAAACCGTCTGAATGCAGAGTTCTGAAGAATAGCAAGAAGAGATAAGAAAGCCTTCTTCAACAATCAATGCAAAGAAATCAAGGAAAACAATAGAATGGGAAAGACTAGGGATATCTTCAAGAAAATTAGAGATACCAAGGAAACATTTCATGCAAAGATGGGTTCGATCAAGGAAAGAAATGGTATGGACCTAACAGAAGCAGAAGATATTAAGAAGAGGTGGCAAGAATACATGGAAAAACTATACAAAAAAGATCTTCACGACCCAGATAATCATGATGATGTGATCACTAATCTAGAGCCAGACATCTTGGAATGTGAAGTCAAGTGGGCCTTAGAAAGCATCACTATGAATAAAGCTAGTGGAGGTGATGGAATTCCAGTTGAGCTATTTCAAATCCTGAAAGATGATGCTGTGAAAGTGCTGCACTCAATATGCCAGCAAATTTGGAAAACTCAGCAGTGGCCACAGGACTGGAAAAGGGCAGTTTTCATTCCAATCCCTAAGAAAGGCAATGCCAAAGAATGCTCAAGCTACCACACAATTGCATTCATCTCACATGCTAGTAAAGTAATGCTCAAAATTCTCCAAGCCAGGCTTCAGCAATATGTGAACCGTGAACTCCCTGATGTTCAAGCTGGATTTAGAAAAGGCAGAGGAACCAGAGATCAAATTGCCAACATCTGATGGATCATGGAAAAAGCAAGAGAGTTCAAGAAAAACATCTATTTCTGCTTTATTGACTCTGCCAAAGCCTTTGACTGTGTGGATCACAATAAACTGTGGAAAATTCTGAAAGAGATGGGAATCCCAGACCACCTGACCTGCCTCTTGAGAAATCTGTATGCAGGTCAGGAAGCAACAGTTAGAACTGGACATGGAACAACAGACTGGTTC